>NC_089321.1:5289508-5604695 GCF_036669915.1 Pocillopora verrucosa
TTAACTGGACCTTGATGTCGCCCTTTCGCAGGTCAAAGTGAAAATGAAAAGCACAGTAGATGATGCGGAATGGATTTGGGACAGAAACAAGTTCGTCAACAGAACGTACCTAATGAAAGAAATGTTCCAGAATTATTACGATGGAGAAGAAGACTGGGATTTGCCGGAGGTCCTTGCGTCTTCAATTGTTTCTTCTCCTCTACTCGAGAACTAAAAGAAAGTTTATTGAGTGACTAAAACAACAAAAACATTTTTTTCATCATTCAAATGAATTTATAAAATGAATGCAACACCAACAAAATCTAGGCAATGAGTATAGAGTAAGTGGTAGGTCGAATGGCAGTTAAGAAATAGAAAGAAACGCCATTACACAGTATATATTAGAACATTTTATGGCTAGTTTGATATCCTTTCGACGCTTACAACTCGACTGGGAGCGTAATGACTCGGTTTTAATTCTATACGTTAGTACCATCGAAAAATTCGTCTTTAAGTGTTTTTCATAGTTTATAACACCTCTTTATCGACTTTAGGGTCCAGTTGTTCGAGGATCGATCAGCGGTAGCACAAGGTTAAATTTTAATACTGGTTTCTTTCTTCCCTTGGTTCAAAAGCCCTTTCGGGATAATTTCCTCAATTCTTTTAAGAGCATCTAATCATTTAATTGTCGGCAGAAAGAATTATACTGAATTTTCTTTTAAGGCTTCCAGATCTGAAATCAGATTTCACACTAACCCTGGGTTAACTTGACTTTGAACAACCCAGGCCTTTTGTGTTCAGTAAGTTTTTGTCTTTAATGAACCATTGACGTACAAAACTGTTACTTATATATATTTTAACATTATTGTATGAAGGAAAGTGATCCATTTTGGGAGCCTGATGATGCAGAGGTGTTTATTGGCTCAGTCCAGGTGTATCTTCAAAGTTTAGCCTATCTGGTGAGATTTTATAATTGACCATGTCGTAATAAGCAGTAAATAGAAAGACAGACATGATAGCTTCACCGAAGGGCAGATGAACGTACGGACAGACCAGTACATGGATAAACTGACCCGACCAGAGGACCATACTGAGGAATATTGGCTCGAGGTCGTGGCAGTCGGAACCGAGCGCTACAAGGTCCGAACCAAAACGACCGAGGGCTAATGTTCCCCAGTATGGTTCAAGCAACGAGGTTAGTAAGCAGTTTATGGTGATCGAACTAATTTTTTTTTTATTTGAATTTGCCGGCTTTCGCGAACAAAAAGTATATTTACATTTGGCGGAACTAAGCTGTAAGAGACAGTGACAGAGAATGTAAGTAATTTCCTGTTAGCATGAACACGCTCGTACTCTTATGACGCCAGTGTTGCAGTTCAAGCCGCACACCCATACATTTGTCATTTCTTAGTTGTGGATAGAATTAAAGAATATACGGCGTATGACCGTGTCCGTGAAAACGGTCCATATGGCAAAATCCCGTCAAAGGAAGACCCAATCAGAACGCTCGGTTTTACTCAAGGCTACTTAGCCATAAGATAAGTACATGCATACATAGAGGTATAGAAAAAAAAAAACGATTTCATAAAAAGTTTCCCTAAGATATAGCGAATTATTTGCAACGCAGATTGAAGTGGAAGAGAGCCTTACGATAACAGACCCCAAAGGCAACGAAAAGGGGCAGCTTCAGGTTTGTAATGAACTTAGATCACTTTGAATATTTTCCTTTGGTTGTTTTCATATTGTAGTGTTTGTGAATTTCAAAGAATGGTACTGAAACCATATGACGTCCTTCCGAAATACAAACAAAAGAAACGAAAGGGAAATATCGAAACATACAGACACGCAGAAGCGGAGAAATTATCTGAAATAGAATAGAAAAAATGTAGAATGTAGTAATAATAATTAAAATAATAATAATAATAATTTAGCAGTGAGTATTCCATGAGGGGTCTCTCTTGTCCACTGTTTCCAAGTCGAATTTAAAGTTGGAAATGTTGGTTTTTGCGAATGGAGGAAAACCGGAGAAAAATCCTCGGAGCCAACCCGAGAACCAACAACAAACTCGACCCTCATGTGACGCCACGTCCGGGCATCGAACTTAGGCCACAGTGGTGGGAGACAAGTGCGCTTGCCACAGCGCCATCCCCGCTACTCTTATCTTCAGAAAAATAATGTTCATCGGTTGCAAAGATCTATGCAACCTAAGCAAACGATATGAATTATCGAGTTCATGTCTCCTCGGGAAAAAAGTTCGCTCTCAGAAACATTGACGCTGAAACAAAACTCCTCCACTTACACTGAAGAAATTCTTGTTTTGGCGGCAGGTTGAAGCGTATCCTTGTGATGGGAACTTCTCAGAAGATTTAGACGATTTTGTGGAGGATCCCAAGGAGCTGGTATATTTTCAAGTTCTTTTTACCTTCTTTATTGTCTCTTCTTTTTTTTCCATTTTATATTTGTTTTCTTTCTTTTCTTTCGCATTTTGTTAATGTTTCTGTTCTATTTTTGCCAGTGTAGTTTTTGTGGCTACTGCCTCCTATAGGAGTTTCACGGTGCTAATTGATGTTTGTTTCAAAAATGCTCAAGAAGACAGTAAACATCTTACAATCATTTCAGGATTATGTTCAGTAGATCCAAAGATATCCTTTTCAGTTCTTGCCTTTACACTACAAAAAAAGATAAACATCTCAAATAATTTCACAGTGGCTTCTCCGACAACTAATTTAAAACAACACCTCGTTGCAGAGATATCGAAATAGGTATGACCCACACATCGTGGAAACTTTGAAGAAAAATTTTATTTATTTGAAGAGAGTATTTTACCATTTCAATCAGCGACTACTGCCCCCAATTTGCAAAACGAGGAAGGTCCGAAGCACTATACCTTGAGTTTAACTGGGTGACCTTATTTGACGGAATGATTGAATGGTGAATTGGCGGAATTGCTGAATATCCTACAACGTGGAATGCCTTGTTGTATGAAATGAAAGTCTCACAAAAATGGAATTGCCACATAAAAAATAGTAACTTATCATTAAAGGCAAAAGTTAAAAAAGCGTAGTTTAATCATTATTGGAGCCTAGAGGATAGACTGGTAGAGGAACAGTGAGGTTCTTGAGTTAGCTCGTGACTTAGCATGACAATTTTTTTTTATATTAATTTACAGATCTTTTCTTTTTTTTCCCTTTAGATTGGAAGAGGTCTCTACTTCAAACTAAAAATTCCGCACGCAAGGGGCTTGCCAGCTATATTTGGGAAGGTAAAGATGCTCCTATTCGTAACATGATGAGGAGAATTAATGAGATTTCAATCACGCCATGACACTACCCACTGTCCATTTGCTGAATATTCCATGTGGCGTCCTCTTTTGCTTAAAAAAAAACAAACAAACATAAATAATTCATTGGTAAATATTATTTGATCCGCAGGGAGAAACATGGTGTAAATACAAACTTTATCTTGATAAAGAGCACAGCCGCACAAAGACTGTCTCTGGAACAATGAACCCTTCTTACAGCCACGAGAGGAAATTTACCTTTAATCCTGTCACAAAACAGGTATGTTGTGCCGTTTTGTGCTTCTTTATAAGCTTTTCTCGTTATTAATATTTTTTTTTGTTTTTTGCCTTTCCCAGCCCAGTATAAAGAGAACACTTTCAAAATTCAATTTGTCGTTTTTTTGTCTCGGGACAGTTTCAAAAGAAGCTGACGAGCTGAGAGGGTCTCAATGAGATGACCGTTTGCCGTTTGATGGCTTAAATTTTAACTGTTAGCCGTAAAAGCCATCACTCCATACAGATCCTCAGATTAGATCGCGTTCACCCATTTTGCCGCTGGTTTTAAGCAGTGACACCGTGGTTTGGCAAACCACAATTAATCCCAGGCCCGGACTTTCCGAGCGATTTTCCGTGGAAGAAAATCTCACTCCCTTGTATTATCACTTGTAGTTCGTGGACTATCTGCTGAACACTCCTCTCATGGTTGAGGTTTGGGGAAAGCAGAGTGGAAGAAAGATCAGCACTGTCCCAAACAGGAAAGTGTCAGTAGGACAGAAAAATAGCGGAGTACAGAACGGCGAGGTTATGGTGAGAATACTGCAGAGATCTCCAGTATTTTTTTCTCTTTTCTTTTTGGTTCTTTCGTTATTCTTCCTTCGTTCATTTGTTTGTTACTTTCAAACCATTCATTCCGTTCCATTTTTTCAGGCATCAAGTTAATGTCAAGTTGAATCGCAATTTATGGCATCCTTAATCATGCGCACGCAAAAAAAGGAAGGAAAAAAACGAAAAAGAGACCACAATGATTAGCTACTCAAACTCCGAATGTCCTTTTTTTATTAAATTTGTAATACGAATATTGCATTTCTAGTGTTCTGATTGGTTCACTCAACTCTGGCTATCAGCTCAAATTTCGAGCCACCTTATATGGAAATGCATTGCGGAGCTAAAAAAGCTCCAAAAATTCAAACGTTTAAGATTTAATAAAATTTGATAAAACAAGTATTCACCTCCGAGCAACTCGTGCGAGATTTAAGCCCGAAAATACTGTAATCGTGGCAGGCATTAATGAGTTAAAATCATCTTTTTGTGCTATGTTATCTCACTGTTTAGGTATGTGTGCTACCTCCACTTCAACGAACAGTTGTTAACTATCTACTCCTTTCATTCATTCCATTTATCCACTCATCCATTTACTTATTCATCTTTTTTTTCTTTCTGTGTGTTTCTTTCATTCATTCAATTGTGGTCTATCAATTTTAGTCACTGGAATTTTGATGGTTTCTATTCTTGCTTACATTTTTCAGCCGAAGGAAGAAGCCCAGAATATGAAACTAGAGTTGCATAAGTCGATGAAAAGAAACGAAAGATCTGAAAAGAAAATCGTAAGTAACCAAAACGGTTGTTCTTGGATGTGCATATTTATGTCTGGCCCATGAAACAAAGGGCGATCATTAAGTACACGAGTTGTTTTCACGCTTGGACCCCAAAGAGTGACAAGCATGTAACTTCTCCTTACAATGTTACCCCTAAATCATACGTTGAGGTTACGAGAATAAAGGGAATGGTCACCAGTTAAAGAAGTTAAATGTTAATTGTTTTGGTTTGACAAAGCAAAACGACGGTGGGCCATTTCTTTAATTTGGCGCTTCCCGCTATGTTTCCATAATAATTTCCGTGTTGCACCCTATAACCTCCATTGCACTCTCTAACCTATTTATGCATTCGACACTGGCCAATCCGAAACGCCATATTTTGTTGAGTATCTAATAAAGAAAGTTACTGCATTTGATTGCGATCTACATAGTCCTGTGAAGTATCATAGTGCCCTTAGAGTTGGATTTGAGTTCGTCATTTAGTACTGAGTATGCAAAATAGAACCTGGCGAAATCTTAAATTGAAGCGTTCGATGTTTTTGTACTATCCGCTCTGATAGTATGGTATGTTTTTACATTATAATCAGTTTTCTATGAGTTTCCCTATTTAGAGATCGCAATACATTTGTGACAATAAAAGATTCATTTCAGTTCGTAGATTATGAAAGAAAAGCGACGAAAAGTGGTTGTTTCAGTATGCGAATAAAATCTTAAGTGTCTTTTACTTATATTTGTTTTGATCTGTTTGTTGATTATCAACCAGCCACCTTTAATTTTTTTTCCATTTTCTCTTACCACAGAAAAAGATGCGCGAATTAATAGAGGATGCTAAGAAGAAAGGTGTCTCTACAGTCGAGGTATGAATTTAACACCGGGTTCGATTCATGTTTGATCGGGAATATTCCACAAACTAAATTAGAAGTTGCATAAGGCTGCTTCATAATTTTGTTTCCTTCGGCATATCGTGACCGTTATATTTGCTGACATCAGCAGTGAAGTACTGCCTACAAAGATACTTACGTGGCAAACTCAATTTGCAACAAAGAATACAAATCAACCCATTCGCATAGGACGTCAAAATTCTTTTTTAGACGGTTTTGAGCGGTAGCCTCTAAACTTCCCATTCACAAACTAATAGCCTTCGTTGGCAAACGCAAGGCTTCGTGGGAAACAATAAGTAGTCACATGGATGATTTCGACATATTTAAGTCTATCATTTTCGTACTCATTGCAATACCCTTGCCAAAATGGGTTAGAAGTTTTCCTAAAAGCAATTAGCCACAAAGATTTGTAATTATGTCCCCGCCTCTCTTTCTACCCTTATTTGAGTGGGCAAAAGTTCATCCATTACATGAATGAGATTTGTTTATTTTGACGCCAGGTCGCTGTGCTTGAGGAGATTCTGAACGGTGGCGAGGGTAACAAGTTTAAAGCAACCGCCGACATCGTTCTAAAAGCGCAGAAATCAATGGACAGTGATGGAAAGATCACAAGTTCGACTTGTTCGATCCAGTGAAAAATTAAGTGAGATCAAAATTTATTAGCAACTATTTATGACCATGTTTGTAGACTCTAGTGCACTTGCAGTTATGATTTTTTTCTTTCGTACGTTTTTGAATACAATTTTGTTTAACAATCCACCATAGTGGAAACGAAAAGTGCATTCAGCACTCTCCAGTTTACTAGCATTACTGTATTAGTGTATAGCAGGTAATCAGTATCATATTTACAGCTAGTGATGGACTTACTGTGATGTAATGCTTTAGCCTTTTTTAATAGTTAAAACGAACTTATTAGTCAAGACGTGGAAATAAGCCAAAAAGGAGCGAGAATGTTTAAGAATTGAACATACATGCGCCTTTTTCCTATTCTTCGTTTGTATATAGAATTGTCGTTTCCATTTTCATTCGTCATTTACCCATTTTCGTCTCATTATTTGTCATTATTGTCTGCAGTTCAGCATTCAGTATCTTTTGTAGAATTTCGACGTTAATTTATTCACTATTTTAAAGTATTTGACATTTTTCTTTAAAAAGAAAGCTACGCTAAGTTAAAAAGTTAAAGATAGTGATATGTAATCGCCACATAGTTTGTGTCTAGTGCTCAGTCCATTACATGCAGGTTCGTGTAGTGTACTGCTGTTTATGATAGCACTTGGATCAAGGCAATTCATCAAAACAGTTTCAGAAGTAAACTACGAAATCCACTCGACGAACATAGCTAAATATGAAGTGTGCCAAAGCCAAATTATACTCTCAGATATTCGTACAATCATTTTTTCTTTCCTTTTTAATTCTCAGCTGTGTTCTCTTTATATCTTTCCTTCCACTGGATTGCAGAGAGCATTACTTACTGTTGACAATGTTTACCTTGCACGATTATACTTCTAAGTATTTCACGGTTACAC
The DNA here is from genome assembly GCF_036669915.1 of Pocillopora verrucosa. Lineage (NCBI taxonomy): Eukaryota > Metazoa > Cnidaria > Anthozoa > Scleractinia > Pocilloporidae > Pocillopora > Pocillopora verrucosa. The sequence continues at coordinate 5,296,770 of NC_089321.1, forward strand.
ACACCACAGAATGAAAATTAAATGTTTCCCCTTCTCCTTGTTGCATGTTAATTCTGTTTCTACAAATTGTAAATTTGCAAAAGTAAAGGAGATATGCAATTTGTGGTGTTCCAAAACTCTCTCGTAAATGCACGCCATACAAGTACGTATAAGCATATGATTATGGTATATACTTGATGCGAGGTTCGCGTTGAAGGTTTGTCATCGAAATAAAGTATTGATGACAAATTCGCAATTGCAGTGTTTTGCGGAGGTTGTTGCGCTGAGAGATTTTCCGACCCAACCCTCTTAAACCCAAGATCTGATTGTAAATTCTCCCCTCTGGCCGTTACACATTTCCTTATATTTTAGTTACGAGAATTTGATGCCAGAGTAAGTTTGATTCTCATTAACTGATGGCTGAATAATCTGAGGATATTATGGGGGTAAAGTCACTTATTAATCACTTCTGGGAGTTCATGAGTTAAATTTTTAGTGAAAGAAACAACTAGATGTTTTTAAAGAAGGCAATCATTGGATAAAACAACGCATTGAGCATTCTTGGCCGTAGTGCAAGATTGGTGGAAATATGATCTTCATCAGCGACCTTCGTGTATTTCAGTAAATAAATCTAGAACGGAGTCAAATTTCTAAATTTAACTAGCTTAGATGAAGAGAGTTTTCCAAACCAAAAACTTTTTTTTTTTGGTTCGGAATGCTTTCTCCTTCTTTGGTAATTATTGCTTCTTAACGAAAGAAAATTATACAAGGTGTGTGGCTAAAACAGACGAACAATCATGTACTTAAGTAAATAAATCTCCTTGAACAGAATTAAATTCCTATATTTAATCACCTTAGAAGTAGAGAGCTTTCTGAACCAGAAACATTCTTTTTTGGTTCGGCATGCTTTCTCTTTCTCTGGTAATTATTGCTTCTCGACGAAAGCAACTAAGACAAGGTGTATGGCTAAAACAGACGAACAATTATGTTCAGTTCACAATATTTAATGTCATACATGTAGCAATACTTGTTAATCACTTCTGGGAGTTCATGAGTTAAATTTTAGTGGAAGAAACAGAAATGAATGTTTTTAGAGAAGGCAGTCATTGGATAAAACAACGCGTCAAGCATTCGTGGCAGTGGTACAAGATTGGTGAAAATATGATCATCAACGACCTTCGTGTATTTCAGTAAATGAATCAACTGGAACGGAATTAAATTTCTAAATTTAATTACCTTAGAGGAAGAGAGCTTTCCAATCCAGAACCATTTTTGTGGTTCGGAAATCTCTCTTCTTCTTTGGTAATTATCGCTTGTCAATAAAAGAAACTAAGACAAGGTGTGTGACTAAAAGATGAACAATTATGTAATTCAGTAAATACATTTCCAAAAACGGAATTAAATTCCAATGTTTAATTACCTTAGAAGAAGAGAGCTTTCCAAACCAGAAACATTTCTTCCTAGTTCTGAAAACTCTCTCCTTCTTTGGTAATTATTGCTTCTCAACGAAAGTATCTAAGACAAGGTGTGTGGCTACAACAGATGAACAATCATGTGCTTCAGTAAATAAATCTTCTGGAACGGAATTGTATTTCTAAATTTAATTACCTTAGAAGAAGAGAGCTTTCCAAACCAGAAACATTTTTTGTGGTTCGGAATGCTTTCTCCTTCTTTGGTAATTATTGCTTCTCAACGAAAGAAACTAAAACAAGGTGTGTGGCTACAACAGATGAACAATCATGTGCTTAAGTAAATAAATCTTCTGGAACGGAATTGTATTTCTAAATTTAATTACCTTAGAAGAAGAGAGCTTTCCAAACCAGAAACATTTTTTGTGGTTCGGAATGCTTTCTCCTTCTTTGGTAATTATTGCTTCTCAACGAAAGAAAATTAGGCAAGGTGTGTGGCTAAAACAGATGAACAATCGTGTACTTCAGAAAATAAATCTCTCAGAACAAAATTAAATTTCTAAATTTAATTATCTTTGAAGAAGAGAGCTTTTCCAAACCAGAAAAATTTTTTCTTGGTTCGGAATGCTTTCTCCTTCTTTGGTAATTATTGCTTCTCAACGAAAGAAACTAAAACAAGGTGTGTGGCTAAAACAGATGAACAATTATTTACAATTCACATTATTTAATGTCATACAAGACATTACGATACTTGTTGATGACTTCTGGGAGTTCATGGGTTACATTTTAGTGGAAGAAACAGAAACGGAGGTTTTTAGAGAAAGCAGTCATTGAAGAAAACAATGCGTCAAGCATTCGTGGCAGTGTTGCAAGATTGCTGAAAATTTGATCTTTATCAGCGACCTTCATGTTTTTCAGTAAATGAATCAACTAGAATGTACTTAAATTTCTATATTTAATTACCTTAGAAGAAGAGAGCTTTCCAATCCGGAACCATTTTTGTAGTTCGGAAATCTCTCTTCTTCTTTGGTAATTATTGCTTCTCAACGAAAGAAACTAAGACAAGGTGTGTAGCTAAAACAGATAAACAATCATGAACTTTAGTAAATAAATCTTCTAGAAGGAAATTAAATTTCTAAATTTAATTACCTTAGAAGGAGAGAGTTTTCCAAACCAGAAACGTTTTTTTGTTGTTCGGAATGCTTTCTCCTTCTTTGGTAATAATCGCTTCTCAACGAAAGAAACTAAGGCAGAGTGTGAGGCTAAACAGATGAACAATTATGTTCAATTTACATTATTTAATGTCATACATGTAGCGATATTTGTTAATAACTTCTGGGAGTTCGTGGGTTAAATTTTCGTGAAAGACACAGAAATGGATGTTTTTAGAGAAGGCAGTCATTGGATAAAACAACGTGTCAAGCATTCGTGGCAGTGGTGCAAAGTTGGTGGAAATATGATCTTCATCAGCGACCTTCATGTATTTCAGTAAATGAATCATCTAGAACGGAATTAAATTTCTTTATTTAAATACCTTAGAAGAAGAGATATTTCCAATCCGAAACCATTTTTGTGGTTCGGAAATCTCTCTTCTTCTTTGGTAATTATTGCTTATCAACGAAAGTAACTAAGACATGGTGTGTGGCTAAAACAGATAAACAATCATGAACTTTAGTAAATAAATCTTCTAGAAGGAAATTAAATTTCTAAATTTAATTACCTTAGGAGAAGAGAGCTTTCCAAACCAGAAACGTTTTTTTGTTGTTCGGAATGCTTTCTCCTTCTTTGGTAATTATTGCTTCTCAACGAAGGAAACTAAGACAAAATATGAGAGCTTTTCAATCCAGAACCATTTTTGTGGTTCGGAAATCTCTCTTCTTCTTTGGTAATTATTGCTTCTCAACGAAAGAAAATTAGACAAAGTGTGTGGCTGAAACAGATAAACAGTTGTGCACTTCAGTAGATAAATCACCTTGAACGGAATTAAATTCCTGTATTTAATTGCCCTAGAAGAAGAGAGCTTTCCAAACCAGAAACAGTTCTTTATAGTTCGGAAAACTCTCTCCTTCTTTGGTAATTTTGCTTCTCAAACGAAGGAAACTAAGAGAAGGTGTGTGGCCAAAACAGATAAACAATCATGTACTTCAGTAAATAAATCTCCTAGAACGAAATTAAATTTCTATATTTAATTACCTTAGAAGAAGAGAGCTCTCCAAACCAGAAACACGAACGTGTTTGTGATATAAATTGGTCCAAATGCGATCGATTGAAAAGCTAAAAATGGCTTAGTACACACCTGTTGTTGCTCGGATGCTCCACGACTTTTATCAATGTCTTTTTTAAAAAAATAAGGGCACAATGAGAATCAAACGTTGCCACACATCAACCCGTTAAGTGCACCGAACACATGACCAACTGGTCTGTCTACAGATCTTTTTTCCACTTTGATCATGCTGTAATTTCCGGAGCGCTCTCGAAATAAGATGTACGGTGATTTAACGAACACAAACGCAAGGCATTGCAGCCTGAGAGCGAAGCTCGAGGAAAACTAAGAGCTTTGAGGAACAGATAATGTCCAAGGACAAATGTAGGAGCGTACTTTCGGGTAAAATGGAGGCTATTTTGTTAGTTTCCGGTTCCGCTCTTAAGTAGCTGTAGTTTGATTGCACCTTTAGGGATATCAAGTATTCATTGTTTCATAATGGCACCGAAACGACTAATTATTGCTTTATTTTCTGTCGATTTAACTACTGCGTTTAAAGCCTTTACTTATAGATGGGTCAAAAGAATAAAGGAAATGATCACCAACTTAAGACGCTGGTGATTGTTAAGCAAGTTCTTCTTGTCAGCACCTAAGGCAATATATAGAAAAGAGTTTGGGGAATACAGATACTGATGTTTGGGAGTAAAAGAGTCAACTAGGAAGGTCATTTTAGTTTTCTAAAACAACATTCGAGAGAAACACGTCTGATTTATTTCGGGACGTGATCAACATGTCACGGCTTTGTTTCACAGGAACGGAAAATGAACTTACATCGGTTTGATTCAATACCCGTTCAACCAGTTCCTGTTAAGTGAAGTAATTTTGAGCACGTTTCGGAAGTATGAGCTATAGAACTGACGGCAGAGAGAGTTTTACTTAAAGCTAGAAACTGAATTATGTTCAAGGTCGAGGTTTTCTATCTTCTTTGCCATAGCGCTTTCTCGATAAATTTGGGCGAGACCCCTGCCAGGTTAAAAAAAAACTAAATCTTTTAATTATCACAGCTCCCTCTTTTTGTTGAATTCCAAGCTTGGATGTGTCAGTTTGGTCTCGGCTGGGTTAGGTGAACCAGTTAAGGCTGTGCAACACTAAGGAACCGGTATTAGTTGCTTTGAGAAACGATATTTGTTACTAGAATTCATTATGAAAATACGATTTCGTAAAATCTTACGGCGAGAAAATTTGAGATACTCGGCTTCTCGAATTTTTCTAACACTTTTATTGAGTTGTTTGATAACCACATTTATTGCTTGCTTCCAACAAGTAACAACATTGATAGTAAAAGAAGGGAAAATTGGGAAACACAGGACTTCCAACAGGTGTACTGATTTAAACTTATATACCAGAAATCAGTTTTTGAAATTGAAAATTAGAAGTTTAAAAGATGTAAATCACGCCATTACTTCTATTTATTATTAAAAAGGCGGAAAATCATACACGGCTATAACAACATCAGTCAGCAGTAGAAATCACGTTCTTACTTAACAACTCGATCGCACTTGACCCTGACAGCATTTGTGGAATCTTCTGTCAAAGCTGCATGGACCACAGCAAGCAAAGGTTACACCAGACTTTGCTTGGACTTCACCACTACAGCACATTTTGAATCTTTTGTCAAAGGTTTTTAAGCCACAGCAAGCAGAGTTTGTACTTGATTTACCGACTATTTTACCGGCACAGCACATTTGGCTTCGTGTGTTGTGTGACTGCAGACCACAGCAGGCTGAGGTAAAACCAGATTTACCCACTATTTTACCGCCACAGCACATTCGGACTCTTTTGTTGTAGGCTTGAGATCCACAACAGGCCAGCGGGGCTAGAGCCGATGTATCAACTACTTTACCATCACAACACAATTGTGTTCTTGAGCTGTAGGATTTAGAACCACAGCAGGCTGAGGTAAAACCAGATTTACCGACTATTTTACCACCACAGCACATTCGGAATCTTTTGTCGTAGGTTTGAGATCCACAACAGGCCAGTGGGGCTGGAACTGATCTACTAACTACTTTACCATCACAACACAATTGTCTTCTTGTGTCGTAGGATTTGGAACCACAGCAGGCAGCTGAGGTTAAGCCAGATTTACCGACTATTTTACCGGCACAGCACATTTTGCTTCGCGTGTTGTATGATTGTAGACCACAGCAGGCTGAGGTAAAACCAGATTTACCGACTATTTTACCACCACAGCACATTCGGAATCTTTTGTCGTAGGTTTGAGATCCACAACAGGCCAGTGGGGCTGGAACTGATCTACTAACTACTTTACCATCACAACACAATTGTCTTCTTGTGTCGTAGGATTTGGAACCACAGCAGGCAGCTGAGGTTAAGCCAGATTTACCGACTATTTTACCGGCACAGCACATTTTGCTTCGCGTGTTGTATGATTGTAGACCACAGCAGGCTGAGGTAAAACCAGATTTACCGACTATTTTATTGCCACAGCACATTCGGAATCTTTTGTCGTAGGTTTGAGATCCACAACAAGCCAAGGCTGGAACCGATCTACCAACTACTTTACCATCACAACACAATTGTGTTCTTGAGTTGTAGGATTTGGAACCACAGCAGGCTGAGGTAAAGCCAGATTTACCGACTACTTTACCGGCGCAGCACATTCGGACTCTTTTGTCGTAGGGTTGGGAACTGCAACAGGCTGAGCCTGATTTTCTGACAATTTTATCACCGCAACACCTGCCATACCTTGTGTTGTAAGCTTTGGCTCCACAGCACGAGGAATTCAAACCCGAAATTCGTATTACTCGATCAGCGCAGCAAATTGAAGATGTGGGTAGTTACAACAATGAATTGTTATTAGTATGCTGAGGCGAAACATTAGAATTTGCAGTGCTACGGTGATGACCATTTATTTGATGCAGTTATCTCTGGTCGGTGTATAAAATCCTGAAACGTGTTATCACATTGATCTTAAATTGCGCGTTGTATGTTGTTTACGCAGATTAAAGGGAACATAAATTATTTGTGTTGTTGTGGTTTCTTGCTCAAAGGTCCCTCGCACATTCTATCGATGACTGTTGTCTTCTTCATCAGAACTACCTAATTTTACTTGTACTGGCCATAAAAAATTCCATAATGTGCCAAAGAGGTTGCAAATTTGCCAACAAAACATGCGTAGGCAGGAACTCCTTGGTACATAACATGCAAGTAAGTAGTATGGCTTTGTGTTCAGTCAGGTGTGTATAACATGCATACATGTAAAACTTATTGCGTTGATGTTCCGCTAACTTTTCGCGCGTTGGTACGGTGCTCTTTTCTTCTTAATGTCCCCTTCCTTTTGGAGGGTAATTCAGCAGAGCTTTGCTTTCTTCGACCATCCTTAAAGTTTCCTCTTGAACTAACCTTTCAAAATATTTCCGGCGTTAAGCCAAGACGAATTTCAAATGGAAAAACGGTTGTTAATCTCACTCTAGCGATTGATTATGAGGAGTACTAGTTAGCGGGTAAACTTGGTAAGTAAACCACTAGGTTAATAAATTACTATCAGAATTCACCTTTGCTAACCTTTTCCTATATCTGTTGGTCTTCAGTTACTTTGCTGGAAGTCGCAGTTACTTTGTCAGCCTTGGATTTCAGAAGCTCCCCTTGAATTTCTCTTTCTTCAGCTGGGGTCTCGCCCAATTCCAACGAGAGAGCATTTTCGGAAAGAAGGAGGAATACCACGAACTTGAACATCGTGTAGTTCTTAGCCTTAAAGCTCACTCTGCTGTCAGCTCTTCACCTGAAGATAACTCGTTCCCTCCTTTTACACGAACAGGAGTAGATCGGAACCACCCAAATCACAAGGACACTTAGTGCATCACGTTCTTATTTACATTTGGGTGTCACTGTAGCGAAGTACTTATTCCATCGGAAATAAAAGCCGCCCATTTGTAGTGGACGCCCACTGGTAGGGTGTAATACTGCCTTCTTGCTTGTGGCTATCACTTGCGTGTCACAAGCTGATGTATAGTTCATGAGCAATGATGCAGAATTAAAATATCAAGAAATTTAACGACCACCGAGGTCATTCATGGTGAAATCTTACATATTTCAATGATCGACGTTTTGAGTTCATTATACCTCGAGCAAAAAACGCACGTAGAGAGAGGCTAAGAATACATCAATCATTTCCGATTGGTCACGAACTTTTTCGCGTCGCTTCGGCCAAAGTCCCTAGGCGTTACAAAGAACAAAAGAACTATTGTTTGATACCAAATGTGAGAAGTTAGGCCGGAACAATAGACCATTTCTTACATTAGACATGGTTTGATGCTACTCTGGTTTACAGATTTAATGAATGTAACCGAAGAAGTTACAATTAAAATGACCCAACGTTTCGACATTCCTGTCTAGTGCCTTCATCAGGGGTGATCTAAACGCTGCAACGAGAGGTCCTTTTATATGATCACTAATTAGCTGCCTGTTTTCTGACGAGGTGTAAATAGGCGTCAGGAAGTAGGCCGCCATCGTCACGATTTAAAGGAGCGTGGGCGGAGTAATATGCCAAGCATCCAAACAAAGGCGCTGGCGGTAACGCCGATTAGTGGTGATAATTTTAGAATTATCCCGCCCAATTGTATGGTTAGTTAGGCATGTGTGCTCCCATAAAGCTGAATTTTTCTTTTTGCAAAAGAAAACCGCTTTTTGACCATTTCTTGATAGGTATCTAGATCACACTTTGATTTCCTTGAATGGGCAACTCGCTGCTAACATGTACTCTTTGATTTCTAATGATCTTTTATTTTGTGACCAAAGGGGAAGGTGGTGGGATGGGAAGGGGGGTCGTAAGGATACAGTACAGAGTCTTGAGGGGGTGATCAGGTCAATTTATCATAGAAGAACCAAAGTACTCCTACCCCCACCCCCTCCCCCAGGTGATGAATAATGACCAGCCTCCACTTAGTTATTTATTCATATGTTTTTGTTATTCTTTTATTCTATTTATTTATTTATTTATTTATTCATTTTTTTTAATTACTTTTTTTTTTCACTAAGGGAGAGTACCAGAAGGAATTATTTTACCTCACCTATCTGGGGTCAGTTCCAATCAACCTTTGCCTTGCATTCATTTGGATGAGGTTCGGTATCCTGCTCTATCGTGAAGTGAGAAAGAAGTTTGAGAGAAGGGTAGGTCACATGTGAGGAACACGGCGCACAGCAGTTTAACATCGGGCATGCGCGAGGTGATCAATTTTGGCTAGCCGTGCGCCAATTTCCGCCTTAAAGGATAGCATAAGAAACCACCACTCTCTCGCAAAATAAGCGAAAGAAAATTGAAACGTTCCTGGAGATCTGCATAAGGAAACAAGATACGTAACGATAATGTATATCGCTGAGTTGAAACGATATATCGCCCAAGACAAAACTTGTTTGAATGTTTCAGTACTCTATCGCGATTGTCTTAACAACAGCTTCTACTTTACAGAGCCATACGACAAGTCCAAATAAAAAACAACCAAACATCCTGAAATGCGGGAAAATGTGGGTGACCAAGTCGTGATTGGTTTTAGTTTTGAATCTGATTGGTTGAAAGAGTGGTGCGAGTTTTCTGGACCAATAACAGAGCGAAGTAAAGCATTAACAAAGCGATAATGGTTACTTTCGACATTTACAAGACAAGTGTTTCTATGGCACGATATTTCGTCGATAATTCTCTATTTTGGTGATAATCTTCTCACAGTTTTGAACGTTGGCTATAAAAACCTGTCCATGGATTGAGATTGGGGAGGAGTTACTGCTTGCTCCCTCTCTGTACTTCATAACTTGTCTGGAACCATCCCCAGATAAGGTTAATTGTTGTTAAAGTTTGCGTGGAGGCTTTTACTGCTGATAAAATATCATTAACTTTTCTTTTCTAGGGTGGCGACGAAATCTGTGGAACGCGTTTGGCCAGAGAAACGGAGATCGCTCACATGACGAAACTCCTGTATCCAGGATCAATTTCGTGCGCGGTTAAAATTGATAATCTAGCAGGGTTGGATACCAAACTCTGACAATATACTGCATATAAATTTTATGCAGATCAATAGTTGTAAAATGGGTTTTTTCCCACAGTAGGATTATTCGCATGAGATCTCTATCGCCTGACAGCTTATGAGGGAAAAGCCTGGATCGAAAATCAAGCACAGAATTCTCAGGAAAATAACAGTATTCTCTCAGTAGAAATCAGCCGGGCATCAAAAACTTAACCACAAGACACGTTTCTTTATTTTACAATCTGTACATAGGCTATTCACGTTACGCACTGTATATCACTAATTAGTATTGAATATCAATCTCGGATTGAGCTCTTTAAGATTGAAACTATAAAATGAGAGTTAACCAAATATGTCACTGTTGACGAGTTGACTAATAGTGTTGGCGAGCTGACATGTCGGAGAAGTGACCTGGTACAGAATACATCTATCAGCGTTGTTTTTTTAAGGGACTAGCCTGACACTATACGGTTGTAAACAAAGAGGACAAAAACACCAGCCTATCTTGTTGCTAAGTTTTCTACGATTTGTTGGTTAATTCTATACCCATAAGATTTGTCGCATGGGATTTTCTCTGCGTTTTGATTGACTCAGACACCGCACTCATAACTGCTGCGCGTTATGGAATAACTTAGATACTACACCCTGATTGGTTAAAACCCTACCGTTTATTGTACTGGTTAAGCCATCAGCTTTGTTCTAAGTTATACTGTAAAAGCAATAGACCGCAATTTTTATAGGTTTACCAGTGTGAAAACCCACCTGGGATGTTAAAAGAACGCGGGAAAAATTTGTTAATAAAGAGCCTGGGGCGAGTGATTTACAAACTTTTGTCGTGTTCTCCCAACAACTCAAGTAGGTTACTATGCCGGTACACCGATAGAAAGTTCGGTCTGTTGCTCAAATAGAAATCTTGCACTCTTATTGTTAAATAGTGAAGGATTAGCGAGGCCAGTCAGACTGCAGAACTTTTGACTAAACGCTTTTAGATTTGTACTTGAATCTTTTAATTTACCTATTACTCTTTGTGATTGGTCTGGGAAGCGCTCCAATGGATTCCTTTGGCCCACGTGTAAGGCTGTCATGTTTGGTTGAAAAGAACGTGTACGTAAAGAAAAGAGCTGCCATTGATACATACATTGGTGATGAATAAATCAAGTGACATATTTCTTTCGTTTTTGCATAAGCTCATTCAGATGATCATGATTTTCTAATTACTCCAGATCGGTGTTATACTTTCCTTTTGTGTTGCTGCAAACAGGGGGAATATGGTTGGATTAAACTGGTTTTCAAGGCGGCTTCGTCGCTTCTACAAACCAAGGAAATGTAAAGATATTTTGTTCGCGCCATGTCTTTGAGCCATGAACAGGAACCATTTGAATAAGGAGATGATTTAAATGACACTCAGTCGTTTGTTGAAAAAATTTGTTTTAACTTTATCTGAATTTCACGTTTAGATTTCAAATTTTCGACGCAATTCATTTCAGCAACATTGGTTAGCGCTTTAACGATCTTTCAGGTGAGTTGGATAATTTTTATCGATACTGTGATGGCAGAATGACTGACTGTCTGACTGACTGACTGTGCGACTTGCTTAAGGAGTGAATAACACTATCTGCTCCATCATCATCGTCACCGTGGTCATTAGTTTATCACGCTTATTAATGTTTTTGTGTTTGATTTCTTTTCTCATACATACCTACATACATAAATGCATTTTATGTATTACTTTCGAGACAGATTCAAAGTTTCCAGCCCACAGGTAACTCGAGTGCTATTCTCTCCAATTCTGGGGACAGAGTGCCAGCAGTTGAGTTGACAATCAAGAGCTTTGTTTATAAAATTTGTCAGAGACAGAAGATTAGGTGTGATAAGAACGGATCTCAGAAATATTGTGGAAGAGTTTTTGAATGTTACAAAGTGCAAATCTTTGTCTGGAGTCAAACATCAAATTAGCTGCAAGTTCATAGCAGGAGAATTTTAATGGTAAAACAACCGCGTTAGTTCATAGAGGAATTACATGCTGGTGCTCTCTTGTAATGTGTTACTTTCTACTCAGGTTTTCATGGCAGTTCTTTCCTTAATGAACGTGATAAGAAGGGTATATATTGAAAAATACAAAACTCTATGGTGACACCAGCTCGGCTAATTCTGTAGACGTCCATTATGGTAAGTTTTTCTGTCTGTAAACAAGAAACTAGCTCGTTCCAGGTGTTCAGTTAGGAAACCATGTGTGGAAGTAAATTCAAAGCACGATGATATCGACGGAGCGAATGACAGAATGTTTGAGTCGAGTCGAAAAAAACTGAACAAGGAATTGGTAGTAGGGAGCACGACCTGGCTCAAATCTTGCTGATTTCTATACTACCCGACCCAAACCTCCCTCCTGTTTTCTAGCCAATCCAAACCTCCTGTAGCGTTGCAGTCGTGTCTTCCGTTGTAGCTATGTCTTCACACTTAGTAATCAACAGAATGTGGTTTTATTATTTTCCAACCAAAGTGCGTTGTAACCGTGTTTTCTGCGTGTCACTTCCCATCTAGGGGAGAGAAGCAATGCAAAAGTGTAAGAAGATCGTAAAGATTTCCTTGCTCGAAGTTTGAAAGTTTCAAAAGGGGTAAATTCTGTGAAATTGATTCTATAGGTGGAATAAATCCTACGGACTTACCGTAACCAAATTTACACCGATTTTCCATTTGATCAGTAAATTCTAGAAAAACGGGGTAAATTCTGAGAAATTCATCCTTTAAGTGGAATATATCCTATGGACTTGCCTTAGCTGTCTTTACACCGATTTTCTATTTGATCATTGTGTGAATTTGTCATAAACGGGTAAATTATGACAAATCTACCCACAAGTACAATATATCCTAAAATGATTTAGAAATAGTACTAAAAAAGAGATGTGTTTAGGTGATGGGATGGAAAACGAGCATGGCTCAGGGGTTAGTGTATGTTCGTGAACGGCTACCGTACTGGCTTTCATGTGGCGCACGTGCTCATAAGTTTCTGTGAGGAATTTGGTTTTCAAAGATCATTGTCTTTCAGATCACTGAGCTTGAAGCGCTCTGTGGAATAACAACAGAGCGCTCTAGATTTGTGACAGTATGAAGTATGCGGCTAGGTGTAAAAGCTAACATCAGTGGAACCGCAATAAAATCACAATCTACTACTACAACCTTTTTTAACGGAAGGCTCAGTGCGATACAGCAAAAACCCACAGTATTCCAAATAAATAACTGAATGTCAAACTTCTGTGACTGAAGAAAGACTTCGTGACGCAGACAAATAATCACAACTTTGACCTCTCAGCCGATCTCAACTCTGGCAGATCAGGATGAAGCGTCAAAAAGTATATAATTTTGCGTTGACGAATCATAATCTATGATCCTCAACTATTAAAGAAAATAAAACCATTATGATATGACATCACATTGAGCTTTTGTCTTAGCTTGTGGATAAAATGTTGTCATTAGAGTCGTAAGTCGAGCAATGAAAAGTGTAAATAAAGCAAGACTGCAGGGAAGTAATGTGTGTGAGAGAAAGGCCAATGATCTGGTGTGCAATGACCATGCAGATAGCAAGTTTTCATAAAATCAGCAGGAAGTTGTTCATCCGTTGTTACTGGAAAATACTGCTCAAATTTTCCACTTATCCCGACCCCCTTGAATGAGTACTTTTGCTTAAAGACAGAATTACAACGGAGTCTCTTAACCAGTCCCAAGCCGCGCGCTGCTCGATAGATCACAAGATATGATTGGCCACTGTATGTCATTACGTCAGAGGACATATCTACCATAAGGGAGCATAAGAGCAACGGTACAACCTCCCTCCTGTTTTCAATCCGACCCAAACCTGTTTCCTGTTTTCGACCCGAGTCAAACCTCTTTCCCGTTTTCTACCCGATCCAAACTTTCCTAAAACAGACCAACAAGAAAGGAAAAACAAACCCGAGCAGACACACCAACCAAAAAGAAAAATATACAATCCTAACTCAGGGCTTCAAACAACCGCTCTGTCCAGTCTCTGTCAGTCTCTGAACAGTTATGTCTACGTGAATGCACAGTTCCTTCAAACGAATGAATTCCTCTTTTGCAATGATTGCTTGGCTAGTCGTTGTAGTCAGGAGGGATCCTGGAACAACAAATCCATTTTCCAGTCTTTTGGATGCTTTTCAAATAAACATCAAAGCCCTGTTCCTTACATTTTAATGTTCATCAAAAACAAAAACAAAAAAATAAAGAAAAGAGCCTTGTCCCTAACAAGCGCCCTGTTTCGAGTAAGCGCCCTGTTTCGAGTAAGCGCCCTTTCTTGAAGTACCAAAAGTATGTAAGCGCCTGGGCGCTAAATCGAATCATTGCGGCATGACGATGATGACGATGATAGCTCTAGTATTTAAGATACTAATAATAATAATAATGATGATGATGATGATGATGATGACAATAGTAGTGATGGGGAAAATAATAACCTTGAAGATGATAAGGATAACACAAGAAGATGACAGAAATGTAACGATGATGATAGAAAACGGAAGATTTTCAAGAACTCTAGACCCGGAAAAATGAGTGTGAGTGCTTGGTTGGACCTTAAGACTTCTGTTTACGGATTAGTGCACAAATTTATAACGAGAAGAAATTCGTTGACGAATCAAGCCTTATCCTTGCTAGGGGAAGAGTCTCCGATTTTCTGGATATCAGAGAGAGTACACATTGATTGGTATAAGAAAATGAATTTGATGTCACACAGTATCTTAAATGCAAATCTTCTGTTTGTTCCTTTGTTCGTTCGAATGATCGACATCAATATCTGAGTAATTGCCACCTACCCCTCCCCTAACCCAACAACAGTCAACCGATAACAAGTTAGGGTTAATGTTGGTTTAGGGGGGAGGGGTGGGGGCGCAATTTCTTAGATACTGACATTGACCCTGTTTGAACATGATACAGATGTACTAAAGAAATACGCAATAGTAGGGATAATAAATTCTGAGAATAAAGTTTACTTGATCCTATTTAACGTTTTTTCCCCAGTTACTTTTATTCTCCTACAGAGTTGTCGCGTTTGAGTGAATGTTTACTGTAGATTCATGAAACGACACCTTTATGTTGTTGCCAAAACTTAAATTTGAAGAGGTTTAGATTGTTTATGATTAAACCATGGTTGAGAGTCAACGCGGTCGCTAAAGGGAAGTAATAGTATTTCATGAACCTGAAAATTTTAAGTCACTGTTGATACTATAAGGTGAGCTCGTAATTTCGCAATGCTGTTGGTACAAATGTGATCTCACCATGAAGCTCTTTGATGTTTTTATCTTCGAATCTTTACTAGATTTTGGCACCCTGAAAAGTTTTCTATCAACTGTGGCTGCTGCTCTGGCAATCGTTTTCAATCGAAAGTATTGCTCAGCCCAGAATTATGGAAACATTTGAAAGAAACCGGAATTGCTTTGTTGTAAGTTTTACCAATGTATATGTTGTATCGATTTGAATCTTAAAAATGAGAAACAAGATGCAGTAACATATTTGCAGGATCTGAATTTCGTGGCTAAGCTGGTTTTATAATTATAATTATAATTTCATAATTGTTGTGAGACGCGATCTAGTGCTCATGGAATGTTGTTTTTAAAGACCCACTTTGGCCTTGGCTATTTTTCTTGTGTTGTTCCAGCTGTTTATAACACATTTCGTCTTCCGTGACTCGACTTATATTGTTGTATATCAGTCTGAGCTGAATCTCTTGTTGTGTGATACGCACGCCCTGAACAACTGATCTACTCATGACAAACACGTGTAGGCATTTATGACTAGTACTAGGTCTGACAGAGTGCAGTCCAATTAGGTCCGCAATTCATTAAATGATTGACAAGATTATTATAGCACGCGTATAACGCGTATAGTCACACAGGCATGTTGCATGAACCGTACACTGTTCCATTAGTGCACTAATCAAAACTATAGCGAAATTCGCGAACGTGATTGGTAATCACCAGCCTGATTTAAGCACTAATAGGAAAGTGTCATGTTTGTAATTGGACACTTAACACGTCATGCCTGTGTAAGTGGACAGAACGCGTCATGTACTGTTGTCTAAAATTTCGCCGAGTAACTGTTTAACTGTTTTTTAACGAAAACGTAGAACCACAACCGATGTCTAGTTTCTTTGTCAAATTTTGGTACGACTACAGATCGTATTGGACTCCGCTAGGTCCTATTTGGCTGTTTATGACCAATGGTGTAGCAAATTTTACTATTGTTTTAATTGTATCTGGCATATGCTATTGTATGTTTAGTGGTCAACTCACGCCTCGCCGAGAGAACGTTCAATACAAAGCTGCAGTAGATTAATTGAACATCGCCGACAGAGACATCTGTGATAAGGAGATTTTTGGCATATATCTACATTTTTATCGTTGTTTGGGTGTTTATTGTTGTTATTCATTTTGTTGTCGTGGTGATGGGTGTTGTTGTTTTCGTTCCTGTGATGGTTGTTGTTGTTGCTGTAGTTGTGGTTGTTGGTTTGTTGTGTGTTGTACTGGTTGCATCCAGGTTGATTAATAATTATCTTAAATTAACATCTTGCTTATGGGTCACTTAGCTTAAAATATTCAGCCCGTATCGTGTACACTTTATTTTTGGTCTCTTTCTCTCTTTTTCAGGCGGCTAATCTCCATCATGTCGTACCTTTTCTTCTTCTACAACATAATTCTTGGATTTTTTTCTGCTTTTATGCGAATTCTGAAGACATGCTTTTAGGAGTGATTTTCATCTCACGTATCGATCGAACATTACTGATGCAGGGTTTTCAGGCTTGGGACAAAGGTACGTAGTACGCACCCAGTACAAGCAATTTATAACTGGCAGAGGCTATGTGAAGGGAGATAAACAACGTACAGACCTATTATGCTGCCATGTTGTTCGCTATTTCCTAAAACAGCCTTTTAACTAATGAAATTAATGTTTATAAGACTTCAGCGACGAAAGGAAAGGAAAGCAGAAGTTCCTCAGTGACAAGATCCAACAAATTGCCTAGAAAGCAGCAAACGGTAGTGGCTCAGTAGCGATTCGTAATTGCTTCACGTCTGATTGTTCGATCGAGAGGGTTGCATGAGATTTATAGAGTTGTCGTTGTGCTAACCAAAGCATAACCTATGGGATCCTGGACAACCTTCGACTCTCACTTCAAAGTTTCTTAATTTTCTTTCTAGCTTTTGTCGCATACCTTGGTTTTGTGACTGTGCTGGTTGCCCACAGACACCCCGTGATGCTAGTGTTCTGTCAGTCGCTTATTGACAGACAAAAAGATCATCAGCTCCTGCAAGAGCGTAAGTAAACTGTCTCCAGAATCACGACTCGGCTGGGGTGATGCATTCCTAGGATTCTGATTTGCTTGATTGATAATCAGACAGATGAGTGTGCACACGAATGGGCAACTGTAGCTTAGAGACAATTGGCACGTTTGTTTCCTTGATAAAATCAAAACACAGCGCTGTTTATGCACTGGCAACCGGCACTCAGCAACCAATCAGAACACCAGAAAAGATCTTTTCACGGAGGGCAAGAAATACATAATTTTCTTTTGTTAAGCGGTGTTATTAGTGTGAAATCGTGGAGAATTTGGCAGAAAACATAACCCATTCCCCAAGTTAGATTTGATAAAAATGGGTACTATTGAGAAGAAACTTACGATGCGAGCTATGTTCGGTTTGTTGCTATTCATTTCATATCCATTCTGTGGTCACGCGGGAATATTAAAAGTTAGCCTTTCTTTTCTGCCACTTTGCAGAGTTTTTTGAGGAACTAACACGTATCTCACTGACAGTTACTTTCCAAGCCGACCATTAAAAAGATGATTGCATTCTGGGTGATATAGAACAGTTTTAGGCCTTTCATGAGGAGAAAAAGAAACATCCCTACGTGTGTAACCTTTTTTTTACCTTGAATCTGAAGTGCTTTAGTATTTCGTTCTTAACGTTAAAATTAGTTTTCAAGTACCGTGTGTTAAGCCATCTATTTTGTCGCCGGATCTCCAACAGAGCTCGTATATTGTAGGTTTGGCATCGAGGCAGGACGCTCTGAGGCTTTGTAATATTTGTTTTAAATGACTTTTAACAAAAACTTTTTCGCGATAGTGAAGGAAAAAAAGACATTTTGTCTCCCTTCTTACTCAAAGTACGAAAGAAATTTCTATCTTTTGGCCAATTTTCTCTATTGCTATGATTTCTTTGTTGTCATGAACTAATTTTTTGAAGGGTAATTAACTTGAAATATTCGACGAAGTCCCTCCAGATCTCGTCCAAACCTCTCAAACACAGCCTATATTGCCGTTCCTCTCTCTTTGTCGTTCAGGCTTTAGTCGGAAGCCCCGTCCGCGGCGCATGTCTCAAAAGGCTGTCGACCGCTGGTTCCTGGCTGTGACTCTCCTACGCAACCCATCTTTCATCAAGTACTGCCGCCAAGGCCGCCATTTCATGGCATCTGTTGTGACTCTTGGAAGCGTCAACTTTGACGTTCCAGTGTAAAACTTTGAGACTAACTCAGAAGGAAGAACACTTCTTTCTTTATGGTTCACTTTTCCGGAGATCTGCTATAGCTTGGGGTAAAGGTCATCCTCGTTTGTTACCAAAGTATAATATAGTCTGTATCTGGGTGTTGCTGTTGTTGTTTTTTTTTGTATTTTAAATTTTTGAGTCAAAATGTTACTCCCCTGATGAAAGCTATTCTAAATTATGGGCTAAACTTTATTGAACACGTAGATTGTGGTAGAGAAGTGAGCAAGGAAGCACAAAAAGTACTTATTGAAAAACAATTTTAAATTGTAGATTTTTATTGCTGGCTTCGGAAATGGGAATTATATTATCCAGCAAACATGGAGAGGCAAATGGTAACATTTGCAATTTCAGATGAGTTTTTTTTGTAAATCTATTTCTCTGTAAACGATAATGAATTCTAAATGTTGATTAATGTTCTTTGGTACATTTGAATTTGATGGTTTTTTTTAAAAGATAATATATCAGGTATTGGAAAGTAATATATACAAAATGAGCAAGCAGTTTACGTTAGGCTTAAAGCCAAGTATATAGGAAGGTTGCTTAGGCGTTTTAAGCGGAAGTTTTTTCTTTTTTTGATTTATTTTTAGTTTGTTTGTTTGTTTGTTGGGTTTTTTTTTCTCTTTTTTTTGTTGTTGTTTTTTTCCTTTAACTATTATGAAAGTAAGAAAAGTAAAAATTGGCGCACGATACCAAATAACGTTGTGAATTAATGAGGTTCTTGATTAGGGGAAAGACTTGGAAGGTGTGGGTTTGGAACTGAGGAGCAAAGAACCAACGGCAAGAAAGAAAATACGTAGTTAACGGACAGCTGTGAGCATTAACCACATGAGTGTTTTGTCGAAGGCCGATTTCTCTCACACGT
The DNA here is from genome assembly GCF_036669915.1 of Pocillopora verrucosa. Classification (NCBI taxonomy): domain Eukaryota; kingdom Metazoa; phylum Cnidaria; class Anthozoa; order Scleractinia; family Pocilloporidae; genus Pocillopora; species Pocillopora verrucosa. The sequence continues at coordinate 5,315,813 of NC_089321.1, forward strand.
GCGAATATATTCATATACAACTAGCGAACTCCAACATCGTGAAGACCTCTGATCTTTCTCGAAAAGAACTAAGCGGAAGTGGAAAGTGAGGTGGAAGTGAAATATTGGATTGGCGGGACTACTGGCGAAACCGGATTTCATTCAATTTTGTTTGCTCGTTTTTATCCGCGCGGGGATCCCGGTTGAATTCCCGCTGGTTCCCTGGTACAAATCTCCTCACCGGCATCCCGAGAGAGATCCAGACAGGTGTCCCGTGGGAATCTCGGCGGAAACTTGCGAAAATACCGGCGTGCACTCCAGAGAATAATGACATCAAGGAACTCGTCTTCTTTGTTTCATAACTGACCATTTCATTCATTCACAAATTTACGACGACGGTACAATCGAGAAACCGTTTTTAACCCGTAACTGAGTGTTGTCACTGAGTGTTATCACCGTTTAATACAGGTTAACACTAACACTAACTTATCATTACTTTTTCATGTGAAGCTTATTTTAAAAATCGCTAAAAAGTTATCGAATAACATCAACAAAACGATGATGCAGCGTAAAAACAAAACAATTAATTAGAATTCTAACAGCTGGACCTCTTGGTAATTACTAAGGAAATGATTTGCGTAACTTTCTTGGGTAACATTTGTTAGATACAAACAGTCCTAAGAAGAAAGATAATTTGCAATGTGTTGAGGACATTTGAATTCTAAATACTAACACTGATTTCTGGAGACAAATATGGAATAAAGTTTACTTCAGAGAGAATTCGTCGTTTTATTCGAGTGGTTCCGCCCTAAGAAACCGTACCATACAACCCGAACAGGCCGATGGGACTCAGTCAAGGATGACCACAATCGCTTTATAGAGACCACCGCTGAAAAGCGGTGAAAGTGACCATGCATGAGAGGAAAAATTCGGGAATTTGACAACCGACCGCTTAACACAGGTTCGAGTACTAATTCCGAATTAGCTAATCAGCCCACGCTAAGTGCTCTATTCACGCTGTAGGGTGATCAGATGGAGTAGAGTTATGAAGCACGAGGGGAAAATCTAGGAAGACGAAAGAAGCCTAAGTCCAGCAATTACTCAGGGAAATTCTTATCCTTACCTTGTGAAATCGTAGCTCTAAGATTCTTGAGAATCTGTCCTGTAACCACGTAGCCGTTTATACTCCCAGCCCGGAGGGACAAACGGAACCTCGACTCACCCTCCCCCCCTTCCCATGGCTCTTTTTTGAAAATGATTTTAATACATGCTATCGTCAGTTGAGATGTTCTGCTGAAACATTTACGTTGTCGCAGTTTTTTAGATCTGCGGTGAAGTCAAAATATCAGGGCTTACTGACTTTTCGGAACCGGTACAAGGTACCAACGTGAGAAGGAAATTTATCCCTGCTTGCCTTAATATCGGTGAATATCTCGTAAGATATATATATATTTTTTTATTTTTTATTTTTTTTTCTGCGTGAGCTTCATTAAGCATCTCAGATTAAACAGAACAGGAATGCGTAGCGACAACACTCTTCCCATACCCGTCTCTCCCAGGTTGACCCTTACCTCCACGATTTTTCCACGGTTTGTTTTTCCCGGTTTTCCTTACCCCTCATAAACCAGCGCTCTAAATTCGAGTTTCAAATACTAAAAACGTTTTTATTTCACATCTTGCACGTCACTCAGTCGAGGGTCTCCATGGGGTTAACCGTTAGCCGTAAATCGGTCGAAAATCCAGCTATTAGGCGTAAAAATAGACAAATTTGAACCCTTTGTTGTTGAATAAATTAACTTTAAAAAATCTTTCCCTCTTACAATGTGTTTTTATTGTTATTCTGGGTTAGCTGCAACCGTTAGCCGTAAAAAGTTCTTATCGGTCGGCCCTCAGTTTTAAGAAAGTTTCGGTTTTTTTAACAGGCTGTTTTAGTTAAGTTTGCAATCGTGGAAAAAAATATCATAAATATTTTTTACACTCGGGGAACCACACCGACCTAGAGTACCTCCCATGATGAGGACGCTTTCTATCAACAGAATAAAGCACCATCTCCTAAAGTGAAGGGTAATTTCTTTTTTCTTGCCCCTTCAACGATATATGACTAAAACATCATGTCGCTTTACATGCTAAAAAAAAGCGTCGCATGACATCCTAAGGAACGGCTGCCAATGAAACTGGCAGATATAAAATCTGAAAATATCGAAGTTTATATCTCATTTAATAACTCTATCCAAGGAAATGGGAAGAGGTTGAGCGAATGAGACACAGGTGCGCTCATTACTCCAAACGAAAAGATGTGACAAAACATCATATCTGACAGATAACGTGCTAAAGAAGTGCGTCGCGTGACATCCTAAGAAACGGCTGCCAATGATCGATATTAGCAGTTTTAGAGTCAGAAAATATCGAAGTTTATCTCTCATTCAGTAAACCTGTTCAAAGAAATGGGCAAAAGTTATTAAGCGAATACCAATTCAAACGACAAGAAATGGCTTATGCAGGTTGATGCAGAAATTTTCTTCCTTTTCTTATTGATTTCCTCTTCCATTTTAACAAAATACCAAGCGACCTCTTTCATTGTTTGAAATTTAAATGTTAGTTTATTCTACTTAGATAATAAGTAAACAATCTAATCGGAGAAACTAAATAAAATCATTTGGCTTCAACTTTCTGGCTCGTTCTGAGCTTCCTTCAATGCTTTGTAAGCCATAACTAAAATTATAAAATAAAACTTCTCGTTTTGCCATTGGACGATTAGTATAAACAATATACTTAAAATGCATCGTTCTGCTTGTAAAAAATAACACAATTTACCGCATTCAAAATTAAAGGAGAAACCCCCAAAAATTAGCTAATACCAAGACTAAATCCTTGCCATTGCGGCCAAAATCTCTCATTTTAAGTCCAGATAAACCAAATTCTGATGGGCAGAAAATAACTTTAAGTACCAGTGACTGAGTATAAATCCTCGAAAAGTTAATCACAATTTCCATCTGACATAAACTAAGATAATCGAGCAATCGGACAACTGATTATTCTCCAATTCCTATGGAAATTCTCTACACACACACATGGCTGTAATAGCATTATATCGCTCATGAGATTAAACCGATTGAGAAAAAGTCTGTAAAAAACTCTGGAAAACGTTTTCAAGACGTTTCAACTTCGACGTAAATGTTACGCCCAAATCCTCTCTGTAGAAAATACTTAGATTGAAAATAACTTCTCACATAGCTAGTCATGATAATTTTTAAGACATCATATGAAAACAAAAAATCAAAAAACAAACAAACAGTAGTTTGAGAAGGATATCAAAGATTAAGCTCGTAAAAGCAGTTCAGACAAGCAAAAAGGCAACTTTTGAATCAATGGAAATCTGTTCACTTGTTAAACTTGACTTTGGCCGTCTTTTGGTTCTTCTTGCTTTGAAAAGAAGACTCTTGACAAAGGTTTCATCGGTAGCCTACTGGTTTTTGGTCCAAATATCAGCATTTGTTGGTATCCGAAAACTCCCTGGGATTCCAATGCTCACTGCCTTAACTGAAAAATAAAAGAATCTAAGTTTAGGGAGGATAGTTGAGTTGCCATGAAATATTTCTTAGCACATGAAACGATACATTGCACAACAGGATTGTTTTAAAAGAAATTTGCTATTTTACTCCCATCATGTTTCCAAAAAAGAATGTTATCATCGTAAACGTGTCCACTTGATTGTGCTGCATCTCAATTTGCCGGAGCAAAAGATAAATTCGTAACCCAACTGCAAGGAAAATAACTCGCAAGTATCACTGCTCACATATGAGCAAAGATAGTGAATTAATGTAACTTTTATTGAATAGAATGTATCAACAGAATTATTACTTGCTGCGGCTTCTAAATCTCCTCGAAATCCAGGTTGACGTCGTCACCAATGAGTACAAATGGTGCCCAGTGCCAAACCTCCTTGAAATTTTCAATTTCTCTCAGACACTTCATGGCCTGATTGAGAGCTTCACTGGCCTTCTTGCCTTCAGCAAGTGCATCGTAGAAGAAATTCATGAACTCCAGGGTTCCCTCGTCGCCAATCGCCCACAAGGTTACCACAACAGATCTGGCACCGGCACCCAAAAGTGCACGCGCCATGCCGACCACACCCTCGGCCATGACCTCCCCACGAGCAGTGTGACAGCAGCTAAGTACAACCAGACGTGCTCGCAACCCAGCTTCTACGACATCTTTCATCGTCAGTAGATAATCTCTCTCTTGCGGCTGAGGGTTATCTCTTGTGGTGTTTGGTGCCAGGATAACTTCTCCAGTCTCCATTTTACCGTGCGCTGCTATGTGAACTAACGCCACTGATGATATTCGTTTTAACACTTCATCTTTTGTTGCCATTTCTCCAGTGAGAGTGGAAACATTGAGGATACGTCCGATCATCTCCACTTCTTTCCTTGCTCCTGGAAGTTGCACCAAAAGTCCTCCCTCATAGATGATATGTTTGAAACATGGGTCGCCGACTAGCAATGCACCAGTCTTCGCGTGAAAGTCAGCTGGACAATCATGAATTAGTTGCAAGGTCGTCAGAGAGGGAAGCACACGAATTCTGAAAGAATCACTTAGATATGATGAGTTGGAGTCCTGCAACGCTGCATAAGGTAAAAGGCTAAATGGCCCCTCAGGAACGATTGTGATCTCGTCGTTGCCTTCGATCAGGTCAGCAATAGGAGTAACGATGATGTCATGCAGCTTCTTTAAAGCACTTGATTGGGAGTGCTTCACATTAACTCGGATCGCATCATTGCCCACTTCCTCTTCTGTCAGCGAGTCAAGCGGAGGATTTTCGATTGTAATAGTACCTCTTGCACCGATTTCTTTAAGAGCAGTTTTGTTCAGGTGCTGGATGAAAACTTCCAATTCATCCTCAAACTTATAATTGTTGACGTGTACTTGCCTCATCTGGATATTATTTTCACTGAGGCAAACCCAGAAGTAAACGCATGGTCCATTAATGGCTATGAAAACTGTGCTCAATGGAACCCACCTCAGAGAAATGCGGGATGCGCTGGGCGTTAAAGAATCTCCAGGCTGATATTTTGTGACCATGAGATCTCTCAGAGCTTGAGCACGTCCTTTCTCTGTAGCTAGAAGAGCCTTCACAACTTGACCTCGACTGAGATTTATACGCCACAAACCTTTGTATGCTGCTTTGTGCTGATTACGATAACAAATCTTCCACTGATCGTTGAGTTGAAGACTGGCCCTGATATTATCATACAATTCTACACTCGAGTAATAATTGTCAAAGGCTCTCATGAGATTTCCCTGGTACTCAAAACTGCCTCCAAGGGAACAGAGTGAGCACGCCTCTCCAGTCTTATCTCCCACTTCTTTGGATATTTCTAGGTGACGTTGATAACACTCAATTGCCGTTTTCGACTCTCTTTGACGGAGATAAATCCTGCCGAGAAGGCAATAGCTTCGTCCCTCGCCGGCCTTGTCTCCCACTTCTTTAGCAATTTCTAGATGACGTTGATGGTACTCGATTGCTGTTTTGAATTGTCTTAGATTGCAATAAGCAATGCCGAGATTGCCATAAATTATTCCCTCTCCGGCCTTGTCTCCAACTTCTTTAAAAATTTCTAGACTACGTTGATGGCACTCGATAGCTGTTTTGAACTTTCGAAGACCTTCATAAGCGTTGCCAAGACTGCCATAACTTTTTCCCTCTCCGGCCTTGTCTCCAACTTCTTTAGCAATTTCTAGATGACGTTGATGGTACTCGATGGCTGTTTTGAACTCTCCAAGACTTTGATAAGCGTTGCCGAGACTGCCATAGCTTTTTCCCTCTCCGGCCTTGTCTCCCACTTCTTTAGCAATTTCTAGATCACGTTGATGGCACTTCATGGCTGTTTCGAACTCTCCTAGACCTTGATAAGCGTTGCCGAGATTGCCATAACTTCTTCCCTCTCCGGCCTTGTCTCCCACTTCTTTAGCAATTTCTAGATCACGTTGATGGTACTTGATGGCTGTTTTGAACTCTCCTAGACTTCGATAAGCGTTGCCGAGACTGCCATAGCTTTTTCCCTCTCCGGCCTTGTCTCCCACTTCTTTAGCAATTTCTAGATCACGTTGATGGTACTTGATGGCTGTTTTGAACTCTCCTAGACCTTGATAAGCGTTGCCGAGATTGCAATAACTTGCTCCCTCTCGGGCCTTGTCTCCCACTTCTTTAGCAATTTCTAGATGACGTTGATGGTACTTGATGGCTGTTTTGAACTCTCCTAGACTTCGATAAGCGTTGCCGAGACTGCAATAACTTCTCCCCTCTCCGGCCTTGTCTCCCACTTCTTTAGCAATTTCTAGATGACGTTGATGGTACTTGATGGCTGTTTTGAACTCTCCTAGACCTTGATAAGCGTTGCCGAGACTGCCATAACTTCTTCCCTCTCCGGCCTTGTCTCCCACTTCTTTAGCAATTTCTAGATCACGTTGATTGTAATTGAGGGCTGTTTTGAACTCTCCTAGACCTTGATAAGCGTTGCCGAGATTGCCATAACTTCCTCCCTCTCCGACCCTGTCTCCCACTTCTTTAGCAATTTCTAGATGACGTTGATAGTACTTGATGGCTGTTTTGAACTCTCCTAGACCTTGATAAGCGTTGCCGAGATTGCAATAACTTCTTCCCTCTCCGGCCTTGTCTCCCACTTCTTTAGCAATTTCTAGATCACGTTGATTGTAATTGAGGGCTGTTTTGAACTCTCCTAGACCTTGATAAGCGTTGCCGAGATTGCCATAACTTCCTCCCTCTCCGACCCTGTCTCCCACTTCTTTAGCAATTTCTAGATGACGTTGATAGTACTTGATGGCTGTTTTGAACTCTCCTAGACCTTGATAAGCGTTGCCGAGATTGCAATAGCTTTCTCCCTCTCCGGCCTTGTCTCCCACTTCTTTAGCAATTTCTAGATCACGTTGATGGTACTTGATGGCTGTTTTGAACTCTCCTAGACCTTGATAAGCGTTGCCGAGACTGCCATAACTTCTTCCCTCTCCGGCCTTGTCTCCCACTTCTTTAGCAATTTCTAGATCACGTTGATTGTACTTTAGGGCTGTTTTGAACTCTCCTAGACCTTGATAAGCGTTGCCGAGATTGCCATAACTTCCTCCCTCTCCGACCCTGTCTCCCACTTCTTTAGCAATTTCTAGATGACGTTGATAGTACTTGATGGCTGTTTTGAACTCTCCTAGACCTTGATAAGCGTTGCCGAGATTGCCATAACTTCTTCCCTCTCCGGCCTTGTCTCCCACTTCTTTAGCAATTTCTAGATGACGTTGATAGTACTTGATGGCTGTTTTGAACTCTCCTAGACCTTGATAAGCGTTGCCGAGATTGCAATAGCTTTCTCCCTCTCCGGCCTTGTCTCCCACTTCTTTAGCAATTTCTAGATCACGTTGATGGTACTTGATGGCTGTTTTGAACTCTCCTAGACCTTGATAAGCGTTGCCGAGACTGCCATAACTTCTTCCCTCTCCGGCCTTGTCTCCCACTTCTTTAGCAATTTCTAGATCACGTTGATTGTACTTTAGGGCTGTTTTGAACTCTCCTAGACCTTGATAAGCGTTGCCGAGATTGCCATAACTTCCTCCCTCTCCGACCCTGTCTCCCACTTCTTTAGCAATTTCTAGATGACGTTGATAGTACTTGATGGCTGTTTTGAACTCTCCTAGACCTTGATAAGCGTTGCCGAGATTGCCATAACTTCTTCCCTCTCCGGCCTTGTCTCCCACTTCTTTAGCAATTTCTAGACATTGTTGAAGGTACACGATTGCTGTTTTGAACTGCCCAACATTATAGTAAGTACATCCGAGAATGACATAAGTGTTTCCTTTGACTTTTAGTTCAGCATTCAATTTCCTTATTAATTGAAGAAGACGTTCGTTGTTGTTTTCAATCTTAAAACGTGTCAAGGGTTGCTAAATCATGAGCGGATTTGCGAAAATGCAATGGAAATGTGTGTTTTAAAAAATAATGAGAGTATTGGATAAAACCTTCAAATTGGAATGATAATTCGAGCCTGGGTTTCTTGAAGAGATTTGATTTTAAGTTATTCGAGAGTGTTGACTAGCTCTTAAGTGCATTTATTAGTTTAGGTTCGGTCGTCATGGTGATTCGTCTCAAGAGAAATATGAGGGGCATTCAGCAGAAACTCTGAGAATTAGTTAATATGGTCTCTTCTTTTAAGCAAAGTTTCATGGAATAATCGAGAGAACTCCTTCATAATATTTAAGCTTCTTTAAACTGCTCAGTGCAGTATAAGAGAACATCGCTTGCACTATGTGTAGAATAATCTGCCTGAAACGTATTTATTATTCTTGAAATATTAGTCGCATTGCATCTCGTATCACGTTTGAAACATTCGTCAAAGGATACGGTCAATCCCATATGCAACCAGCTCCTTGCTTCTTTATACCAGCAAAGTTCGACACAAGCTCTTGCTCCTAAAAAGGAGAGAATAATTGGTGAGGCGAGGTAATTTATCACTGTTAAGGTATAAAAGCATTGATAAAATGGACTTAATTTGTCATTTGGCTGGGAACAAAAACTGCGATAATAAAGGAAATCTGAACTTGTAGAAGGATTGAAAATGAACAATAAGGAGCTAATGCAAAGCGGCTACCAATTAAGGTTCAACCGATGATGATAACGACGAATTTATCTCGCGCATTCTTTATTTTAATGTGCTCTTATGCGCTTTTCAGCACTTTTCGGGGAAGTTTTCGGGCAGACTGCAGTGAGCAGTTTAACTTTTGAAAGAGAATTTTTCAGGTGCCTCCTTGCCGGGTTTTTAAACGTCCCCTGCTAAGGGTCACAGAGAAGATGCAAGAAACGGGGCTTTCGGTCTTCCTTTCATATCCGGGACAATAATATCAGACCATTTGCAGATGTCATAGCTTGGGTGACAGCACATTCTCCTCAGATATTTTACGACTCTGAGTGTTGGTTCGGTCTAGGGCTTGAACCCTCGACCTCCGGTGCTCTACAACGTGAACTAACCAGGCAGCGGTATTTGAGAGCTTATTGACATTTTCTTCTGCTTTTTACCCACATGACAGACATTGACACACCAGATACAATTGACACTTGGGGTGCAGTCACCTGCCACAGACCACAAAATCCTCTTTTGACAAAATCAGAGAATAGAATGTTGATGGCTTATGTCTGAAACACCCACCTTTCTTAATAGCTTTGATTAAAGTGGGTTCCAATTGAACAGCAACTGTTGCATCATCGAGACATTCCACGTAGTTTTCTATGAGATTCAGGTAATAAGGTTTAAAAAAGTGGTCATCATATGGAATTGCAACAAAGAAGCCTTTAAAAATTACAATTGCTTAAAATGTAATGAGGATCATTTCTTTGCTTCATTTTCATCCGCTACAGGGCGATTTATGTTTTTATGCTACTTTTCTGCAGTTGCTCAATTTTTTTCTTCTCTTGATGCAGATTGTGTATTCCGTTATCTTGTAACGCTGCATGAGAGATTTATATATTTAGATATGAAATTGTTACCCAAACGGAAATGAGCTGTTGCCCTGTTGCTGTAAAGCTTGGCGTTGAGTCGTTCATCCTTGCAGTTCACTTTAAGTCCTTCCGTGTAAGAGTTTATCGCCTTATTAGCTTCTCCTTGTCTGTATTCTTTGTTACCTTTCTCCAGACATACCTTCGCTATTTCTGAAAACACAACGTTTTAGTGTTAATGATTTAGTAATGAGTGAAACGACCCTTGACGGATGATGCCAACTTTATATATCCAAATTGCGTAAAATTTCTGCCAAACATGTATTGAACAGTAAAGTACAAGAAGGTGTTAGCGTAAATACTTTCCTTTTGGCGGCCTCGAAAAGTTACCCGTTTACAAATTTTTCAAAACTCGACTTTGACGGGTCTATGGGTACTAACAGCTCTCTCTTGCCGAAAATGACTTTCATGCTAAAAGTGACCAAATTTAGAACACTTTCAAGTGCAAAAAGGATAATACCTTTTCAGCGCAAATATCGTTCATTTTAGGTGTAAATTTTAGATACATCGTTAATCTCCAAAACAATATGAGTTGATTTACAAGTAAGCACTTCTAAAACTCAGAATACTGAGTTTTACATAGCCTAGTAGGCAAATTTTGGCCGATTCTTCTTTAACTCTTCAAAGCGAAGTCGCCTTCAAATCTGTCGTTTTATTGCTTATGAATAATTAATAATGTCTATGCATTTTACTTGATCGGATCCAGCAATAAATTGTTTTTTCCTTTGGTTTTTCATTTTACTGGTAACAGAGTTTGGATTTGAATAAACAATCTTTTTTCTGTTTCAAAAACTTTTTTACAGAACATACGCAAATTTTGATGTAAATGTGACAAAAACTTCACTGGGGCGTCTTTCAAAAATCTTGTTTCACCCGGTGTTCTTACCTCTTAAAGGGTCATTGTATACATCCAGTTCAGCGTCACTTGACGTAACTTGACTTTCCTCTGTTGCTGAAATTACCGAGAAGATATTTCAACTTTGTTAGCCTGAGTGATCACAACTATGTTCACCTACAGTTAGTGTTCTAATACTGACGCGTTTGGTAAATTCTAAAAACCTTCAAGTCGAAATGATCCAAAAAATTGTGCACCAGAATTAAGATATACTTAATTAATAAACAGTACAAATCACCATAAATAAGTCTTTCCTGTTGCCTTTTTTCACCTGTGGCTGGAAACTCATTTTTCTCCTCCAGTTCTCCTCCAGTTGTTGGGAGGTTACCTTCTGCCATAGCTAGAAATCAAATCAAATCGGTTGTACTGCGCTATTTTGTTAAATATGAGCAGAAGAGACTCAGATGAAAGTAATCTAAAGAAAACGTTGTATACTTTATCATAGAGGAAGAATGAGAATCTCAAAGTTTTCTCCGCCACGTTATTGTGGTTGCGCGACAGCTCCAGTCAAGTTCCGCGGGCAATACACAACCTAGTTGTACCCGGTGGACATGGATAAGCATGGATCAAAAATGATGCAATAAAAGACTCTTTCTCTAATTCCTTCATTTTATCGCGTGTGGAGCTGGGAGAATTCGCGAAACTTACCCGAAACAAAAGCACCTTCGAGGGTTTGCGTTACAGTCGCGAATTCTACCAGCACCCCGCGAGCCTATTGCGTAAAGAAACACGTTTATCGACCTTGTTCTTCTACAAAGTGCATGTGTAAAATGTCCCTCAAAGCTATCGAAAAATTGTTGAACAAAGTCTTTTTTTTTATTAACAGAATTATAAGTTCTAGTCAATAAACTCCCTCATTAATTTTTTTTTGAAGGAACCAGGAAATTTAGAATATTGGAGGAGCTGGTCCCTCTCCAAATTATGTTGGGGAAGGATCCGATTTTTTCATTTCGAATTCAAAAAAGGCACTAAATACGAGGTTATTTTGGGGGACTGGAGAAGATGACATTGGGAAGTGACCTATTCATCAAAACTCTTGTAATCAAGAAACTTCATCTACAACAAATTGAAAGCCATGCGCAACACACAGACTCCTGCATAGCTTAATCCTGTAGGCCATCGAATGAATTCACTGCCAGGCCATGAGCATTTGGCGGAGGAAGTAGACTGAAAGCGAAATGAAACTGAAAAATTATTTGTGAACGAATTGCTGATCAAAAAAGAATCTTTTTCAATATTATAGTTGCCCTACAAATTGCCCTACAGAAGAGGATTCTGCTCCAATATCAGTATTTACTGAGCCCACAGTTTTATCTTCCAGTGCACGATGTAAACACTCAAACATTGTACCCATTTAGTCAGTCATCGCGCGAAAAGGTGTATCTACTAAAACCAAACTCTGACAGATAACCAGTAAGAAATGATACTACTAACCACCTTGTAGATACGTAGTTTGAACATTTGAAGACAGAAATTTATTCACCGTCGACGATTTCCGTGTCAAGTTTCGCGAGGAGTTAGATTGATGTTCCAAAGCGTTTAAAAAAAAACAGAATAGTTAATCGTGTCGTTAACGAGGTTTCGTTTTCATACGTAATCAAGAAATCGTAGTCATCGTGATTCTGGTGTTGAAAATTTCACTTTTGTTGACACGTTTTCCCAATTTCTCTACTATTTATATGTTTAGGTGGCACCCGTGAGCGAACAGGAAACATGTGCACCGATCGGCTACCCAAGAGTGCAAAATGTGTTTTCTTTCGATTCCTACTCCAAAGAGATAATTCAATTGAAGCAGACAAATCCGTATCCACAAGCGGACATGTATCATCCTCTTTATTCAAGAATATTGATTGTAAATTTGAATGAAATAAAATTTTTAAATAGGAGCATCGAAAACAGAGATTCACTGCACCGAAACTCAGCTCGCCGGAAAACAATTCAATTTCGGACATTGTAATACAACAATTTCTCATTACAAGAACTGTTTCCTTAAAAAATAATTGAATTCAGCTTCAGTTAAAAATTTTAAAATATTCCTAAAAGAGCTCACATGGAAAGTACAATTGTCATGTTGATGAATCCGGCTGTAATGACGACATTGATACCTTTATATGTGAAGATATGAATGGCACATTTACAGCGTGCGGTGGAGATGCCCCTTTTTGAAAACTGAAAAAATTCCAGTGTTTCACCAACAACCATATTACCGTTATTATTACCATATATCACGAATGTTACGATATCAAAAGTAACGTACGGATTGTGTATTTTTTATTCAACCTCGAGCTTTGTTTCAAACTTCGTTTGTTTTCGAGAGATAATAGCTGGTTTCGATATTGACGAGAGCTATAATTATATATAACACGTTATCTAGCTCTGTCACATGCTCATCGCGCGCTTCTGCCGCATAATAATCACGCACAGTTAAACCTTTAACTCCCGTGATCTAATTGTTAATTCTCCTCTCTGGCTGTTCCATGTTTTCTTTCAAAGTAGGTACGAAAATTTGGTGTTAACCAAAAATAACCAATTCTGCCAGATAAAACTTTGAGTATTCTCATTACCTAGTTGCTGGATAATGTATTGATATTACAGGGATAAGTTACAAGTTATATCACTTCTAGGAGTTTAAGGGTTTAAGAAATTGCATCGCGTGCAGACTATTTAACCGCGAGCCAAATGAGAGAAACCAATGAAATTTAAAAGTGTATGTAAGTGAAATATTTTCACCTCTGACAACAATAACCCGAGAAAATTCGACTGAAATTAAATTTAACTGTGGTCAGCTGCACGAAAATTAAGATTACGACCTTTATTTATAAATAAAATGAGCTCTAAACAGCTCTAATCAGTTGCAGAATGAAGATTGATTTGTACCTGTTAAACTGTCATCCTCTGAATCCCTCTATTCTCCAAATGATATCATTTATTAATTCTACGTGCCTGAAAATATAAAAAAATAATTTGCTTTACAACAATTTCGATGAAAAATGAAGGTAACATATTCACGAGTATGGAAGATTTAACCTCCTCTAATGCCCAGTTTCGTGATCAAAATTGCTGTTCTCCTCTTTAAGAAAATTATTGTGCTTGTTTTTTTGTTTGTTTGTTTTTTTATTCTTTTGATGATGATTATTACTTGTTTACATGTTTCTCCATGGCGATTAATCAATTCTGTGATTTAAATTCAGCTCTTTTTCTTTACGTGCAAAACACTCGCAATGCGCAAAATCCCTTTCCTCCTCAGAGCAGGACATGTTAATCTCTCCCAAAACCGAATCGATAAGGATGAATTCACACCGTGAGTTATATTGTACCAATGCAATTTCTCTTCAAGCGATCAACTCGATATATCCCTCGTTCAATATGATACACATTTGTTTTTGGTCATATTGCCATTAGCGTTACAGTTCTCTCAAAGTTTCTTTTTCCGCTCTCACCGTGACAACTTCATAAAGTTTCTAAAAATAATAAAGGTAAGCTTTTTTCTCGTAAATAACTCCCGCCAATTCAGCACTTAATATTTTTGAAGTCAAAAGCGTAGGTGACCAGTGAAATCACCAGAGGGAGATACAAAGCTAAAGAAATCACATCAACAATATGTATTATTTATGTAAATTTTTTTCCAATTTTCTCTTCTTTCGATTATAATATGCTACATATTTCTTCATTATCTTTCCTCACCTGAAGAGTACTTGCAATGAATTTAACTCCAATCAAGTTCTTTTCCAAGAAAAATACTCGACTTCTCGTTGTATCTAAAGAAAAGCATATTTAAATCGTGTCGCGAAAGAATTAAAGCGAATACCATAAGTACTCTTCTTAAAGAAATATCCGAGGAAGATATTTAAAATATTTTAAATCTATGTACTCCATGTATCTTTGTAAATAGAAATCCTCAGTGTATCTTACTGGAATTTTATGAATAAATTGTTACTGAACCAGCTGTCTTTAAGTTGGAAGAGAAATCTGAGGCCCCTTAACTCTGTTTCTTTGAGCTCTAGAATTGTCTCCTGAGTTTGGATGCAATAAGGGAGGTCATAAATAATTGTACAGTAGTTCCTACAGACAAGTGACGCACTTCAAACTGGAATCAGAAATACCGCAGCTTCGTAAATCCTTCATGGGAAGATAAATAAGCTACCTCAAGGTCAGGTATGTTTATCTACATGTCAACATTAATATTTAATCTGTCGTTTAACCTGATCTTACGGATAGGGTTTTTTTTTAGTTGTCGGTTAAAAATGATTTTTTTCCTTTGTAACGAAAGAGCTTCAAATTTCCTCTCTATCATTGCGTATTTTAAGACATAAAACTTCTTACATTGATGATCTTAGCAGGATGCAGGATGATCCTTTATGTATCCATTGTATGTCATGGCTCATTAACGAGAAATTTAAAGCTATGTGGGTGAACTTTAGATCGTAAAATCCGATGGTCTAAGATTCGATCCTGCGTTCGCGACGAGTAAACATGATCGATATTTCTTTCATTCTTTTGTCTCATGTTTGAAATGATTTCTATTTGTATCTTTAGTCAATACCCGTTTATCTCACTCACTGCATTAGGTCGCTATGAACTTATTTTATCCTCACCTTAACTCCTGTGAAAATGTGATTTGCCCCACAAGTGTTTAACAAAACGGTGCACTTGGTAACACAAGCAGTATTGAAGAAGCTGAATATGAGCTCATCGAACTCGAAACAGAAAATCGTGTATCATTGTTTATTTCGTGATCCATGTTTCTATTTTGTAGCTATGCTGTTTCACTATTTATACACTAAGTTTTGACAAGTAACCGGTCAAGTCGCCCGAAAGTCATATCGCCCGAAGTCATGTCGCCCGGAACCAGAGTCGTGTCGCCCAAAATTCAGTCATGTCTCCCGAAATCCTGAGTCATGTCGCCCGAAATTTTATCGAGTGTGTAATCTGGAAGAAAAGTAACAATCGCAAGGAATAAACTCGTAAAATGTTGACTCGCAAAATGTTTTCTTCCGCTAACCTATGCAAATATGAAGTTAAACAAAGACTCAAATATCGCTGTTCATTTCAGCGTTAATCGTTGCTATGAACTAAACTGCTTATTTTACAGTATAGATTGAAGAAAAGTAACAATCGCAAGAATAACCTCCTAAAATGTTTTCGTCCGCTAACCTATGCGAATATGAAGTAAAACAAAGACTCAAATATCACTGTTCATTTCAGCGTTGTTCGTTGCTATGAATTAAACTGCTCATTCTACAGTTCAGATTCTAGTTATTATAAGCGGAACACTTTCAGTTATCAGAATTTTTTGGCACATATCAGAAAAATAAATCAAGTTCTCCTACTAGTTTGATTTATCGTATAAAAAACAACCTGAAACTTTTACAGCGGTTTTTTTTATCATTGCCACCTACCGGAGGTAGGAATAATTCAGAGGAATAATAGATTGGTCATGCGTTGCATGTTTTCTTGCGGTATTGAACCCAAGTGACCAGGTTCCCGCTGCTGATAGCACAAGAACCGACTTCGCCCAAGGTACAAAAATTTAAATTCCACTGTTTGTCCCTGAAATCATTTTATTCTTAACCAAGAACTTAACCTTTCTAGCCCAAGTCTCATCTTGAACGTTTTTTTCCTTAAACGAGTTCACGGTAAAAATACGGTTTTATTTTTGCTTTGCAGATCTTTCTCCAGAGTATCCACCTCCTTGCAACATCAACCAGCCCGATGAACGAGAATCACTACAATCAACGATGAACGAGATTTTCTCAGGTAAACCTTGATTACTTCAGTAAACTTCCAATGTTTAGCTTTCGAAAATACGAGTTCAAAAGATTGTTCTTGACTTCGAGCGAGCAATCTGGTCCGCGGCCAGAGAAGTCTGCCTGGAGTACAAATTTCACCAAGAAATTCCAGCGAGTTTCCAGCGGAACTTACCTTAGGTTGGCATTTGAATTTGTTTTCAAGAGACGGGTGCCACTTGGACAACCCACGTGTTCTCGCGTGTAATTAGGTTTAGTTGCTAGCAATAAATATGTTTGTATTAATACGTGTCTGAATTTACCGCAAAGTCACGTCAACGTCGTCTTGCTTGGCAACCATGTGATGATTCTTGAGCACGTGCTGTATTCAAGATGGCGGCGTTTTCCAATGTTCCAATGTTTTAATCGTGGTGATGTGAACCTTCGTTCGAAACAGAATGCTTCCACAGATAAAACAACAACAGTTAGAGCCATACTGTAACTGATTTTATATTTTTTATTTTCGTGTTCTATTTTAAGATTACTATCTCCGTGATATCAAACGACAGCGAAATGAACAACCTGAGTTTCACGAGTCAACATTTTACGAGTTTATTCCTTGCGATTTACTCGAGATGTTACTTTTCTTCAAGTTTAAACACTCGATAAAACTTCGGGCGACATGACTTAGGATTTCGAGCGACACGACTATGAATTTCGGGCAACATGACTCTGGTTTCGGGCGACATGACTTCGGGCGAGATGACTTTCGGGCGACTTGACCGTAAACCGTTTGGACAGGGCTTCATGTTACATTTTTTAACTTTTCATTTTCATTAATCCGGAGTGTAGCACAATGACATAAACATCCTACTTTTTTATTTATTTTTTTTTTGCTGATGTGATGGTGGTTAAATCACCGCCTGCTTAGGTGGATCGAAGGGCGCTGAAAGGACTGGGGAGAATGAGCATAGTTCCTTTCTCTATAAGTCCCTATTAGAAACCATGACCAAACTATAGGCTTTGCGTTTGCGCCGCGAATCAAAGCGGAAAAAAAAAACAAAAACAAAAAAACTCGCTCCTGAACTTACAGTACGCACGTGGCGCTCGGGTGAGTAAGAGATGTGGGTTATTCACTTATTATATAACCAAAACTAACGAGACCTCATGTGTTACTTAGGTGTTTTACACCACAAGAGAAACACACATACCGAAAGCATAGTGAAGGAAATTTTCTTATTATTGATGAGGGAGACTTGTCGGCTTGGAAACTTCACAAATTTTGTAGGAAAAAATGACCAATAGAGCTGTAATTTACGTAACTAACTCAGTTGATAATAATAAATTAACTACAGAGGAAAATCAGCTTAGTAAGACAGGAGAATGAATGAAGCATCTTTATAATATAAAATTCATTCCAAATCTTACAGAAATTTGACAACAGAAAGCCATCCATGGTTTTATTGCTCAGTGAATGAGAAATTTGTTCTTCCAAAGTCCTTTTGCTCCGTGTGTCACTAGCATTCATTTTAATGTATGTAAAACCAAGCTCTCCACAAACCAGTGTTGCTGTTGTGGTTTTACCAACTCCTGGGGAACCGGACAGAAGAGCTGCCTTTAACGACGACCCATCTTGGTCTTTGTTGAAAAAGGAAGCTGTGCAAAATAAAAATGTTTAAAATTGTGATTCCATTACTAACATACTAACTACATGTATAAGTGACTGTCGAGTGAAATAAATTCATCAAGTTCATAAGTTACAGCTGTTTAAAAAAATGTATCTCTTAATGTGGGAATTAGGAAACATGTGTTTATGTCATCAGTAAGCTGTACAAAGTCATGCACCTAGACGCACACAAGAGAGATTACATTCACTAAGTATAATCACAGCACAATACATGTAGGATGCTCACTGGTGAGGAAATTTAAGGCATACAGCTGAAGTGTGAATTAAATTTACTGTGAAGTCATGCTCTTGTGCTAATTATTAGAAAGGTTTGTAACACCAACCTTTCAGTGCAGGTGATGATGATACTGTTTGCGTTGTTGGAGATGACACAGATCTTTCACTCAGTTGTGACAAATCACCTTCAAACTGATCTTTTCTCTGGCTGAGGGACTCCACTGGTTCAGTTTTCTCCTTCTTTTTTGTCTTCTTCTCCACACTTGGTGGTTTATGGCTGGTCTTATTGCCTGGTTTTGTTCTGACAAGCTAAAATAGACTGTCTTCATCTATTTGTGATGTTGCACATTGCCTTAGCCTAACAGATAAGAACCAAAGTCGGAAAAAGGAAAAAAAAAAAGAGCAACAACAACAAAGAAACCATAGTTTCCTTGTCCAATAATGTTTAGCTGTTCAAGGAAGTAGAGACAACCTTAAATCAGTTAATGGGTCTCTAAATAAAGCAATGTTTAATGATCTCCCCAGCAAGAAATATAAGCTTATGCCTATGAACAAGAACAGCTCTTTTAGAAGCCAACAAACTTGCAAAAGAAATAATTAATTTCTTCCCTAGTAAATTTTTCAGTTTTTGTTAGTTTGCTACACAGGCTAATGAATTGCCAATTAATTGAGTTAATTTATGCAAATTTGTGGCAATTTTCCCTGGTATTTTAGCAGTAAGCCACACTCCTGATTTTTGGTAAAAATTTAGGGAAAAAGGTACAACCTATATGTTGGTGTTCATGTTTTAGTTTTTTTGTTTCCTTTCTTGATCTGTGTATTACAATTTACCTTAGAAAGTTTATGCCCTCCAGGATCCTGTCCCATAACGACATAAGTTGTTTTCTTGCTCACTGATTGGGTAACTTTTCCATTGAATCAAACCAGCAGCTTCCTCTCTCTCAATACTTTCCAAGACTCCTATAATAACAAATTTCAGTCCATCCAAACAGTTTTCCGCTCTCTAAAAATTAAATTATCAAGTGTGTGCATGATTCAAGATGTGCAGACAAATAATTAATTCTTCCCTTGAAGGCCTCTTAATACTGTCCGAACCGAAAAGCTAGAAATGGTGAAAAATGAAAAAAACTCTGTAGATACACCATAAACATTTCAGATCAATGTCAGCATCTGTGCACCCACCCCTCCCCTAACCCAAAAAACCATCAACTGATAGCAAGTAAGGGTTAATGTTGGATTAGGGGAGGGGTAGGTGGGCATTTTCTTAGATACTGACATTGAACCAACATTCGAACATCAACTGATAGTAAAAGGATAAAATACATTTTTTTGTTTAACCCTTTAATTCCCATATGTGACCAAGACAGAATTTCTCCTTACAATATCAATACAATATCATGCAGACAAGTGATGAGAATAAAGACAAATATCAACCAGGGGATTATTAGTAGATCCAAGACCAAATTCTCCAAACTACCATTACAAGAATTGTATAACAGACAGTAAGGAGAATTACTATTGAGATCTTGGAAGTAAAAGGGTTAATCAAAGCATACATTTTACAATTTTTTTTTCAATAAACTGTATCTGCAGATTTTCCAACCCAGCCTTAATTCTAATAATCTTCATTTTCCTTTGTCTTGCATCTCTCATTAAAATTTGAAAGGATGGAAGATAAACCACAAAGAGCTTTGAGAGATAACAATAATTTAACTACCAGAAGAAATTAACATGTAACTTCTCCCGAGAATATCCATACATTATCCAGCAAACAGGTAATGAGATTACTAAAACTCATCAGGCACATGTAGTTGTGTTATAATGATCTAACAAATTCTCATTATTAATTAACTTACAGAAGAATTATTGATTTACAGAAAAATGGGAAGCAGATAGAGGGGAGAATTAAAAATCAGATCTTTGAAACCTACCTGAGGGATTTCCTTTGAACCAAGTGTCCTAGGACCATCTCTTGCCATAACACTATGGTAGCTAGATTTTTCTTTTCCAGTGAGGGTGGGACTTCAACCACTTCCTCTGATTTTGACACCTTTGGTGTTCCTTTGATTGAAGTTTCCTTATCAACATCTTTTTTATCCTTTTTCGGAGTAACAGTTTTCTTTGGACTTGGTTTTGAGTCTCTAACCGGAGTTTCTGGAACTGTGGCAGCTTTGGCAGCCAGTTTGCTAATGGAAGTTGTCTTTGGTACTTCCTGAAAAGTCCATGGATAAAATTTGAAGTGAACAAAAGTTACATGTATATCAAACATTCTAAAAGCTGAGAGTTGTCCTAACAAGGCAAGAGTTGTCCCAAATAGGAATGTCGATAGCGAAAGGCACTGCTGCTTTGAAAAATGGAGACAAAATGGCAGCATCTTCCTGGATTGTCAAAGTTAAAATCACCAAGAATGTACCTAAAAGTTTTGTCACCACAGTTACTGTTTAGTGTAAATTCTAGGTACAGTAATGGTTGTATTTTGAGTGGTTATAGTATTGAAAGTAATGTTTTGTTGCAAGTATTGTTAGCAATGTGCATCTGAGTAAAAACCATCTAATTTCATAGTAGGACAGGTTTACAAATACAACTGAGATGTACCACCAGTTAACAAGTTTGAGTAAGCTTTTGGATCTTATACAAAGCCAAATTTAGTCATAAAATGTTACTGTTTCATTAGCAAGTACCTTATTCAAGTGCTTAAAGATACATACCATACACATGCAATCATATCAGATCCAATCAATTCTAGTATTAGGGTGGCACGTTTAAGCATTAATATTTACTGATTAATTCTGGAACAATAAAGGATGGTGATCAAAAGGCTTACAAACCTTTTTCTTCTCAGGGGAAGGCTTTTTAACCTCAGACTTTGATTCTGGAAGGTCTTCCTTTCTTTTCTTTGATGGTTGCTCCGTTGTGTGACAGTTGACATTCCCATTTTCTCTTCCTTCCTTTTCTCTCCCATTCTTGTACTCTTCTGCTCTATTCACTTTGGAGTCTTCATTTTCTTCAGACTCATCAGATCTCTGAGTGAAATGGAAAAAAATTCTTGATGGTTCTACAGGGAATCAAGGTACGATCATTAAGTGGGCTGAGCTCTGGATCAAGCTTAAAATTTGCACTCTCAAGATTTATTAATTTTCTAATTTCTTGTAACAATAACAATTCACAGTCAAGTAGCAATTTAAAGAGAAGAAAGAAAATCATCAGACCAGAAGATATCGTTTGAGTGAACACCATATTCTCAAAGATATTGTCATAACACTTGTGTGACAGACAGCAAAGAGAATTGATTTAAATATCTTAGAGGCGAAAGGACTCACCCCTTTAAGGAGGCCCATGGTATCGTTTTTGCCAAAACTATTCCTCAATTAGTCATTGCCCATTAATTTTGTGATGTGGTATGTGTTCACTGTAGTTCATCCTGATATAACAATAACAGATTGGCAGAGGGTTTACAAGGAATGCTTGATTATGCCCAAAAATTAACATGTGATGCATGAATTTTATAGAAAGGCAAGGTATGGTGAGGTTTAAAGTTTTTCCTGTTCAATGCATGATGCATGAAGTACTGTTAAAAATACACAGGATGCCTGATTTTTTCTTTAAAAAAAATTGTGGGCAAAAAATGAGTAATTGTTTATTCACCTGTTTTCTCTTTTGGCAAATGTTTTCCTGGATTCCCTTTCAACTGAAGTAGAACCAAAGAAATCAAGTGCAGAAGTTGCTTTTTTCTCTTTAGGTTTGACTGGACTGAAGCAAGAATAACAATTTCCATGTGTTAAATATTTTAGTTCCACAACAATGTTATGTTAAATTCACCCTTGATGGCTGTGTAACACTGTCTTTATTATTTTGCAGTTGTTTGTTTGTTTGTTTTTGTTTTCAACCCTTAACACCTGAAACTCAGTATGCATATTCTCCATACTGTTCTCTATACATTTCCTGAGGTACTGACATGGAGAATTTGTTTAACAAACAAGAGCTTAGTCGGTGATCATTTCCTTTACTCTCATGACCTTAATGTTTGATTCAGGTATGATATTGTAAGGAGAAATTAGAAGCTGGTCACTCTAGGGGTCAACAGGTTGAATGTATCGGCATAAGAGCAGTTTCCTATGACAGATCTAACATTCTCAATGCCTGATGGAAGAGAGGAAACAAACAAACAAACAAACAAACAAACAAACAAACACAAAAAAAATTTAGCTGGATATTTTTAGAAGAAGCCAGAAGATTCTCCACAGCAATATCTTATATTCTAAATGAACACCATGGTTTGGTACAGAAATGTCAAATATAGTGAAAGAGAATGATGAATGATACCTCTCTTCAACTTGCTGGACCTCTTTAGAAGCTATATTTTCTGTCTGTTTGGCAGACTTTTTTAATTTCCTAAGCACAACTTCTTCCTCATCTATAGAAACCACATCACAATGTAACTCAAGGGCTATAATATTCAAACCTATTCAAGGCAGAGTGGTCTAATGGTAATTGTGCTAAACACTGGATGAAGTGGATGGCTTTGTTTTCTTCGGCAAGCAAATGCATAAGCAAGTTTAAAAGACAGGTGATGCAAAAAACTGACCTCATTTTACCTCAAGCTCACCTCACACTAAACATTTTCCCTATCCAGCCCTCCTACTCCATCAATAAAGAGAGTCCCCTAAACCCTTTTTTAGACCTCAGTCACATAAAAATATACAGCCTTTTCATGCATCATGATAAACATTCATAATTCTTCCATGTTCACATGAAATTCAAGATGACCATGTTTTGAATATAAATAAAACCAAAAAAAAAAGAGAATTAAACCAAATTCACAACTTAAAATTTTCACTCTTTTTTAACCATTAACAAAGCTGTTAATCCTACAAGTTTGGCTCTTTCAAAATAGCTCAAAATTAATTTGTCAGTTAAACAAAATGGTTTGCCAATCACATTTAATTCATTTCATTCTTCATTCACAGGTTACGTTTAAATAAAGAAAAAATTGTTCAATCATATTTAATTCATTTCATTCTTCATTCACAGGTTATGTTTAAATAAAGAAAAAATTGTTCACAAGGACATGGAAAGATCTTATCATCTTTAATCACAATTCACGAAACAAAACAAAAAATGATACAAAAAAAAAAATGAAATCATGATTCCCGTGAAAATAAAATCTCCCAATCACCCTTCACATAAAAAGTATAGGGCACCCTCAATAAGTGCACATCATTTCCTTACCTGAGTCCAAGCTGATTGGTCTCCTATTTTTCTTAGCTTTTGAACTCTCCTTCTTCTTTACTGATGTGGCTTTTCTGAAAGTGCATGAAAGAGAACCAGGTTGTGAATACAACCTGACATCAGTATCCATGTTCTCCATACTGTTCTCTATACATTTTCTAAGGTGCTGACAAGGAGAATTTGTTTAATAATCAAGAGCTTCTAAAGTTGGTGATCATTTCCTTGACTCTTGATTCAGGAGTGACATTATAGGGTCAGAGTTTAACCACAACTGTATAAAATGGAACCAAATTCAAGAAACAAATGACATACCTTATTTTTGGAGGAAAAGAATCTTCATCAGAATCTAACAGAGATCAGGATATAATTGTGATGTTGTCCATATAATTATGTGAATCTTTTAACACAATGTTTTCATAATGATGCAAATTGCATTGGGAATTGACAAGGACACTGTAAAGCATAACTATCAACAGGTGTAACAGTTTGTGTAGAGCCTCAAAATCTGTTCATGTTCACCACAAAACATTACCTGAGTCAATAATGTTTTTTTTTCCTGTCTTCTTCCTCTTCTGATTTTCTTTTGATTTTTTGTTTCCAGGCAATGTCATCATCTTCACTGCTTGATAAACCCTGCCCAGTAAATTAACAATTACATATTTTCATTCACACAAATGTCAGATCAATGTGGTTCAGTGACAACGAAGAACAAACAGAATTGGATAAGATCAAGTGGGGGTGTTGTTCCTCGGAGCACAACTTTCTAACAAGACATTTTCTTTCAGCTCAGAAAATCAAGAGATGACGCCAGGTATAGAAACTAATCCCCCTCTGCACAACTATCCATATAATTTTAACTTTCACATGGATCATGCAAATGAAAAGGTGTGAACTCAAGTTAAAAGGTAATTGCAAGTACATCCTTAAGCCAGCCGTATTCCAAAATCGTCAGGTTAATTGCTCTCTCATTGAGTGACCCATGTTTGCTATGTTATTAGTATTGCCTACAGTATGTTATACCTATTTCTTGTTATTTGTATTTCCTATGTTATTTCCAATCTTTTAATTAGTCATTCTGTTCTTGATGTATTATGTTTGTAATACTTTACTTTGAAAACACTGACAATGGCATGTAAAAAGAAGAGTTCGGTCAAGTTGTCTGGAAATAAAACTCCTCTAAAACTTATTGCTGGTGCGTTGGTTACACCAAGCTTGTGGAAAAAATAGTCTGAGTAAGGTGAAGTCTCAAGGTTTCTTTATCAATCACCTTTCAAGTTAATGAACAATTTCATTTTCCCTTCAGTCTGAATAAATGAAAATTAACCAGTACTTGTCAAAATCATGAAATAGGCATTAGTATTGCATACTGCCACTGCTCTGCAGAGTTAGTAAGCAGCAGTTTGAACAAATTTGTAGGGAATGTTAATGTCCACAATATTTCAAACTTGAGTGAAATTTAGGTGGCAGTGTATCACATCACACTGTTTTACCCTTAAACTCTCACATAACTAACAAGTAACTTCTCCCTAGAATATCCATACAATTTCCAACAAAAGAGTAATGAAAAAGTTGTTATCTTGATCTAACAACAAATTCCTATAACAAATGTGACTGTGAAAAGCAAAACAGACACTAATGGTTATCCATTCGAACAGGTAAACCGTTCATTATCTGTTCATCATCCATTTGAACACCTAAAAAATCTGTTCAAAGTGTTCAACAAAATGTTGAACAGTTTGCATATATGTTCAAAATACATTAGCATCCATTTGAAGTAGTGCAACATCTGTTGGAAAGGTTTCTGTTCGTCATCCGTGCATTTTTGCCGTTCAAACAGTTTTCTGTTCGTGTCCATTCTGCCTTTCAGGCTCACAAATGTACAAGGAAATGTATATCAATTAGAGAGTAGAATTAACAAACAGATCTTGGGTGTTAAAGGACAAAGACAAAATTGCTTCATTTTACAACCTTGTTTAAAAAAAAAAAAAAAAAGGCAAAACATCATAACCTATCGGCCTCACTCAGCTACCCTGACATACTCCGACAAACTACTGAAAATTATACCTACAAAGTTAGTTAACACACAGTACTTTACCATTTCTCACATTCCAGTCCAGAAAGATACCTTGGGTTAGATATATGTAGTGGAATGTAACTCTTGGTTAAAACATGTTGTAAAATTATCTACCATGTGCTCAATAAAAAATTCAAGACAGAGGGAATTTTACCATGTATGGCAATAAATACCAACTTTGGCGAAATAAGGTGTTCCCCCGCCCCTCTCCCCGAGAAGATAGATGGGAATGTGAATTGCAGAGTACATGGATACACATGGATACACATGATGATCGATTCAGTCAGACAGGGGCTGTGATATAGCAGATCTTTTCTCCGTCACCTCTGAAGTCGAATTCCCTGAAAACACATATACCTTTCTCTCTCAAATGCCACATAATCCATTACTTACCTTGCTTTCCGTTCGGCTCTTTCCTACATCTTGCTTCGATAATGACATCGCAGTAGAATCTTTGCCGTGCTTATTTTGTACTTTCGAAGCGCCTTACTTCGCTGTCTTTCCAAGCAGGGCTGAAGAACGATCGAATATCCCGTAGAAATATATGTAATTACAATTAGAACACCGGTTAAAAGACTGCCGCTGAGAACCAAAACGACTAACAAACCATTTTAGTATAGTGATGTCTTCACATCACTCTCTGACATTTCGCGCCATCTTTGAAAATCTCCTTTACTTCAGTCAGCGGTCACCAACGTAGCTAGCGTCCAGACTCCTGCTATTTCTCTTCCGCTAATTATTATTTTCCGAGAAAAACAATAGGTCATAAAATAACCATAATCTAATTCGAATTCGCGGAACCAAATGGAAGGAGCTGCCAGACGAGGGAGGTTGAGCCACGTGCAGTTGCTCCGATAGATTGCTTTGAAAATGGCAAATAAATCCGCGGAGAACACTTCTCAGGGGTACGTACGATATTTCGATGAATGAATGCGCCCTAGATTCGCGCACGCTCGTTCACTGATTTGGTTGTTTCGTTTCGCTATCGTCTCCTCGAGGTATATTGTTTTTTTTATTGAAAAACACTCAAAATTCGCAGACATTTGCAAAAAGTTATTTGAAGTTTTATACGCTGTCACTCAAAACAATTTCATTCACTATAAAATGACTCTATTCAGGATTCGCCATTCGGGCAAGTGACGTTCAGATCGTACTCGCCCAAATACGTTTGCACTCGCAAACCCCCCCCCCCCCCAATAAAAACAACCAATTAAAGCAAAGTACAGGAAACAAACGTTCTGCCAATGCTAGCCTACATACTACAGCTCATCTAGTTTTTGTAAAATAATTTCCTCTGTTATCTCGGCGTCTGACTCAGTCAGACACCACTCCTTCGTCGTCATCTCCGAAATCGTCATCCCTCTTTTCACTGAAGATGACTTCCTCCTCAGCCTCCTCCTCTTGTTCAACAGGTATATTCTG
The DNA here is from genome assembly GCF_036669915.1 of Pocillopora verrucosa. Taxonomy (NCBI): domain Eukaryota; kingdom Metazoa; phylum Cnidaria; class Anthozoa; order Scleractinia; family Pocilloporidae; genus Pocillopora; species Pocillopora verrucosa. Next base: position 5,342,597 of record NC_089321.1, read on the forward strand.
TTGAGCTGCTGGTTCGAGAATGGCGGCGGTATGTTTCACAACTTCCACGGATCCTAGGTCTGAAAGGTTAACATTTGACTCTAATCTGGCTCGCTTTCTTGAACTGCCTTCATTGAAGATTGGTCTTCTTTCCCTCTTTCCACCCATCGTCCATTTGTTTATGGCTTGGTCTGGATCAAACTCCTTCACACCAGGCGTTAACATCTGAATTGCCATTGAATTATTGAGATTCGCATTGCTCAGTCTGCTTCGGATGCTAGTTTTCATAAGTTTCAGCTGACTGAACCCCCTTTCATTTGCAGAAGAACTGGCCGGAAGGGTAACGATAAGATCTATGACGGCAAGGACGTTTTCATAGCTTTCGTGATAAAGGCTGTGAACTTCGGGCCATGTGAGTTCTTGAATGTGTTTTTTGGATCTAAAAGGATAATTAAAAAATATCATACGAACATAAATATTGAAGACCGATGCATGGTGAAAATCACTTTATGAAACTTATGTTCTAGACTCACTAGTTATAAAGATGGGACTTGAACATTACCCATTCCAGTTTCACCCGCTCACAGTCAATTTCTGCATATTGAAGCACCCCTCCAAAGTGCTGGCAGAGGACCTGGAGTTCTTTAATTCCAAAAGCTGTGATAATAATAAAAATTAATAAGATATTAGGACCTTCTTTATTCACTTTGTATTTGGCAAAATAAAAACTTTTTATTGGATATATTTTTGTGTCTTCACCTGTAACGTCATCCTTTTTAGAATACAAGGGCCACTGTTTGAAATTTGCTATCCGGGTTGCAGCTACGGCATCCTTCGAAACGTCAGCATACCTTGCCTCTAAAGTGGCCAAGATACCCTAAGTCAACCGTTTGGTACTCGTTGCATGGAAATTTCCCGCTGAAACGTTGCCACTCGTTGGCCTACCCCTGTACGTCGAGGCCTCAGGATCATGGTCTCTGAAAAACTGTTTTAGTCTTGGACCATTGCTGGAAAAAATTAAAAGGTTTAAGCAATTAACACTAGAAGCCTCAAAAATGTTAGACATTCGTACCTTTCCTTGAATGAGCTGATAACATCTTTAGCGACATCAATCTTCTCGCCAACGTCTGCTAAAGTTGTCTGGTTAGACTGCAGGGTGAGAGACAGAAGTCGTAGAGGGGAAAGGACATCCAGCAGAAGATGGAGATATGCAATCACATCAGTCCGCTTCATAAGTTTTAGGTAACCCCTGGAATTCTTTTGGGCATTTCCCTAAAAAGCCATGGAAAATTGAGATATATTATGACATTAAAACTGAAGAATATTTCTGGTCAAATTGTTTGTTGTATTACTAAAGAAATCATGAATATCTGTGGGCTAAAAATGGTTTACGTCTCTACTGTTTGTTGCATATGACAGTATTAATGTTTAGGAACAATGTTTTCTTACCTTCTGTGTGATACAAATTTCAAGCTGAGCACGAATTGCAGGATACCCTTTAACAAAATTCTCAATGGCCAGCACCATGTATCCCGCCCATCTTGTGCCACCAACGCAGGCTCAAAAAGGATTGCTTCAGACTTTGGCGCTGTTTTGGACTGTCGTGGTAAAAGTAATACAAGCCCATCAGAAGAACAATACAGTTATCGTAGAGACGGTTTTCTTTTACTGCATCCTTAAATGCAAGCTCCAGTCGGTGAGCAAAACAATGCACGGTGATGCAATTGGGCTGTAAACGGGTTAAATATGCTGAAACGCCCCCCTTTTTCCCACCCATAACGGAAGCTCCATCACAACCAAACTCCACCAATTTCTTCTCCGACTCTTCCTTATTTAGTCCAACATCCTCAAGGGCTTCCATGATGGCTTGAAATAAACTAGTGACATCTGGGCTGACAGGCTGCCTTAAACCTGCAAATTTTGCGACTGGTTCGCCTTTGCTGCTATAGTGCACAAATACAATTTCTTGCTCCATGATGCTGGCATCTGTGGCACCATCTGAAGTTACGCTCACGAATTTCGTTTTCTTTATTTCGTCAGCAACTTGATCCTTAGCCGTTGTTGCGATGTATTTTATGAAACTCGTACAGGCGTTGATGTTGCGATATGTTCTACCCAGTGTCAGTCCTTTTGCCTCATCTAGATCGCAAAGCCAGTTGTAACCTGAAATTGATTTCTTATGCTTGGCAACTGCACGAGCCTCAACCTCAACCTCAATTTCCCGCTGTACTGTTTTAGCAACTGTTGCCTCGCTAAATATGCGGGGGTTTTTTCTGGATTTTGTTTGCCTTGTGGCACTGGCTAGCGAGCTTATGAGCTGCACTGTTTTCGTGATGGGCGATAGATTCTGTCTTATAGCTAGAGCAGCCATCTATGAATTTACTCGAAGTCAAAACGCTCTGTGAAATCAAGGTTTGTTTGTTTTCCACACACCACTCACATGTCATGCCGTTTTCATCATCTTTTAACCAAGGCCGGCCAACCTGCCATTTCGAAGAAAATTTCCTCGATCTCGTCTTCTCATACTCTCTGGAATCTACCTTTTGAGGAGTTTCTTTTTCATCCTTTTTGTTGGGAATCGATACTCCGGGAAGATATCTCCAAATTTTTAAAAAAAGATTAGCGGTGAGTTCCGTCTTGGAGAATAACAAAGTGAGGTGTTGTCAATCGCATATTTATAATTATTGTGTTGATGGATTCTCCAAAACTAAGTAGCTTCAAAGGAAAAAGACTCTTACTTTCAATTTCAAATCAGTTTAATTGATAAATAAACCTTAAATTTCTTACTTTGTGTGTAAACTTCGTGGTAACCCGTGAGTAGATATAGTTTGGGTCGCCAGTCGGGTCGCCATAGTTGCCTTCAGACTCAGCGGCACGATTTGTTTATGACCAGCAGTAACATGACTATGATTATCTACTTCATGTAGTTATAGTAGAAGCCTTTTGATGTATTTATATATCAAATGGCTTCGTGCGTATCCCAAACGCAAATGTGTGTGTATGTACTAGGTTTCTTAAGCTTCCAGAATGTAAAAAGTACTGGTAGGTTTTATATTTTTTCAAAAACAGTCGGTTTCATTTTTTTAATGAACTGAATGAAAATTCCACTCGCCAAACCGGGCGAGTGATCCACGATTTGCACTCGCCCGACAGGCTTCACACTCGCATTGGCGAGTGGGCGAGCGCTAAATAAAAACCCTGATACAACCCGAACAGGCCGATGGGACTCAGTCAAGGATGACCACAACCGCTTTATAGAGACCACCGCTGAAAAACGGTGAAAGTGACAACACATGAGAGGAAAAAATTCGGGAATTTGACAGGTTCGACTATTAATTCCGAATTAGCCGATCAGCCCACGCTAAAACCGCTGTAGGGTGGTCAGATAGGGTAGAGTTATGAAGCACGGGGAGAAAATCTAGGAAGACGAAAGAAGCCTAAGTCCAGCAATTACTCAGGGAAATTCTTACCTTTACCTTGTGAAATCGTAGCTCTAAGATTCTTGAGGATCTGTCCTCTAACCACGTAGCCGTTTATACTCCCAGCCCGGAGACACAAACGGAACCTCGACCCACCCTTTCCCCCTTCCTATGGCTCTTTTTTGAAAATGATTTTAACATATGCTATCGTCAGTAGAGATGTTCTGCTGAAAAATTTACGTTGTCGTTATATATATATATATATATATTTGTTCGTTTGTTTTTTTTTACGTGAGCTTCATTGAGCATCTCAGATTGAACAGAACAGGAATGCGTAGGGACAACACTCTCCTCAGCCCGTGTCTCCCAGGTTGACCCTTACCTCCACGATTTTTCCACAGTTTGTTTTTCCCGGTTTTTCCTTACCCCTCATAAACCAGCGCTCTAAATTCGAGTTCCAAATGCTAAAAAAGTTTTTATCTCACATCTTGCACGTCACCCAGTCGAGGGTCTCCATGGGGTTAACCGTTAGCCGTAAATCGGTCGAAAATCCAGCTATTAGGCGTAAAAATTGACAAATTTGAACCCTTTGTTGTTGAAAAACTTAACTTTAAAAATCTTTCCCTCCTACAATGTGTTATTTATTGTTATTCTGGGTTAGCTGCAGCAGAAAAATTGGCCACAATTTTAAGCGTTAGCCGTAAAAAGTTCTTATCGGTCGGCCCTCAGTTTTAAGAAAGTTTCCGTTTTTTTAACAGGCTGTTTTAGTTAAGTTTGCAATCGTGGAAAAAAATATTATAAATATTTTTTACACTCGGGGAACCACACCGACCTAGAGTACCTCCCATGATGAGGACGCTTTCTATAAACAGAATATTGCACCATCTCCTAAAGTGAAGGGTAATTTCTTTTTTCTTGCCCCTTCAACAATATATGACTAAAACATCATGTCGCTTTACATGCTAAAAAAAGCGTCGCATGACATCCTAAAGAACGGCTGCCAATGAAACTGGCAGATATAAAATCTGAAAATATCGAAGTTTATATCTCATTTAATAACTCTATCCAAGGAAATGGGAAGAGGTTGAGCGAATGAGACACAGGTGCGCTCATTACTCCAAACGAAAAGATGTGACAAAACATCATATCTGACAGATAACGTGCTAAAGAAGTGCGTGACATCCTAAGAGACGGTTGCCAATGATCGATATTAGCAGTGTTAGAGTCAGAAAATATCGAAGTTTATCTCTCATTCATTAAATCTGTTCAAAGAAATGGGCAAAAGTTATTAAGCGAATACCAATTCAAACGACAAGAAATGGCTTATGCAGGTTGATGCAGAAATTTTCTTCCTTTTCTTATTGATTTCCTCATCCATTTTAACAAAATACCAAGCGACCTCTTTCATTGTTTGAAATTTAAATGTTAGTTTATTCCACTTAGATAGTAAGTAAACAATCTAATCGGAGAAACTAAATAAAGTCATTTGGCTTCAACTTTCTGGCTCGTTCTGAGCTTCCTTCAATGCTTTGTAAGCCATAACTAAAATTATAAAATAAAACTTCTCGTTTTGCCATTGGACGATTAGTATAAACAATATACTTAAAATGCACCGTTCTGCTTGTAAAAAATAACACAATTTACCGCATTCAAAATTAAAGGAGAAACCCCCAAAAATTAGCTAATACCAAGACTAAATCCTTGCCATTGCGGCCAAAATCTCTCATTTTAAGTCCAGATAAACCAAATTCTGATGGGCAGAAACTAACTTTAAGTACCAGTGACTGAGTATAAATCCTCGAAAAGTTAATCAAAATTTCCATCTGACATAAACTAAGATAATCGAGCAATCGGACAACTGATTATTCTCCAATTCCTATGGAAATTCTCTACACACACACATGGCTGTATCAGCATTATATCGCTCATGAGATTAAACCGATTGAGAAAAAGTCTGTAAAAAACTCTGGAAAACGTTTTCAAGACGTTTCAACTTCGACGTAAATGTTACGCCCAAATCCTCTCTGTAGAAAATACTTAGATTGAAAATAACTTCTCACATAGCTAGTCATGATAATTTTAAGACATCATATGAAAACAAAAAATCAAAAAACAAACAAACAGTAGTTTGAGAAGGATATCAAAGATTAAGCTCGTAAAAGCAGTTCAGACAAGCAAAAAGGCAACTTTTGAATCAATGGAAATCTGTTCTCTTGTTAAACTTGACTTTGGCCGTCTTTTGGTTCTTCTTGCTTTGAAAAGAAGACTCTTGACAAAGGTTTCATCGGTAGCCTACTGGTTTTTGGTCCAAATATCAGCATTTGTAGGTATCCGAAAACTCCCTGGGATTCCAATGCTCACTGCCTTAACTGAAAAATAAAAGAATCTAAGTTTAGGGAGGATAGTTGAGTTGCCATGAAATATTTCTTAGCACATGAAACGATACATTGCACAACAGGATTGTTTTAAAAGAAATTTGCTATTTTACTCCCATCATGTTTCCAAAAAAGAATGTTATCATCGTAAACGTGTCCACTTGATTGTGCTGCATCTCAATTTGCCGGAGCAAAAGATAAATTCGTAACCCAACTGCAAGGAAAATAACTCGCAAGTATCACTGCTCACATATGAGCAAAGATTGTGAATTAATGTAACTTTTATTGAATAGAATGTATCAACAGAATTATTACTTGCTGCAGCTTCTAAATCTCCTCGAAATCCAGGTTGACGTCGTCACCAATGAGTACAAATGGTGCCCAGTGCCAAACCTCCTTGAAATTTTCAATTTCTCTCATACACTTCATGGCCTGATTGAGAGCTTCACTGGCCTTCTTGCCTTCAGCAAGTGCATCGTAGAAGAAACTCATGAACTCCAGGGTTCCCTCGTCGCCAATCGCCCACAAGGTTACCACAACAGATCTGGCACCGGCACCCAAAAGTGCACGCGCCATGCCGACCACACCTTCGGCCATGACCTCCCCACGAGCAGTGTGACAGCAGCTAAGTACAACCAGACGTGCTCGCAACCCAGCTTCTATGACATCTTTCATCGTCAGTAGATAATCTCTCTCTTGCGGCTGAGGGTTATCTCTTGTGGTGTTTGGTGCCAGGATAACTTCTCCAGTCTCCATTTTACCGTGCGCTGCTATGTGAACTAACGCCACTGATGATATTCGTTTTAACACTTCATCTTTTGTTGCCATTTCTCCAGTGAGAGGGGAAACATTGAGGATACGTCCGATCATCTCCACTTCTTTCCTTGCTCCTGGAAGTTGCACCAAAAGTCCTCCCTCATAGATGATATGTTTGAAACATGGGTCGCCGACAAGCAATGCACCAGTCTTCGTGTGAAAGTCAGCTGGACAATCATAAATTAGTTGCAAGGTCGTCAGAGAGGGAAGCACACGAATTCTGAAAGAATCACTTAGATATGATGAGTTGGAGTCCTGCAACGCTGCATAAGGTACAAGGCTAAATGGCCCCTCAGGAACGATTGTGATGTCGTCGTTGCCTTCGATCAGGTCAGCAATAGGAGTAACGATGATGTCATGCAGCTTCTTTAAAGCACTTGATTGGGAGTGCTTCACATTAACTCGGATCGCATCATTGCCCACTTCCTCTTCTGTCAGCGAGTCAAGCGGAGGATTTTCGATTGTAATAGTACCTTTTGCACCGATTTCTTTAAGAGCAGTTTTGTTCAGTTGCTGGATGAAAACTTTCAATTCATCCTCAAACTTATAATTGTTGACGTGTACTTGCCTCATCTGGATATTATTTTCACTGAGGCAAACCCAGAAGTAAACGCATGGTCCATTAATGGCTATGAAAACTGTGCTCAATGGAACCCACCTCAGAGAAATGCGGGATGCGCTGGGCGTTAAAGAATCTCCAGGCTGATATTTTGTGACCATGAGATCTCTCAGAGCTTGAGCACGTCCTTTCTCTGTAGCAAGAAGAGCCTTCACAACTTGACCTCGATTGAGATTTATACGCCACAAACCTTTGTATGCTGCTTTGTGCTGATTACGATAACAAATCTTCCACTGATCGTTGAGTTGAAGACTGGCCCTGATATCATCATACAATTCCACACTCGAGTAATAATTGTCAAAGGCTCTCAGGAGATTTCCTTGGTACTCAAAACTGTCTCCAAGGGAACAGAGTGAGCACGCCTCTCCCGTCTTATCTCCCACTTCTTTGGATATTTCTAGGTGACGTTGATAACACTCAATTGCCATTTTCGACTCTCCTTGTCTGAGATGAATCCCGCCGAGAAGGCAATAACTTCGTCCCTCTCCGGCCTTGTCTCCCACTTCTTTAGCAATTTCTAGACAACGTTGATGGTACTCGATTGCTGTTTTGAATTGTCTTAGAATGCAATAAGCAATGCCGAGATTGCCATTACTTCTTCCCTCTCCGGCCTTGTCTCCCACTTCTTTAGCAATTTCTAGATGACGTTCATGGCACTCGATGGCTGTTTTGAACTGTCGAAGACCATTATAAGCGTTGCCGAGACCGGAATAAATTCCTCCCTCTCTGGCCTTGTCTCCCACTTCTTTAGCAATTTCTAGATGACGTTGATGGTACTTGATGGCTGTTTTGAACTCTCCTAAACCTTGATAAGCGTTGCCAAGACCGGAATAACTTGCTCCCTCTGCGGTCTTGTCTCCCACTTCTTTAGCAATTTCTAGACGACGTTGATGGTACTTGATGGCTGTTTTGAACTCTCCTAGACTGTCATAAGCGTTGCCGAGATTGCCATAACTTGCTCCCTCTCCGGCCTTGTCTCCCACTTCTTTAGCAGTTTCTAGATGACGTTGATGGTACTTCATGGCTGTTTTGAACTCTCCTAGACTGTGATAAGCGTTGCCGAGATTGCCATAACTTTTTCCCTCTCCGGCCTTGTCTCCCACTTCTTTAGCAATTTCTAGATGACGTTGATGGTACTTGATGGCTGTTTTGAACTCTCCTAGACCTTTATAAGCGTTGCCAAGACCGGAATAACTTGCTCCCTCTCGGGCCTTGTCTCCCACTTCTTTAGCAATTTCTAGATGACGTTGATGGTACTTGATGGCTGTTTTGAACTCTCCTAGACCTTGATAAGCGTTGCCAAGACCGGAATAACTTGCTCCCTCTCCGGCCTTGTCTCCCACTTCTTTAGCAATTTCTAGATGACGTTGATGGTACTTGATGGCTGTTTTGAACTCTCCTAGACTGTGATAAGCGTTGCCGAGATTGCCATAACTTTTTCCCTCTCCGGCCTTGTCTCCCACTTCTTTAGCAATTTCTAGATGACGTTGATGGTACTTGATGGCTGTTTTGAACTCTCCTAGACCTTGATAAGCGTTGCCAAGACCGGAATAACTTGCTCCCTCTCGGGCCTTGTCTCCCACTTCTTTAGCAATTTCTAGACGACGTTGATGGTACTTGATGCCTGTTTTGAACTCTCCTAGACTTAGATAAGCGTTGCCGAGATTGCCATAACTTTTTCCCTCTCCGGCCTTGTCTCCCACTTCTTTAGCAATTTCTAGATGACGTTGATGGTACTTGATGGCTGTTTTGAACTCTCCTAGACTGTCATAAGCGTTGCCGAGATTGCCATAACTTTTTCCCTCTCCGGCCTTGTCTCCCACTTCTTTAGCAATTTCTAGACAACGTTGATGGTACTTGATGGCTGTTTTGAACTCTCTTAGACTGTCATAAGCGTTGCCGAGACCGGAATAACTTCTTCCCTCTCCGGCCTTGTCTCCCACTTCTTTAGCAATTTCTAGACGACGTTGATGGTACTTGATGGCTGTTTTAAACTCTCCTAAACCTTGATAAGCGTTGCCGAGATTGCCATAACTGTTTCCCTCTCCGGCCTTGTCTCCCACTTCTTTAGCAATTTCTAGATGACGTTGATGGTACTTGATGGCTGTTTTGAACTCTCCTAGACCTTGATAAGCGTTGCCAAGACCGGAATAACTTGCTCCCTCTGCGGCCTTGTCTCCCACTTCTTTAGCAATTTCTAGACGACGTTGATGGTACTTGATGGCTGTTTTGAACTCTCCTAGACTTAGATAAGCGTTGCCGAGATTGCCATAACTTTTTCCCTCTCCGGCCTTGTCTCCCACTTCTTTAGCAATTTCTAGACGACGTTGATGGTACTTGATGGCTGTTTTGAACTCTCCTAGACTGTGATAAGCGTTGCCGAGATTGCCATAACTTTTTCCCTCTCCGGCCTTGTCTCCCACTTCTTTAGCAATTTCTAGACGACGTTGATGGTACTTGATGGCTGTTTTGAACTCTCCTAGACTGTGATAAGCGTTGCCGAGATTGCCATAACTTTTTCCCTCTCCGGCCTTGTCTCCCACTTCTTTAGCAATTTCTAGATGACGTTGATGGTACTTGATGGCTGTTTTGAAGTCTCCTAGACTGTGATAAGCGTTGCCGAGATTGCCATAACTTTTTCCCTCTCCGGCCTTGTCTCCCACTTCTTTAGCAATTTCTAGATGACGTTGATGGTACTTGATGGCTGTTTTGAACTCTCCTAGACCTTTATAAGCGTTGCCAAGACCGGAATAACTTGCTCCCTCTCGGGCCTTGTCTCCCACTTCTTTAGCAATTTCTAGATGACGTTGATGGTACTTGATGGCTGTTTTGAACTCTCCTAGACTGTCATAAGCGTTGCCGAGATTGCCATAACTTGCTCCCTCTCCGGCCTTGTCTCCCACTTCTTTAGCAATTTCTAGATGACGTTGATGGTACTTGATGGCTGTTTTGAACTCTCCTAGACTGTGATAAGCGTTGCCGAGATTGCCATAACTTTTTCCCTCTCCGGCCTTGTCTCCCACTTCTTTAGCAATTTCTAGATGACGTTGATGGTACTTGATGGCTGTTTTGAACTCCCTTAGACTGTCATAAGCGTTGCCGAGATTGCCATAACTTGCTCCCTCTCCGGCCTTGTCTCCCACTTCTTTAGCAATTTCTAGATGACGTTGATGGTACTTGATGGCTGTTTTGAACTCTCCTAGACTGTGATAAGCGTTGCCGAGATTGCCATAACTTTTTCCCTCTCCGGCCTTGTCTCCCACTTCTTTAGCAATTTCTAGATGACGTTGATGGTACTTGATGGCTGTTTTGAACTCTCCTAGACTGTGATAAGCGTTGCCGAGATTGCCATAACTTCCTCCCTCTCCGGCCTTGTCTCCCAGTTCTTTGGCAATATCTAGACATTGTTGAAGGTACACGATTGCTGTGTTGAACTGCCCAACTTTATAGTAAGCACATCCGAGACTGGCATAAGTGTTTGCTTTGACTTTTAGTTCAGCATTCGATTTCCTTATTAATTGAAGAAGACGTTCGTTATTGTTTTCAATCTTAAAACGTGTCAAGGGTTGCTAAATCATGAGCGGATTTGTGAAAATGCAATGGAAATGTATGTTTCGAAAATAATGAGATTATTGGATAAAACCTTCAAATTGGAATGATAATTCGAACCTGGGTTTCTTGAAGAGATTTGATTTCAAGTTATTCGAGAGTGTTGACTAGCTCTGAAGTGCATTTATTAGTTTAGGTTCGGTCGTCATGGTGATTCGTCTCAAGAGAAATATGAGGGGCATTCGGCAGAAACTCTGGGCATTAGTTAATATGGTCTCTTCTTTTAAGCAAAGTTTCATGGAATAATCGAGAGAACTCCTTAATAATATTTTAGCTTCTTAAACTGCTTAGTGCAGTATCAGAGAACATCGCTTGCACTATGTGTAGAAGAATCTGCCTGGACAATATTGATTATTCTTGAAATATTAGTCGTATTGCATCTCGTATCACGTTTGAAACATTCGTCAAAGGATACGGTCAATCCCATATGCAACCAGCTCCTTGCTTCTTTATACCAGCAAAGTTCGACACAAGCTCTGGCTCCTGAAAAGGAGAGAATAATTGGTGGTGCGAGGTAATTTATCACTGTTAAGGTATAAAAGCATTGATAAAATGGACTTAATTTATCATTTGGCTGGGAACAAAAGCTGCGATAATGAAGGAAATCTGAACTTGTAGAAGGATTGAAAATGAACAATAAGGAGCTAATGCAAAGCGGCTACCAATTAAGGTTCAACCGATGATGATAACGACGAATTTATCTCGCGCATTCTTTATTTTAATGTGCTCTTATGCGCTTTCAGCACTTTTCGGGGAAGTTTTCGGGCAGACTGCATTGAGCAGTTTAACTTTCGAAAGGGAATTTTCAGGTGCCTCCTTGCCGGGTTTTTAAACGTCCCCTGCTAAGGGTCACAGAGAAGATGCAAGAAACGGGGCTTTCGGTCTTCCTTTCATATCTGGGACAATAATATCAGACCATTTGCAGATATCATAGCTTGGGTGACAGCACATTCTCCTCAGATATTTTACGACTCTGAGTGTTGGTCCGGTCTAGGGCTTGAACCCTCGACCTCCGGCGCTCTACAACGTGAACTAACCCGGCAGCGGTATTTGAGAGCTTATTGACATTTTCTTCTGCTTTTTACCCACATAACAGACATTGACACACCAGATAAAATTGACACTTGGGGTGCAGTCACCTGCCACAGACCACAAAATCCTCTTTTGACGAAATCAGAGAATAGAATGTTGATGGCTTATGTGTGAAACACCCACCTTTCTTAATAGCTTTGATTAAAGTGGGTTCCAATTGAACGGCAACTGTTGCATCATCGAGACATTCCACGTAGTTTGCTATGAGATTCAAGAAATAAGGTTTAAAAAAGTGGTCATCATATGGAATTACAACAAAGAAGCCTCAAAAAATTACAATTGCTTAAAATGTAACGAGGATCATTTCTTTGCTTAATTTTCATCCGCTACAGGGCGATTTATGTTTTTATGCTACTTTTCCGTAGTTGCTCAATTCTTTTCTTCTCTTGATGCAGATTGTGTATTCCGTTATCTTGTAACGCTGCATGAGAGATTTATATATTTAGATATGAAATTGTTACCCAAACGGAAATGAGCTGTTGCCCTGTTGCTGTAAAACTTGGCGTTGAGTCGTTTATCCTTGCAGTTCACTTTAAGTCCTTCCGTGTAGGAGTTTATCGCCTTATTAGCTTCTCCTTGTCTGTATTCTTTGTTACCTTTCTCCAGACATACTTTAGCTGTTTCTGAAAACACAACGTTTTAGTGTTAATGATTGAGTAATGAGTGAAACGACCCTTGACGGATGATGCCAACTTCATATATCCAAACGAACTTTTAGGTTAAAAGAGCTTAAAGCAATGAAAAAAGATCAGAAAAGTTTAATACCTGTACAGTTTGTTTAAGTAAAATGTATAAGGTGTTGGGAGTCTGGGCTGTAGCTTGGCTATTACTAGATCAAGTCTGTTCGGTTTACATTTAGATCGAGAGGCTTTCACAAACCCCTTTTATACCTGGCTTACGTTTTCCAAAATATCACGTTTTACCAGGAGATCCCATTTGAACTCAATTTCTTTTACAATCGCCCTTCAGGAGAGTTTATCTGTGCATTTTGTTCGCTTTAAAATATGCAAGCTATTTGGAGTTTTAGCTGTAGCTTGGTTATAACCAGATCAAGTCTGTTCGGTTTACATTTACGTCGAGAGACTTTCCAAAAACCCTTTTACACCTGCGTTACGCTTTCCAAATATCAAGTTAGAATATAAAATCCCATGAGTTACTGAGAAAAAATGCATAAAGCAGAGCAAAGCCAGGACCGAAAAGGTTAAAACTTTTTAATGTTCTGATAACAAAAAAAACATCGTGCTGAGAGTGACAAGAGTTCGTGGTTTGCCCATCCTTCAGAAAAGAGCGCCGGAAAACATGTTTTTTGTTTTTGTTTTTGTTTTTTTAATTAGTGATTGGTTTTTCCCATACATTTAATTGTCTATTGAGAACATACTCGTATAGGCTAATTGGAAAAAATTTGATAGGGAAATTACTACTTTCCCACGAAGTGCCATTTTGTCTATTATAAAAGTCAGGGGTTCTAAATTTTGTTGACTAGTGGTTTACAGCGTGGGCCTGGTATTGACATAACTGTCTTAAGAGGCGTAAAACATTTAGAGGACCAAAACAGGCGATACGAACAAATTGCGTAAAATTTCTGCCAAACATGTATTGAACAGTAAAGTACAAGAAGGTGTTAGCGTAAATACTTTCCTTTTGGCGGCCTCAAAAAGTTACCCGTTTACAAATTTTTCAAAACTCGACTTTGACGGGTCTACGGGTGCTAACAGCTCTCTCTTGCCGAAAATGACTTTCATACTAAAAGTGACCAAATTTAGAATACTTTCAAGTGCAAAAAGGATAATACCTTTTCAGCGCAAATATCGCTCATTTTAGGTGTAAATTTAAGAAACATCGTTAATCTCCAAAACATTATGCGTTGATTTACAAGTAAGCACTTCTAAAACTCAGAATACTGAGTTTCACGTAGCCTAGTAGGCAAATTTTGGCCGATTCTTCTTTAAGTTAGGGCTCTTCAAAGCGAAGTCGCCTTCAAATTTGTCGCTTTATTGTTACGAATAATTAATAATGTCTATGCATTTTACCTGATCGGATCGAGCAATAAATTGTTTTTCCTTTGGTTTTTCATTTTACTGGTAACAGAGTTTGGATTTGAAGAAACAATCTTTTTGCTGTTTAAAAAACTTATTTACAGAACTTACGCAAATTTTGATGTAAATGTGACAAAAACTTCACTGGGGCGTCCTTCAAAAAATCTTGTTTCACCCGGTGTTCTTACCTCTTAAAGGGTCATTGTATACATCCAGTTCAGCGTCACTTGACGTAACTTGACTTTCCTCTGTTGCTGAAATTACCGAGAAGATATTTCAACTTTGTCAGCCTGAGTGATCATAACTATGTTCACTGACAGTTAGCGTTCTAATACTGACGCATTTGGCAGATTCTAAAAACCTTCAAATCGAAATGATCCAAAAAAATTGTGCACCAGAATTAAGATATACTTAATTAATAAACAGTACAAAATCACCACAAATAAGTCTTTCCCTGTTGCTTTTTCTCACCTGTGGCTGGAAACTCATTTTTCTCCTCCAGTTCTCCTCCCGTTGTTGGGAGGTTACCTTCTGCCATAGCTAGAAATAAAATTAAATCGGTTGTACTGAGCTATTTTGTTAAAAATAAAAAGAGGATGAAAGTAATCGTTTTTATTCAAGAGTTTTGATTGTAAATTTGAATGAAATACAATTTTTAAATAGGAGCATCGAAAACAGAGACTCACCGCACTGAAACTCAGCTTGCCGGGAAACAATTCAATTTCGGACATTGAAATACAACAATTTCTCACTACAAGAACTACTATTTCCTTAAAAAAGAATTGAATTCAGCTTCAGTTAAAAAAATTTAAATTTTTTTTAAAAAGGCCTACATGGGAAGTAAAACTGTCATGTTGATAAATCCGGCTGTAATGACGACATTGATACCTTTACATGTGAAGATATAAATGGTACATTTGCAGCGTGCGGTGGAGATGTCACTTTTTGAAAACTGAAAAAATTCCGGTGTTTCACCCACAACCATATTACCGTTATTATTACTATATATCGTGAATGTTACGATATCAAAAGTAACGTACAGATTGTGTATTTTTTATTCAACCTCAAGCTTTGTTTCAAACTTCGTTTGTTTTCGAGAGATAATAGCTGGTTTTGATATTGACGAGAGCTATAATTATATACAGAAACCAATGAAATTTATAAGTGTATGTAAGTGAAATATTTTCACGTCTGACAACAAAAACCCGAGAAAATTCGACTGAAATTAAATTTAACTGTTGTTAGCTGCACGAAAATTAAGATTACGACCTTTATTTATAAATAAAATGAGCTCTAAACAGCTCTAATCAGTTACAGAATGAAGATTGATTTGTACCTGTTAAACTGTCATCCTCTGAATCCTTCTATTCTCCAAATGATATCATTTGTTAATTCTACGTGCCTGAAAATATCAAAAATAATATTTTGCTTTACAACAATTTCGATGAAAAAATGAAGGTAACATACGCACGCGTTTTAAAGATTTAACCTCCTATAATGTCCAGTTCCGTGATCAAAATTGCTGTTCTTCTTTAAGAAAATTATTGTGCTTGTTTTTTTGTTTGTTTGTTTTTTCAATTCTTTTTTTGATTATTACTTGTTATAATCCAGCGAAATCACTAGAGGGAGATACAAAGCTAAAGGAATCAAATCAATAATATGTATTCTTTATGTATACTTTTTTTTATAATTTTCTCGCCTTTTGATTGTAATATGCTACATATTTCTTCATTAGCTTTCCTCACCTCAAGAATACTTGCAATAAATTTAACTCCAATCAAGTTCTTTTCCAAGAAAAATACTTGACTTCTCGTTGTATCTAGAGAAAAGCATATTTAAATCGTTTCGCGTTTTGGAAAGAATTAAAGCGGTACCATATGTACTGTTCTTAAAGAAATATCCGAGGAAGATATTCAAAATTTGTTAAATCTATGTACTCCATGCATCTTTGTGTACAGAAACCCTCAGTGTATCTTACAGGAATTTTATGAATATACTGTTACTGAACCAGTTGTCTTTAAGTTGGAGGAGAAATCTGAGGCCCTAGCTCTCTGTCTCTTTGAGCGCCAGAATTGTCTCCTGAGTTTGGATGCAGTAAGCTAAACCATACATAATTGTATAACAGTTCTTACAGACAAGTGACGCATTTGATGGTGGAATCAGAAATGCTGCAGCTTCGTAAATCCCTCATGGGAAGATAATAAGCTACCTCAAGGTCTGGTATGTTTATCTACATGTCAGCATTGATATTTAATCTGTCGTCTAACCTGATCTGACGGATATGGTTTTTTTTTGGGTCGTCGATTAAAAATTTTTTCCTTTGTCACGAAAGAGCCTAAAAATTTCCTTTCTATCATTATCATCATCATCAACTTTTATTTCCCTTATTTACACAATAGAAAAAATTTCTTTACAGCTGTTATAGCTAGAAGGCGAGGAGACCCAGGAAGCCACTGGGCTAATGGAGGAGTCACCTCACTTACATTAATAAATAAAGTAAAGAAAAAGTGCTGCGAATGTGCGGGTAGGCCAATTTAGTGATTATTTAAGTGAAAACTCTGAACGAGTGACTGAAACAGTAAGAGAGTTCCAAATTTTAGGACCTTGCTAGAGAATTGTAGATTGCTTGAGATTTGTACGGTACAAATGCGTTCGATAATTACTGGCTGTTCTGGTACCATAGTTGTGAATTTGGCTATTCGTTACAAGAAGATTGAGTAGCAATGGAGGCAATAAGTTATTTCTATAATAAAACATGAATTTGGCGATTTCAAACGTATTGACTTGGAAAATATCTAAAATTCCTAGTTTGGAGAATAAAGGAGCGGAATGGGCTCGATAGTCTGAGTTGGTGATAGCCCGCACGGCTCGCTTTAGCAAGTAATAAATTCTATTTAAGTTAGAAACGTATGTGGACGACCAGGCGCAGTTACAATAGACGATATAAGGATAAATTAAGGTGTAGTGCAAAGTGAGTTTGGTTGTAGAGGATAGAAAAAAGCGAGACCTGAATATAATACCCTTTGTATACATCATTGATTTAGCGATTTGTTTACATACATGGGTGATATAGTGTTTCCAGGTGAGATGATGATCAATATAGGCCCCATGGAATTTAGTTACGTTACATTGTTGAACGGCTGTCTGGGTTTAAAATTTACGTAGTTAGTTTTCTTTATATTAACTGAGAGCTTATTGCATTTTTGCCAAACATCAATATTTTGGAGTTCATCATTAAGTACGGATTCTAAGCAATTTGGGTTTGGGTGAGAATAAAAGATACTGGTGTCATCAGCGAAAAGTAGAGGGTCTGTGAATTCGGAGGCATTAGGGTTAGGGTCATTTATGTACAGAATGAACAATAAAGGGCCTAAAATCGAACCTTGAGGGACGCCACACTTGATGGTTTGCATTGGAGACCAAGCTTGATTGAATTGGACAAATTGCTGGCGGCAAGAAAAGTAGCTTTACACCACTGCAGAACCACGTTACGGATGCCATAGTGCTCCAATTTGGCAAACAAGATTTCATAATCCAGGGTGTCAAATTATGACAGAGTCAAACAAGATTTGATGGTCGAGTGTCATATCATGTAATTTAGGACATGAAACTTTCGACATTGATGATCTAAGCAGTATGCATGATGATCCTTTATGTATCCACTGTATGTCATGGCTCATTAACGAGAAATCTACAGCTTATTAATGTGAGAACTTCAGATCGTAGAATCCCATGGTCTAAGATTCGATCCTGCGTTCGTGACGAGTAAATAAGATCGATATTTCTTTCATTCTTTTGTCTCATGTTTCAAATTATTTCTATTTGTATTTATAGTCAATACCCGTTTATCTCATTCACTGCAATGGGTCCTTATTGACTTATTCTGTTCTAACCTAACTCCTGTGAAAATGTGATTTGCCCCACAAGTGTGTAACAAAACGGTACACTTGTCAACACCAACAGTATTGGAGAAGCTGAATATGAGCTCATCGAAGTCGAAACAGAAAGCGGTGTATCATTGTTTATTTCGTGGTCCATGATTCTATTTTGTAGCTATACTGTTTTACTATTTGTACGCCAGGTTGAGACTGGGCCTCATACAAGATCTTTTAGGTTTTCATTTTCTTTAATCCCGAGTATAGCACAATGACATAAACGTCCTGCTTTTTAATTTTTTTTGTTGATGTGGAAGTCGTTAAACCACTGCCTGCTTAGGTTGTAGGGCGCTGGGCTGCCGTGCGGGATGTCGAGGGTTCAAGGCCAACAGAGCAGAATTCTGCTCTAATATTAGTATTTACTGAGCCCACAGTTTTATATTCCAACGCACGATGTAAACACTCAAACATCGTGCCCATTTTGTCCGTCATCGCACGAAAAGGTA
The DNA here is from genome assembly GCF_036669915.1 of Pocillopora verrucosa. Classification (NCBI taxonomy): domain Eukaryota; kingdom Metazoa; phylum Cnidaria; class Anthozoa; order Scleractinia; family Pocilloporidae; genus Pocillopora; species Pocillopora verrucosa. The sequence continues at coordinate 5,360,923 of NC_089321.1, forward strand.
AATCTACTTAAAATGAACTCTAACAGATAACCAGTTAAAAATGATACTACTAACCACCTTAGAGATAAGTAGTCTGAACATTTGAAGACAAAAATTTATTCGCCGTCGACGATTACCCTGTCAATTTTCGCGAGTAGGTGGAAGGACGTTCCAAATTCTTTAAAAAACCAGAATAATTAATCATGTCGTTGCCGAGGTTTCGTTTTCATTCGTGATCAAGAAATCGTAGTCATCGTGGTTCTGGGGTTAAAATTTTCACTTTTGTTAACACGTTTACCCAATTTCTCTGCTATTTCTACGTTGTGGTGGGACCCGCGAGCGAGCAAGAAAACCTGTGCTCTGATCGGCTCCCAAAGAGTGCAAAATGTGTTTTCTTTTGAGTCCCTCGTTGATTCCCCAAAAAAGGATAAAAAAGAAATGCTTCTAGCCTGTTGAATACCTCGAATAATGTCGTAACTAAACAGTTTATTCTTGTCATATGAACAAAAGCTTTTCGGGCATTTTTGGTTAAAACAGGTCACAGATGCGTCCCAAATGAAAACAAAAATCAAAACGAGACTAGCAGAGTCATTTGGTAATTCCATGGTGCATGAAAATATTTTGTTATAATGTAATATATCCTTTGATCCTTTGCTGAGGACGTCTTCGTCTCGGTCCTTAAAATGTAATGAGAGAAATTGGCCGATGTACAGCCTTCTTAGGCTCACACTCGTTCGGGAATACAAATGCATATAGGAGGTATTAGATAATCGCGCGTGGATACGAAATTTACCATCGAGTGTTCATGACATCTTTTACACCTTCAATGAGATTATTCAATTCAAGCAGTTATATCTGTATCCAAAAGGTGGACATGAATCATCCTTTTTAAATAAAGATATTGATTGAAAATTTGCATCAAATACAATTTTTTAAATAGGAGCATTGAAAATAGAGATCCGCTGCACTGACGCTCAGCTTGTCGGAAAACCAATTCAATTTCGGACATCGTAATGCAAAAATTTATTATTATAAGTAGTATTTCCTTAAAAAATAATTCAATTCAGCTTCAGGTAAGAAAAAAAAAGATAAAAAAAAGCCTACATGGAAAGTAAAACGGTCATGTTGATAAATTCGGTCTAATGACGACCTTGATACCTTTATATGTGAAGATATGAATGGTACATTTACAGCGTGCGGTGGATATGCATATGTCACGTTTTGGAAACTGAAAAAATTCTGGTATTTCACCGACAACCATATTACCGTTATTCTTACCATATATCGCAAATGTTAAGATATCAAAAGAAACGTAGGAATTGTGTATTTTTTTTTCAACCTCGAGCTTTGTTTCAAACTTCGTTTGTTTTCGAGAGATATTTGCTGGTTTTGACTTTGACAAGAGCTATAATTATATAGAGCACGTTATCTAGCTCTGTCACATGCTCATCACACGCTTCTGCCGCATAACGGTTACGTATATTTAAATCTTTAACTCCCGTGATCTAATTGTTAATTCTCCCCTCTAGCGGCTACATGTTTCCTTTCAAAGTAGATACGGAAACTTGGTGTTAGTTAAAAGATAACGAGTTCTACCTGATAAAACTTTGAGTATTCTCATTGCCTGTTTGCTGGACAATGTATTGATATTACAGGGATAAGTTACAAATTACATCACTTGCAGGAGTTTAAAAATTTAGGAAATTGCATCGCGTGCAAACTATTGAGCCACGAGCCGAATGAGAGAAACCAATGAAACATTTCGTCATCTGACAACAATAAACCGAGAAACTCGACTGTATAAACGTTGATTGTTGTCAGCCGCAAGAAAAATAAGGCTGCGATCTTTCATTAGAAATAACATGAGCTCTACAGCTCTAATCAGTTGCTGAATGAAAATTGATCACACAAATTATATCACTTGCAGGAGTTTAAAAATTTAGGAAATTGCATCGCGTGCAAACTATTGAGCCACGAGCCGAATGAGAGAAACCAATGAAACATTTCGTCATCTGACAACAATAAACCGAGAAACTCGACTGTATAAAAGTTGATTGTTGTCAGCCGCAAGAAAAATAAGGCTGCGATCTTTCATTAGAAATAACATGAGCTCTACAGCTCTAATCAGTTGCTGAATGAAAATTGATCACACAAATTATATCACTTGCAGGAGTTTAAAAATTTAGGAAATTGCATCGCGTGCAAACTATTGAGCCACGAGCCAAATGAGAGAAACCAATGAAACATTTCGTCATCTGACAACAATAAACCGAGAAACTCGACTGTATAAAAGTTGATTGTTGTCAGCCGCAAGAAAAATAAGGCTGCGATCTTTCATTAGAAATAACATGAGCGCTACAGCTCTAATCATTTGCAGAACAAAATTGATCCTCTGAATCTCTCTATTCTCCAAACGATGTCATTTGTCAATTCTACATGCCTCAAAATATTGAGAATAACGTTTTGCTTTACAACAATTTCGATGAAAAAATGAAGGTAACATATTCACGAGTTTGAACCTCTAACCTCGTCTAATGCCCAGTTTCGTGATCAAAATTGCTGTTCTTCTTTAAGAAAGTTATTGCGTTTAATTTTTTGTTTGTCTGCTTTTTTATTCTTTTGATGATGATTATTACTTGTTTACATGTTTTTCCATGGCGATTAATTAATTCTGTGATTTAAATTCAGCTCTTTTTCTTTACGTGCAAAACACTCGCAATCCGCAAATTCCCTTTTCTCCTCAGAGCAGGACATGTTACTCTCTCCCAAAACTGAATCGATAAGGATGAATTCACACGTGAGTTATATTGTACCAATGCAATTTCTCTTCAAGCGATCAACTCGATATATCCCTCGTTCAATATGTTACACATTTGTTTTTGGTCATATTCCCATTAGCGTTACAGTTCTCTCAAAGTTTCATTTTCCGCTCTCACCGTGACAACTTCATAAAGTTTCTAAAAATAATAACGATGAGCTTTTTTCTAGTAAATAACTCAATTCAGCACTAAATATTTTTGCAGTCAAAAGTGCAGGTGTCCAGTGAAATCACCAGAGGGAGATACAAAGCTAAAGAAATCACATCAACAATATGTATTATTTATGTATATTTTTTTTCCAATTTTCCCGTCTTTCGATTATAATATGCTACATATTTCTTCATTATCTTTCCTCACCTGAAGAGTACTTGCAATGAATTTAACTCCAATCAAGTTCTTTTCCAATAAAAATACTTGACTTCTCGTTGTATCTAGAGAAGAGAATATTTAAATCGTTTCGCATCTTGGAAAGAATTAAAGCGAATACCATAAGTACTCTTCTTAAAGAAATATCCCAGGAAGATATTCAAAATTTGTGAAATCTATGTAGTCCGTGCATCTCTGTGAACAGAAACTCTCAGTGTCTCCTACAGGAATTTTATGCATAAATCGTCACTGAACCAATCTATAGTTATATGTGAGAACTTCTGATCGTAAAATCCGATGATCTAAGATTCGATCCTGCGTTCGTGACAAGTAAATAAGATCGATATTTCTTTCATTCTTTTGTCTCATGTTTCAAATTATTTCTATTGGTATCTTTAGTCAATACCCGTTTATCTCGTTCACTGTTTTAGGTCGCTATTTACTTATTCTGTCCTCATCTTAACTCCTGTGAAAATGTGACTTGCCCTACAAGTGTGTAACAAAACAGTGCACTTGGTAACACCAGCAGTATTGAAGAAGCTTAATATAAGCTCATCGAACTCGAAACAGAAAATCGTGTATCATTGTTTAATTCGTGATCCATGATTCTATTTTGTAGCTATGCTGTTTCACAATTTATACGCCAAGTTGAGACTGGGCCTCATACAAGATCTTTTAGGTTTTCATTTTCTTTAATCCCGAGTATAGCACAATGACATAAACATACTACTTTTTAATTTCTTTTTTTTTTTTTTTTGCTGATTTGATAGTCGTTAAACCACTGCCTGCTTAGATTGTAGAGCGCCGGGTTGCCTTGCGGGAGGTCGAGGGTTCAAGCCCTACAGAAAAGAATTCTGCTCCAATATCAGTATTTACTGAAAAAAACATAGTCATCGTGGTTCTGGGGTTAAAATTTTCACTTTTGTTGACACTTTTACCCAATTTCTCTGCTATTTATACGTTGTGGTGGGACCCGCGAGCGAGCAAGAAAACCTGTGCTCTGATCGGCTACCAAAGAGTGCAAAATGTGTTTTCTTTTGAGTCCCTCGTTGATTCCCCAAAAAAGGAAAAAAAAGAAATGCTTCTAGCCTGTTGAATACCTCGAATAATGTCGTAACTAAACAGTTTATTCTTGTCATATGAATAAAAGCTTTTTTGGTATTTTTGGTTAAAAGATGAGGTCACAGATTCGTCCTAAATGAAAACAAAACAAAACAAAACAAAGATCACAGTGTGAGAGAAACTGGCTGATGTACAGCCTTCTTAAGCTCACACTCGTTCAGGAATGCAAACGCATATATGAGGTATTAGATAATCGCGCGGGGATACGAATTTTACCATCGAGTGTTCATGACATCTTTTACACCTTCAAAGAAATTATTCAATTCAAGCCGATATACTCGTAGCCAAAAGCGGACATGTATCATCCTTTTTATGTAAAGATATTGATTGAAAATTAGCATCAAATACAATTTTTTAAATAGGAGCATCGAAAATAGAGATCCGCTGCACTGACGCTCAGCTCGTTGGAAAACCAATTCCATCCCGGACATTGTAATGCAAAAATTTATTATTATAAGAAGTATTTTCTTAAAAAAATAATTCAATTCAGCTTCAGGCAAAAAAAAAAAAGATAAAATAAAAGCCTACATGGAAAGTAAAACAGTCATGTTGATAAATTTGGTTCTAATGACGACCTTGATACTTTTATACGTGAAGATATAAATGGTACATTTACAGCGTAAGGTGGATATGCATATGTCACGTTTTGGAAACTAAAAAAATTCTGGTTCTTTCACCGACAACCATATTACCGTTATTCTTACCATATATCGCAAATGTTACGATATCAAAGGAAACGTAGGAATTGTGTATTTTTTTTCAACCTCGAGCTTTCTTTCAAACTTCGTTTGTTTTCGAGAGATATTTGCTGGTTTTGACTTCGACAAGAGCTATAATTATATACAGCAGTTTATCTAGCTCTGTCACATGCTCATCACACGCTCCTGCCGCATAACGGTCACGTACATTTAAATCTTTAACTCCCGTGATCTAATTGTTAATTCTCCCCTCCAGCGGCTACATGTTTTCTTTCAAAGTAGATACGGAAATTTGGTGTTAGTTAAAAGATAACGAGTTCTACCTGATAAAACTTTGAGTATTCTCATTGCCTGTTTGCCGGATAATGTATTGATATTACAGGGATAAGTTACAAGTTATATCACTTGCAGGAGTTTAAAAATTTAGGAAATTGCATCGCGTGCAAACTATTGAGCCACGAGCCAAATGAGAAAAACCAATGAAACATTTCGTCATCTGACAACAATAAACCGAAAACTCGACTGTATTAAAGTTGATTGTTGTCCGCCGCAAGAAAAATAAGATTGCGATCTTTCACTGTAAATAACATGAGCGCTACAGCTCTAATCATTTGCAGAATGAAATTGATCCACGGAATCCCTCTATTCTCCAAACGATGTCATTTGTCAATTCTACATGCTTCAAAATATTGAGAACAACGTTTTTCTTTACAACAATTTCGATGAAAAAATGAAGGTAACATATTCACGAGTTCGAACCTCTAAGCTCGTCTAATGCCCAGTTTCGTGATCAAAATTGCTCTTCTCCTTTAAGAAACTTATTGCGCTTGTATTTTTGTTTGTTTGTTTTTTTATTCTTTGATGATTATTATTACTTGTTTATATGTTTCTCCATGGCGATTAATTAATTCTGTGATTTAAATTCAGCTCTTTTTCTTTACGTGCAAAACACTTGCAATCCGCAAAATCCCTTTTCTCCTCAGAGCAGGACATATTACTCTCTTCCAAAACTGAATCGACAAGGATGAATTCACACCGCGAGTTATATTGTACCAATGCAATTTCTCTTCAAGCGATCAACTCTATATATCCCTCGTTCAATATAATACACATTTGTTTTTGGTCATATTCCCATTAGCGTTACAGTTCTCTCAAAGTTTCATTTTCCGCTCTCACCGTGACAACTTCATAAATTTTTTTAAAATAATAACGGTAAGCTTTTTTCTTGTAAATAACTCAATTTAGCGCTAGATATTTTTGCAGTCAGAAGCGTAGAAATCACCAGAGGGAGATACAAATCTAAAGGATTCACATCAATAATATGTATTCTTTATGTATATTTTTTTTTCCAATTTCTCGTCTTTCGATTATAATATGCTACATATAATTCTTCATTATCTTTCCTCACCTCCAGAATACTTGCAATAAATTTAACTCCAATAAATTTCTTCTCCAAGGGAAATACTTGACTTCTCGTTGTATCTAGAGAAAAGCATATTTAAATCGTTTCGCGCCTTGGAAAGAATTAAAGCGAAAACCATAAGTACTCTTCTTATAGAAATATCCGAGGAAGATATTCAAAATTTGTGAAATCTATGTAGTCCATGCATCGTTGTGAACAGAAACCCTCAGTATTTCCTACAGGAATTTTATGCATAAATCGTTACTGAACCAATCTATAGTTATATGTGAGAACTTCTGATCGTAAAATCCGATGGTCTAAGATTCGATCCTGCGTTCATGACGAGTAAACAAGATCTATATTTCTTTCATTCTTTTGTCTCATGTTTCAAATTATTTCTATTGGTATCTTTAGTCAATACCCGTTTATCTCATTCACTGCATTAGGTCGCTATTAACTTATTCTGTCCTCACCTTAACTCCTGTGAAAATGTGACTTGCCCTACAAGTGTGTAACAAAACGGTGCACTTTAGTAACACCAGCAGTATTGGAGAAGCTGAATATAAGCTCATCGAGCTCGAAACAGAAAATCGTGTATCATTGTTTATTTCGTGATCCATGACGGATTCTATTTTGCAGCTATGCTGTTTCACTATTTATACGCCAAGTTGAGACTGGGCCTCATACAAGATCTTTTAGGTTTTCATTTTCTTTAATCCCGAGTATAGCACAATGACATAAACATCCTACTTTTTGATTTCTTTTTTTTCTGCTTTGATAGTCGTTAAACCACTGCCTGCTTAGGTTGTAGGGCGCTGGGCTGCCTTGCGGGAGGTCGAGGGTTCAAGCCCTACAGAAAAGAATTCTGCTCCAATATCAGTATTTACTGAAGAAATCGTAGTCATCGTTGTTCTGGGGTTAAAATTTTCACTTTTGTTGACACGTTTACCCAATTTCTCGGCTATTTCTACGTTGTGGTGGGACCCGCGAGCGAGCAAGAAAACTCCTGTGCTCCAATCGGCGTTGATTCCCCAAAAAAGGAAAAAAAAAAAGAAATGCTTGTAGCCTGTTGAATACCTCGAATAATGTCGTAACTAAAAAGGAGATTCTTGTCATATGAAGTCAGAGGACGTCAATGATCTGACGCGCTTCAAGCGGAAGGGAAACTCAACCGACATTACAGTACATGTAACACCTACAGCTAGGACTAAACACAGCATGTTATTCCTTCGATTATTTGTTTGAGAATACAGGCCTACCTAAGTTTGAGGGTAATTGCCAATATGTGGAGAGATTAAAAGGTACGGCTCCTTGTAGATTAGCTCATGGCTATCTTCTACCTGTTTGTATACAGCTATGAGTGCAAATATCACTCTCTCTGTTCGCTAATAGGAGTCAATTAACACCATCTCTGACACGCCGGAAATAGAACTGAAACGAATCTTGGTAACGCCTACGGGACGAAAAAACAGTAAGCCGTACGGGATATAATATTTTTCCAGGTCTTTAGGATTCTGTTCGGTTTCTATCGCAATCATACCGCACAATTTATGGCCTTGACTTTTTTGTATGACAAGGTCAATTTTCAATGAATTAGGTCCTGGTTGTTCGAAGAATGGATAGCGCCATCCACTGGATAAATCACTATGCGTGGGATGTTACGTACGTTTTGTTGACCTTGAACTGCTGGATAGCGGTTTAAACGTTATTTTGTGTTATCCGGCCGCCCTTGAAGGCAGATTAAACAAGCCTTCGAACTTACGCCAGTCGCTGAATCGGTTTGTCTGATGAGAAGGGGCGCTCGTCAAAATCGTTTCAGGTTCGTTTCCGGTGAAAGCACGTCTTAGTAATAATTTTCGTTGATTCTTCTTAAATAAATATGTAATGTTAACCGCGATAGTAACGTGCTTTGTTTGGTCCTGCAGGCCTTTCATGCATGTTCTGCAACGTTTTGGTTTTGTTTGCGGCTGAGGCGCGCTGTCGATGACGTGTACTGACTTCTAGGATCAAATGAACTACCGTGTGGTAATAGTTGCCTATTTCGGCTTCAATGAAAAAAGATGTCTACTTTCAAATGCTAGAGATAACACATATCATCATTTGTTTTCTACGACTGTAACATTAACGAAACAATTAACAAGTAATTTCCGGCGAGATTGCAGTGTGGTCCTAGGTACATTCAGAAATCCAAAATCGGCGGTAAAAAGTTTTGTGTCGTAAAGAGTACAGACATTTTACCTGTTTATCGTCACATCATCGATAATATTACAAGAAATAGCAATATCAATGATGATAATAACAGTGAAAATAGCAATGACAATAACTTTGCTCGGGCCTCCAATCGAATCTAACACACTCATTGCTCTTAGTTACAATATGTATAATTATGCCAATTTTATCATGCATTATAACCGGGTTATAAGGAAAATTCCCACTTTAATATATCGCTAGCGAAAAGGGAATATCCCTGGTTGATATGGAAAAAAATTTAAATTTTCTAACAACTGTTACGCCGAAAAAATTATCATTTTCCCTAAACGGTTTCAAAGGGCCGGTTGGAACTTGTAAGGTCTTGTAATTCTCGTTTCTTGCGCTCGCTAAGCACTCTTCCATGGGGCATATGATAAAAAACAGTATACCAATAACAAGTAGGAAAGGACACAAGTGAGTCAACTCACTTTACAGTGATTTTAGCAAAAAGTACATTTTGCTCTGCCACTTGGTGCTTAGAAATGTGATTTGTATCCTTAGCTGAGTTTTTCTTGCAAGAACTGTATTTTGTTGTCTTTATATCTCAACTGCGCTCATGCATAACCAAGTTCTCTGTACACTTGTGTCGGAAAGTTGTTATCTAAAAGCAAAGCTTGGTTTGTGTAAAAGGATATCACCTGGGATGCACAAGAGTATGATTATTGCTGTGTGTCGTGGGTTGGAGGGCGTGGGTCAAGGATCGTGTATATTGTTTCGAAGAACAGCTATACATCATGCACTTACATGACTTGTTTCTGGAAATTTCTAGAAAGCTTAGTCCTGCAAGATGCATACCGGGGTAATATGATGTAAGCCCATGGAACTTTCTTGCTATTACATTCTACCAAGTATTGCAGTTAGTATGAAATGCCAAAGGAATAGTTATTTTCTAGGCTTCCGAAGCGCTCCCTCTAACGATTGGTATCCTGCTGTTTATTTTCTTGCTCAAGTTTTTTGAGGGTGGAAGAAAAAATGATGGATGATAGAGAGACGTAAAGGGTTCCTCGTTCTAACGACCGCATGCTTTTGATTTAATATTAAGAAATGAAAGGAGCAAGGGCCTAGTACCTTTAAAATGAGCTGTCTGAACGGTTGATTATCTTGTAGATTATCTTGTAGAGCTTTATGCGCATTTTTTACCTATATATCTGTTTAGTTTTTTGTTTGTTTGTTTGTTTGTTTATTTCATTTATTTTTCATTCCCTTAAAATATTCGACATTAAATAATTTGTTTGTTTGAGTATTTGCTATCGTTGTTTCATCTTTCCTCAGCAAAAACTCTTTGCACACAATGGTAGCAAACATGGCAAGCCCACTGAGAAAAGCATAATTCTTTGTAAATAACATGAATACCATTTTGATATTCTTTCCCTATTCCTGGATAAACTGAGGATATCTATTGAACAAACTAAAGATCAAGCAAAACAGAATACCGTCTCTCTGGCAAACGAAAATGCCTTTATTTTCTATTCACGATCAACAACAAAAGAATTTACAGTCACCTTTAAACAATGTAAAACTCGTCGAAAAAATTGTCAACAAACTCGACCAGAGCAACAGCTATTGAAACTTGCGTCATACCCACGAGTTCCGCAGCAGGCCGGTCGTAAACCCGATCTGGAGACTATATTGCCACCGCAGCACATATCAAACTTTGCGTCGTACCCTTGCGTTCCGCAGCAGGCTGGCCGTAAACCCCGTCTGGAGACGATTTTACCACCACAGCACATATCAAACTTTGCGTCGTACCCTTTCGTTCTGCAGCACGCTGGCCGTAAACCCCGTCTGGAGATGATTTTACCATCACAGCACATATCAAAATTTGCGTTGTACCTTCGTTGACCACAAGGGTATGACCTGCGACGTGCACGAATCTTTGATGTGTTACCACCTAAGAAAATCAATAACGAAGATTTTCCATAAATTACTCTCAGGCAAACTGCACAAAACGTTCTCATGCCATTAATTCGTCCTCAATTTTCCCAAGGAAAGAAAACAAGAGATAACGAGGGAATATTCATGTTCCATTTGATTGGGATTTTACGTAATTCTTATTCCCTGCGTCAACGAACTAGAAAAAACATGCAGATAAAACTTAAACATAAGTATGAGAAAACAAACCAATATCATGCGGATTTAGAACTTTAAAATCATGAATTAAGTAGACACTAGAAAAGAATCTTTCGGTGAACCTAGAAAAGGGTAGGGGCAACAGATGGGTACCAACCCTCCCCACCCCCGCTATAACCGATGATTGTCAGGACTGGCCAAAATAGATAGCAACGGACTGCACGTGGCGCAGTTAAAACATCACGTTAAACTTTTCAAGATGAAGTAGATGATCTATGACAAAACTTCTAAAATTCACTTTAACTGAGCATTTGTAAAGCATTTAGGTCTAAATTTACAATTGAATTTGGAAACCATTACGATAATAGCCATCATTTTTAGCTGTAAAAGTGAGAGTGTTTCTATCAATGAAACTAAACGGATTTCACCTTGACTAGATTCGTTTTTCGTTTCATTTGCGTTTACTTCTTCATCTTTGATGACGGAAAATCTACTTTCTTCGTCATGTTCGGGTTTAAAGAGCCGTTGTTGAACTGTTCCTCCTCCAGATGGTTTCCCGTCTAATTCCTTCGACAAAGCACTGGCCATTAAGACGAAGAGTCCCACTACCTTGAGCATGTTGTTAGCGTTAGGACTTTGTTCCCCTCAGCTCTGTTATAGATATTAATTAACTATCGAGGCTCGTCTCTGCTTCCTTTTATGCCAGTTTGGAAAAAACATTTCTAGGAATACACATGACATCACGTGTTTACTTTAAACTTGTGCGAGCAGACGCCTTTCTTCAACAAAGCCGAAAAAGGCAACTCACAAATCTTATTAGAGGCTTGTTTATTCGACGCTAGGAGTCAGAGCACGTCAATGATATGACGCGCTTCAACCGGAAGCGAGACTCACTCGACATTACAGTACATGTAACGCCTACAGTTAGGACTAAACACAGCATTCCCTCGATTATTTGTTTGAGGCCTACGGCCTACCTAAGTTTGAGGGTAATTACCAATATGTGGAAGGATTAAAATGCACGGCTCCTTATGGATTAGCTATTGGCTATCTTCTACCTGTTTATGTACAGCTATGAGTGCAAATATCACTCTCTCTGTTCGCTAACAGAAGTCAATTAACACCATCTCTGACACGCGCTTAAACCGGAAATGAAATTGGAACGAATCTTGGTCACGCCTACGGACGAAAAAACAGCATGGTGCATATATTTTGTAGCAAGCATATAAGTTTCTTTTTGAAATCGTACGGGAAATAATATTTTTGCAAGTCTTTAGGACTCTGTTCATTCGGTTTCTATCGCAATCATACCGCACAATTTATGGTCTTCACTTTTTTGTATGACAAGGTAAATTTTTAATGAATTAGGTCCCGGTTGTTCGAAAAGTGGATAACGCCATCCACTGGATAAATTGCGTGGGATGACACGTACGTTTTGTTGATCCTGAACTGCTGGATAGCGGTTTAAACGTTATTTAGTGTTATCCGGCTGCCCTTTGAACAAATGGGCGCAGATAAAACAAGCCTTCGAACCTACGCCAGTCGCTGAATCGGTTTGTCTGCTCAGAGGGGGCGCTGGTCAACACGTTTCAGTTCGTTTCCGGTTAAAGCACGTCTTAGTAATGGTTTTAGTTGACTCCTGATAGTAAGATGAGATCGTTTGTATTCCGAGAAATCTCATTTTCAGCCTTTACAAAAGACAGAGGAGGAAAACCATTTTTGCTATTTTGCTGGTACCTTTACATTTTCATCTATCCTTTGAGAGGATAGATAGAGTCACATGAACGTAGGGTTTTCTTAAATAAATAAGTAATGTTAACTTCGATAGTAACGTGCTTTGTTTGGTCCTGCAGGCCTTTCATGCATGTTCTGCGACGTTTGGTTTTGTTTCCGGCCGAAGCGCGTTATCGATGACGTGCGCTGACTTCTAGGATCAAATGAACTACCTTGTGGTAATAGTCGCCTATTTCGGCTTCAATGAAAAAAAGGCGTCTACTTTCAAATGCTAGAGATAACAAATATTATCATTTGTTTTCTTCGACTGAAATCCTTTATTTCTTTTCAAACTGGTATAAAAGGAAGCAGCAAGACGCCGTTATTGTTCAGTCAATTTATTTCTGCTGAAATGCAAAGTTTTCTGAATCAAAACTCTATCGATATTTGTTCCCCGAAGGCTCAAAGTAACATTAACGAAACAAGTGATTAGTAATTTCCGGCGAGATTGCAGTGTGGCCTTAGGTATATTCAGAAATCCATATATACATATGCATACATATTAAAATCGGCGGCAAAAAGTTTTGTGTCACAAAGAGTACAGACACTTTACTTGCTTATCATCATGTCATCGATAATATTACATGAAATAATAATATCAATGGTGATAATAACAGTAAAAATAGAAATGACAATTATGATAAAAATACAAATGATTACTTTGCTCGGGCCTCCGATCGAATCTAACACACCTATTGCTCTTAGTTACAATGTGTATAATTATGCCAATTTTATCTTCATAAATTGAGCGACATGTTGTAATTCACGCAACGTTTGAAAAGTCATCGATAATAAATGCATGTGCCGTGGCATGCGTATGACTTGAAAACAAAAGGGATTTGATGACTCCTCTAGCGATCGACTTCCTGTAGTTCCGTGAAAAGTCCGTTTGAAGGAATACACGCTCCCTCGTTGCTCGAGCATCCGTTCCGAATACAATACATCTGCAACGTTTCGTGGGGATCGATTGACGTGAAAGTCAAATAGTCTTAATGGCGGAAGTAAGCAGTGATGATGAAGACGATGAACACGTCTCTATACCTCAAGAAACGCTTGATTGTCACGGTCCTTTTGATATTACTTTGGTGGTCGAAGATGGCATCGAAATCAATGCTCATAAGCAAGTTCTTTCGAAAGCAAGTGAATTCTTTGACATACTGCTCAACGGTAAAATGAGGGAGAGTACGGAAAGAGTAATTCAATTAGAAATGCTTACTGAGGCTGACTTACGACACGTTTTAGAGTTTGTTTACAACGGAAATTTACAGATATTGACCAAAGATCAAGCCCAGCATTTATACGCAGTGGCTGACTATTTGTTCGTTCAGGGATTACAAAAATTATGTGAAGACTATTTAATAAGTAAGTTGAACATTTCAAATTGCATATCAACCTACTCTTTTGCGCAAATTTACAGCAGTGAGAAACTGATATCCTTCGCCATGCGATTCATCCTTTCAAATTTCACTGCTGTGGCAAAAGAGGAGGAGTTTTTGAACTTGTCGATCGAGGCAGTCAAAGTATGGATCTCAAGCGATGAAATTAACATTGACGCCGAGAAAGATGTTTACCACGTCATTGTTGCGTGGGTTGCGTGTGATGTTAACGAGCGCATGGAATATTTTGCCGAGTTACTCTCTCTTGTCAGATTAGTCTATATATCACGTGATTATCTTGTCAATCACATTGCGACAAGTGACATTGTGCGAGAAAGTGAAAGTTGCTTTAGACTCGTGAGGAACATTATAAATTCAATTGATAGAGGGAATCCTGAAAACACCATATTCGCACCACCTAGAAAGTCGCTTGAGACAACGGTTATAGTTTCTTGTATACAAAAAGGACCAGAGCAACTGCTATGTTACTATCCATGTAGAAAAAGGTGGTTTAAGTCACGTAATCCTTCACTCATATGTGACCAAGTAATTTCATCTCATGGAAAACTTTACTTCATATCCAAGCACGAGCGCACACTGTTACGATATGATCCCTTCTTTGATCAATGGAAGACTTTGTCGGTAGAAGGAACACGAGAGTTGCTGCAATTTTTTGTCAGTGATGAAGGTGATATGTACTCATTGGAACTCGACATTGAAACATCTTGCTCAGATTGTGCTTCTCTGCCTCCTCCTAAGACAGACCGCCATCACCTCGAAGGGATGGTGAATGTCGTATCTTGTGGCAAGCAACATCTATCCTGTATCACCAAATACGACCATGAATCCAACCGCTGGAAGCAGATAACATCATTTGATTTGGGTTCAAGGAAAGGAACATGCTTCATAAGTAATGCTGATTACATATATCTTATCGGTGGTATCAATCGAGAAACAAACGAGATTCTGTCCGTCGTTAACAGGTATAACTTACGCACAAACAAGTGGGAAAAAGTAGCTGATATTCAAGAAGGGAGGGAACGAGCTTACGGAGTCGCTTCTCAAGGAAAAATTTTTATCACTGGTGGCTCCAAGGATATCTGTGTTTCAACATCTTGTGAAATGTACAACGAAAACACCAACAAATGGCACTCCATAGCCAGCCGTCGCATGCCACGACGTCGTGGAAGCATGATCTGTGCCGATAATAAGTTGTATGTAGTAGATGGTTATGTTTGGAACGAGAGAGGATTCAGAGGAAAGATCGAATGTTATGATGCTGAAGAGGACGAGTGGAGCGAGGTGACCGAAATACCTGTGGAGCAAGGCATGTATACTTGGTACCTCGTGAATTCCTGTAAACTTAGAGTTTTTAAAGGAACTAGTCTTCGATGGAAACCCGTCACTGTGTAAAGTCCTTCAAAGCCTAAGCAAATTATCAAGACAGACGAAGAGCTTTTCTAAATAAAATGGCTTCAGGTGTTCTCTGAGGCACAAAGGAAAAAGACAAAACGGACCGAATAACGTTGTTATGATGAATGGAATTATCAAAAGTCCTCTGATCGCCTTTTCTGGGCATTTGATGTTTAGACGCTTATCGCTCCAAACACACAATGTGACTTCTCTAACTGCCTGCTCAATAAACGACGCATATGTTACCAGGTCTTGAGCAGTGTTTAGAGGAACTGGTACTGACACATTTTCCGCAACTTGTAAGTTCGCTTGCAAATGGCACGCACGTGTATCGCGCGTAAACGATGCCAGTATTCTGGTTGAGTATTATTTTGAAGAATTTTTCCCCTTACAGTTTCGGTGATGTCTAGTCCGCTTGTTTTTTGAAGAGTTCTTTTGAAGCGGCTTACCAAAATAAAAACTTAAATTAGTTACAAGCATCTCTCAATCCACGTATACTATCTAGAGCATGATTTCTTATAATTTAAATGATCCATTTTTTTTATTTGGCTAGGGTAAACAGTGCGATACTTCTAAAACGTGCTTGACACGTCTAGAACGAACCTTAAACGAGCCAAGTCGGCCGTCACTGTAGGTTGGACCGAACAATAAATCTGTTTTCTTCTACATTTAAGATTGCCATTGTTTCTTATTTTCTATTCGTTTCGGAAAGTGTATAACTTAAAGCATTAATATATACTGATCAATCAATAGAGTTGAAAGCGCGCGCTCTGGTTGACCACTCAAACTCCGAATATCCATTGCTAATCACCTCCGAGAAACACCGAAAATATTGTAATCGTTGCAGGATTAAATGAGTTGAAGTCATCTATTTTCTTATTACCTCACCGTTTTGGTAAATATTAAATCACCAATTCAGAGAAACTATATCCATATGTAGCTAAACAAATTGCAGTTAAGATGATCATAAATTTACAAAAATACTCCTGCATCATCTTACTTCTTGTATCCTCTTGTTCAGTCTGATTGAATTTTTGACAATGGGTGAACATCCCTATCTGTCTTTTTTTCATTGCAACCACATACCACGAATGATTTGTGGAAAATGGTTTTCCACAAGATATGTTCAAGTCAGTCTCGAAGATACCAATATAAGCTGTAGCAGTTACTACCTGTTACCACTTTACAATTCAAAACCACCTTTGCATATTTAATTTGTTTCCTTGATTTTGAGAGTTTGAACCTTCAGGAATTTAAGACCTCTTCCATTTTCATACTCATTTCAAACTGTAGTGCGCGTTACCTTGTTAAACGTGGACAAATGGGACACTAAAGAATAGATGAAATACGAAAACACTTTTGTTTAATTATTCATCAGTTCAAACCTAGCTTGCTTTTGATAATTTCGTAGTATGCAGTCACAATATATTATTTGCATAACAGGTTGGTTTTCGACAACACAAACATGAGAACAAAATCCTATGTCACTTGACCGCATTTTTTTTACATGAAGCACTTTTCAGATTTAAAAAGGACTCTTAAAACTCAATTTGGATCGAAATGGCAACTCCGTTACAAACTGGTAGTTTTTTCAGCAGAGGAACAGACCTCCAAAATCCTCAAAAGCAGTTTCGTCGTCCATGTGATGTTACTGTAGTGGTTAAGGATGGCAAAGAATTTGATACGCATGGACATGTTCTCTCAGAGGCAAGTCCTTTCTTCGAGAAGCTTCGCGGCAGCGAAATGAGAGAACGCAAGGAGCGAAAAATTCGACTAGAAATGTTGACAGAGCAAATTTGGGGTAAAATACTGAGTTTTATTTACTCCGGCACTGTTCAGATACATAATGAACAGGATGCTCGGGACCTCATCTCAATGGCTGATTACTTTCTAATCAAGCAGTTAAAAAATATCGCCGGGGAGTTCTTGGCTCAGAATCTGGAAACGTCAAATTGTATTTCGACTTATCATTTTGCAGAGAAATATCGATGCGAAGAACTTCTTGTCGACACAAAGAGATTCATTCTTCGAAATTTTAGCACTATCGCAACCACGGAAGACTTCTCTAACATGTCGAGCAAAGAAGTGGAAATGTGGATTTCAAGTGACGAGACGAATATACAAGCCGAAGAGGACGTTTTTAAAGTCATTCTAAGATGGATTATGCGAAACAGAAAAGAGCGAAAACAGTATTTTTACGAGTTATTTCGTCACGTCAGACTCGCTTACGTATCAGTTACCTACCTCCGGAAAGTCATTGCGACAAGTAATCTCGTAAGAGACAACAGAAAATGTTTGCGACTCGTTAAAGATGCTATCAAGAAATCAAAGAAATCACATAGACCCTCAGAATGGCCTAGAAAGTCACTAGAAACTCCTCTTATGACAGTCTGCGTAGATAAAAGAATCTTCAGCTATTTCCCGAGACAGGATAAATGGTCTAGATTAGGAGAAAGCAAACCACCATGTTCCATCATATTCTCTTCCCGTGGCCAGCTCTATTTTGTTAATCAAGTATACCATAAGCTACTGCGGTACGATACGTTCTCTCACCGCTGGACAACGCTGCCGTACAACGAAAAGAAAAGTATGCGGCAAGTTTATATTAGCAGTAAGGATGAAATTTTCGCCTTGATGATCGATGACAGAATATCGTGTCTCGGTTGCATTTCTCTGCGTTCATCTCGCGCATTAGAGAGCACCGAACACGAAGAGATTCAACACCCTCCGCGTTGCGGAAAGAGTCATCTTTCTTCTGTAATGAGGTACAGACCCGAAACAAACCTATGGCAAGAGACATCTTCATTTGATTTGGGTTCGAGAGATGGAATTTGCTTCGTTGCCAGTGAAAAGTTTGTTTACCTTATAGGCGGTTACATTCGAGGAGCTAACAAGATTCTGACTGATGTGGACAGATTCGATTTCGCCAGGAACTCGTGGAGTAAGGCAGCTGACATGTTGGAGCCAAGACACTGCCCTTATGGGGCTGCTCTGCACGGGAAAGTTTACATCACCGACAATGGCAGCTACGACTTGGAGAACTTTACGTTCAAAAGGACGTGTGAGGTCTACAGCGAGGCAACGGACGAATGGCATTTCGTTGCAAACATGAGAATACCACGGTCCCGGCATGGCAGTATGCTGTGCGTTGATGAGAAGATTTGTGTCTTGGACGATTATTTTAAGAGCATGAGTTACCTGGGAATTAAAATTCACTGCTACGACCCTGACAAAGATGAATGGCAAGAGCAAACAGATCATAAAATACCAGTAAAGAGAGGTTACTCAGTTGGACCCACAACTCATTATTCCCTTCACACTTGCGCTACGAGTATTTTTCAGCCGGGACAACGCCTTGCAAGCGAATCTTCCACGACCACTTTTGACAAATGCAAGTGTCTGATTATGTAGACCTATGCAAGCTTAAATTACCATAAACGTATCCTCCATAAAGAGAAGACCACTAAACAAGTTTCATTCGGTAGAGGTATTCTGCCTGGGGTGGAGGAATTGTGCATATATTTAAAATAGTCTGGAAGCTCCTCCTTTCTCGAACCTTCCCACAATTTTGTCAAATTCTCCATTTTCGCAGTTGTGTGCATATCTCGTTCTAAGAAGCGAACCTTGCTCACAAAGACAAACCCTGAGCCTCTATTTAATCTCTCCTCTCAAAAGAACTGATCGTGTGAGATGTATGTGTCTAAAAAAGTAATACCTCACTGTTCAATAGCGTTTACCTTTGGAATAATCTCTACATGGGAGAATCATTTTAATTCTCTCCCATGACGAGGTAAGACCTCTCCTGTAGTTAGTTAATGCGCCGACATGAAGAAAAAAGAAAAGTACGATTGTTTTTATCCGTAGAGATCATAAAACAAAATTACTGGTGGAGGTGCAGAAAGCAATTTGAACGACAGAAAACGAGAAACGTATGATTTCATGAAACACAATTTTTATGCTCTTTTACGTTGTACAAATAATTAATGGCAACAATTCTCAAAGTTATAAAAAATTCAATATTGCAGTATGCATAACCATTTTTTGGACATACACAACTTCTGTCGGAAGGATAACTTTCAAGGGTTACCGCCAGTCAGTAACGATTCATTGGAGTAAATTTCACCCTAAAACTTTACAACAACATCGGGAAAAATGGAATTAAAAGTACTAAAAGTAATTCACGTTCGCCAAACAGAAAATGCTGGCTTGTTGTCATGTTCAACTTGACCTGGCTTGTTCGTTTCTGCCAAGATATCGCCATCAACGGGACCGCCTGTCAACAAAGAGATAACGTAAGACTTTCAAGATGAAGAAAGTTCAGACTCTCTTAGAGTTTTGAAGCACACTCAGAACCTTTACAGGAAAACTGCATTAGACATTCCATTAAACTGACTGCAAGTTTCATCCCAACATAGGCTACAACGTCATATAGTTACAATTAGAACATTGTCTTACCAAGAGGAAAATCAGAGCTTTGTTGATTCACATGTTTCTTCGCAAAGGGATTTGATTGCAATACATATGCTGACCCTGGTCGAGAAAACGCAGCCTAAAAAATGGAGAATATTTTTTGATCAATAGTCCGTACAAGCAAAAGGTAAAGGAATCGGCTCGAAAATAAATATAAAACTGAGTCATGAGGGGTTATACAAACATGAACTTAGTTTTGAAACAGAATAAGAAATATGGCAAGTTTTGAGAAAAAACTTACGCAAAACTTAACAACTTTCTTATTCGATTCAGGGCGTGAAATTAACTTTTTTTCTGATAGCCACTTGGCTTCTAAATTCTTCAAAGTGGTAGCCAATTCAAAAAAAGTTGGTCGCCATTTTCAAAGACAAACAAAATCTTTCTTTGCGCTGTCAGCGTTCTAGATAGGCCCTCCAAAATTAAGTTAGAGAAAAGATCTTTAACGTGCTACAAAGTGGACAGTAGGATGGATGATATACAACGTTCAGGCTCATCTAAATCCAAGATGGCGTCTAGTTATCGATCGAGATGCATGTGCTACGTTTTGGAAACAAACTAAACGAGGAAGTTTGCCGCGGATTTATCTTTGCAAATTTATTTAATTCACTATATCTCTTTGTAAGGTTATGATGAAACGTTGTAGTCGCCAATTTGGCGACTAACTTTCAGGATTTGGTCGCCAAAGTGAAAAATTTAGTCGCATTGGCGCCTGTATTAGGCGCAATTTCACGCCCTGCTATTTCCAAAACATGACAATAACGAGCTCAAAACTTACCATCTTTCTTATTCTATTTACAAAACATGACGCTAACGACATTGCTGATCCTAGCTGTATGCAAGACGCGTGTCATATTTAAACTTCGAAATGGGCCTTGATCACCATAGAGTCTCTGTGGCTCAGTGGTAGAGCATCAGAGCGCGGATTACGAAGGTCTGAGGTTCGATTCCTCATGGGGCCTCAGAAGTTCTTCTTGGTCCCACGCTCGTGAAAAAACGAAAAAACATCTTTCTCTATGGACTTAGTATTCAACAAGCTTTTACAAACTTGTATATTTCCGTAGTGACATTCACATTACAGAGAGCCCCAGCATTGTTCACAGCCAAGACTGTCACTGTTATTTTGTTCACGTACCTAAACTGTATGTACGATAATTATATTCAATGACGCGCCAACGACGTTACTCAATTGTGTTTAGGTAAGGTTTTCCAGTTTTCGTTTGGCCATTTTCATGCACAGAGAGCCGAACAGCAAATGACAGCTGAAAAGGGGACTAACCCTTTAACTCCCAAGATCTGATTATTAATTCTCCCATCGAGTTAACAAACATTTCCTTGTAAATTTGTTACGAGAATTTGGTGTTAGATCGAGATAACAACCTCTATCTGATAAGTTTGAGTATTCTCGTCACCTGTTTGCTGGAAATTGTATGGATATTTAAAGGAGAAGTTAGATATTAATCACTTCTAAGAGTCAAAGGGCTGAAGGTCCCTTTAAAACTGAGCCAAAATTTTGGATAAGACGATTGGTTTCTCTAAGCCAATTCAGTGCCTCATTTTCAATTCACAATGACAAAAACTGTTATTATCTACAGCAAACAAGACAAATCATGTGTTTATTTCACTTCACCATTCTCGCTTTTGGGCCTGATCCAGGCCTTCCTGATGAACCTCCTCTGGAACTTTCCTCTAACTAAATAAAAAAAAAGTGATTGTGATTGTGTAAGATAACCTTGTCCCACACATACCAAGTTTGTGAGTTACCATATTTCTCTGTTCAGTGACCAAGCTCAAATTTACAACAATTCTTACTGTACTTTCAGACAAGCTCTTTTTCATTCTATAATTCTGATTCTCTGTTTCCTCTGTGCCTGGCATGATTGTTTAACTAACAATTTCAAGCAGTATTATGACCTTAATGTGTGGGTATGAGCCACCATTCTGTTCAGGAATCCACCATAATTGAAAGAATAGAGCAAACACATAACATACAGTACAACTATCTCTTGAATTGATAAAGCATCATTTAAAACCAAATGCAAATAGAGGACCATCTCCTTTCATGAATTCTGCCTCCCTCACCTTCTTTATGATTCCTTTCTCTATCAGTTCCTGTTTTGATGTTCGAGGGCAGTTGAGAGCTAAACATACGAAAAAGAGAATGAAGTTGCAATTTCCAATCTAGATAATGTTTGACAAGTAAATATATTTTCATCATTTTGACATGGCCCCTAAAAGTCTTCCCAGTGCCTGGTAAGCTGGTAGTGAGGGTGGGGAGGGAGTGAATTGATGTACAGGTGCATGATGCTTGGGGGAGGGGAAGTAAGAACAAAAGGAAGATGAATATTGAATAGCAACAACTATGTTTTAAACAAAACAGTGTGTGTTCTTGAGAGTTTACTTAGTGTACTGTACCTGCAAAATGTGGCCAAACTTTATCTGAAGCTGAAGCAAAGTCTTTTGCACTCCTAAAAAGAAGGAAAGAAAAATAAAACATGCCATTTCCTGTAGTTTTGGGTAAAATTGAATGCATAATAAACCATTTAATTTTAACAGGTTTAGATGTGTGAATTAGATGTGTGAAAGAAGGAAAGAAAAAGAAAACATGCCATTTCCTGTAGTTTTGAGTAGAATTGAATGCACAATAAACCATTTAATTTTAACAGGTTTAGAAGTGTGAATCAGTTTCAAGTTCACAATTGGTCAAAGGCTCATAGTAACAAAGTGAAATGCTGCAGACATTTTAACAGCCCACTAATAGGCTGACTAGGTATTGATTAGAGAACCATGATTGTACCTTCCTTCACCATCTGGGAGTTCAGGTTGCGCATTCCTCTCCAAAAGTAGCATCACAATCTGAAATTTTTTCATTCAAAATTAGACATTGGAACAATTGTTTTATGTACATGTGCCATCACAAAATATCAGTGAATGGCAAGGAGGATAGGTACATGTAAATGTAGATAGGTACTCTTTCACCATTAACACCCTAACATCAGTGTGCATATTTTCCATACTGTTCTCTCTACATTTCCTAAGGAGCTGACAAGGAGAATTTGTTTAACAATCAAGAGCTTCTACAGTTGGTGATCATTTCCTTTAATCTCATGACCTTGACATGTGATTCAAGGGGGTGATATTGTAAGGAGAAATTAGATGCTAGTCACTCTTGAGGGTTAAAGGGTTCACACTTGCCCTAAGTTTTACATAAGGTTTACAGCAGTTGCTTCATAACTCTCTGCTACTGGACCTAATGCTGCTTAAGTGACAAGTGTAGCACAATACTATACATAGGGTAATGCATACCTTTCCATGCTCTTGGAATGTTGCAGCATGTAGTGGGGTCCATAATGTGTCCCTGTTCTGTGCATTAACATCTGAAACATGTCCATTTTAATTAAAGACTCTTCAGGTGATAATGATTAGCTACAGAAACATAAATTTTGTTATTATACTTAGTAATTACTTACCAGCTCCCTTATCAAGGAGAGTTTTCACTACATCATAAAAGCCCCAGAAACATGCTGGAAACAAGAGAGTAATGTCAATAAAATTAATATAAAAAGAGAAGAGGGAACGGAAAAGAGGATTTTTTATGCAAAAAAGAGAGTTTTTATTAAATCTTATAATTACAAACTATAAGTTGAGGCACACTGTTGTTACAAGTTTTAAACATGGAGTACAACACTGAGACAGGAACATTTCAATACCACTTCATGATGTTTCAACTGACCTCAACACATGAGGAGGAGTTATTGTAAAAGAGGGAGGAACTGCAAGGTAGGATCAGAGGCTTGTGTTTTAAGAATTTTCACATGTATGTCAAATTTTATTTTTATTGCTTACATGTACATCAGCCAACTACACTTTACTTAGAGGAAATGAAACAGAGTTAGGCAAGATACCTGTTATTTAATTACATTCTATAAAAACTGTTAAGATTGTCTATATCAGTTCAAATAATTGCCCAGTTTAAGCCTGTATGAGTAAGTATAATCTAGGCCTTGCCACTTATCCAGGTTGACTTGGTAGCGAGTGTGTTTGCCTTTCACTGAAAACATCAGCCTGCACATGGATCTACACTTATATTCATTGTATTCAGGATGGACCATGCTGGTGTTACAACTGAGTTGAATTTTTTATTGGCTTTATTCTAGGTTCTCAAACTTTTCTCCAATCACACAAATCAACATTCCAAGCTCCAATTAACTGCTTCAGTCCATTTGTGCAATTCCCCCTACTGTCTGCATACAATTCTTTGTCCATTTAGAGAATTTGGTATTGCATTAACTACATGCAATAATCACATAGTTGATGTTTTTCTTCATTATCATCACTTGTCTGCCTGATATTTTAAGGAGAAATTTTGTTTTGGTCACTTGTAGGAGTTAGAGGGCTAATGAAATTTTTGGGCCTTGGCAGTAAAGATAAACAAATTCATTACTCACGGATATGAAGATGTAAAGAATAATGAACAATAAAATTTACTAATCAAGTCATCGATTTTATCAGAAAACTAATTACCGCTACCTATTTATCATCCAATTCTCTGTGGGACAGCGCTTACTAAAGAGGACTGGCAGTGCGCAAGAATTCGGAAATACATGTAGGCTAGCCACAAAAATGCATATTTACCAATATATAGCTGACTTTGAAGTTTTTCATTTGCTCCTCCACCGATTTGAACATCTTCAGTCATAAACTGTTCGACAAGCTTTTACAAAAGTAAAAGGATAAAAAAAAAACAAGTAGATTTAAGTTCATTCATAAGAAAATTCTGCACATCAAAGATCTAATCACACACAGATATAAGCTGTTTCACCGACGAAAATAAAACTATGAGCGCCTTATCCTTACTTTTTCATCTCCCTTTTGTGCTAGAGTAGAAAGGTCAGGCGTACGTGTGTTCACTCCTGTCAGATGTCTTTGCAAATCATAATCAACTTCTTCTAACGACTTTCCATTTCCATCCGAAACTGCCGCCATATTTTCGTCTTTGGGTATAAAACAGTGGGAATTTTATAAACAGAATAATGGTCCGCTGTGCACTGTTGCGAGGGCGCATTGGAACAAGATGGCGGCGAAATACCTCTACATAATACTGAATAAGTTTTAGCTTGATATTTTAGCTTGTGCTTAGATGAAGATAATTATACGATGGTGAGGACTTTTAACGGCCAACCATTAGGGCAATTCGCCAGGAATTTAGCTTTGGCAGGTAAGGAGAAAACTGCTTTGTCCTGGATTTTACAAAATCTCAACCTTTCTCTGAGATCACGGCATCCTCATTTTCGCGATCAGTTTTGATTACAGTTTCATCCTTCTTCACCAGTTATCGCTGGAACTGGAGGAGGTCTTCTAGTCAACACGGCACGTCGTGACTCAGAACGAGCTAAAAGATTAGTGGGCTATGCTGCCCTGACTGGTAAGTCGTGATAAAATCTTAGCTACGCAGTTTAAGTTTGAAGGATTTCTTTTCGTAGTGGTTGTATTTTAAGCGGCTCAATTTGAGCTCATTTTGAAAAATAGTAATAGGTTATTTTAATCACACGTTATGACTCTTCCATCACAAGGGGAGATGTCTTGCTCTTTTAATCATTTTAGATTATAATCATTATTTTCATTATTGTCACAATCATTAGAATAATTCTTATTGTTATCATTATTATCATTTTATTATTACTATTATTATTATTATTATTATTATTATTTTCAATGCTGTTAGACATTTATTTTAAACACAAAGGGAATTGAACCTTTACTGCTTGTGGTGTTATTTAATAGATGGCAAATGCTTAACCCTTTAACTCCCAAGATCTCATCAATAATTCTCCTTACTTTCTGCAATACGGTTCCTGTGATGTTAGTTTGGAGAATTTGGTTTTAGATCAACTTGTAATTCCCTAATTGAAATTAGTTCTTTATTCTCATCACTTATCTGGTTGATATTGTATGAATATTGTAGGGAGAAATTCTGTCTTGGTCACTTGTGGGAGTTAGATGCCTAATTAAAACTACCTTGTAGAAATGATGCAATAATGAAACAAAGATTTAAGAAGTAAATTACAAGAAAATAAAATGAGTTAAAACTGACACTCATCCTGTGAGAGATTCAGTATTTCAAAGGGAACATTGTCATATTTTAATGTATTTTGTTTAAATTGTAGAGATAAAAATCATGTGGTTTCTGAAACTTATTAATTACAGTACCTCTTTTTGTAGTATCCTATGGAACCTTCGCTGTTTTACTCCCAAGATTCATTAGAAATTCCCCTTACTGTTTGTTATACGATTTATATGATGTTAGTTTGGAGAATTTGGTTTTGGATCAACTAGTCATCCCTCAATTTCTTTATTCTCATCACATTTCTACTTAATATTGTATTGATATTGTAAAGAGAAATTCTGTCTTGGTCACTCATGGAAGTAAGAGGGTCAAGTGAGTACAGTATCCTTTTAGCAACTTGTTGAGAAAGATAACAATGATCTCTGCTGCTTTACAGTATGAATTGTTTTCTCTTGACATACAGTGTATTTCTTTTTGTGAGGTATGACTGGTGCAAGTATTGGTTATATATTTGGGTCGTCAAGAAGCAGCCGCCAATCCTTTGTGCTCTTTCCTCTGGCTCTAGTGTCTTTGTTATTTCTGGTGCATTTTATGGTGAGTCAATATTTGATGTAATATGAATTTTAATGTGATACCAACATTTATGGTAAAGGAAGATAAAAAAAAAATGTCTAAATATGATAAAATTGATATATCAATTCCCAGCAGCTCTGTGCATAGTAACTGGAAGCTGCTACCCACATCTATGAAACTCACCTTTTTGGAAGCTGCTATCATAATGTTGAGCATTGTTCTTATCCCACTTGGTCAGTATGTAAACACAAGAGCAAAAGAGTGATATTACTCTTCTGGAGAGTTGCACATGTCAGGGGTATACATTAGTGGGGAAAAGGCAAAAGCACAGTTGTGTCAGGAGCTATTTTCAGTCTTTCTCTCTGCACCCCTCAAGCTTCATTTTTAAACGTACTCTGTAAACAAATCTTGGCAAGGCATAATCATGCTGGTTGACATTAAGTTTGATCAAATACCCCCAGTAAGCCTTTACAAGCTTTCTTGTAGAACTGTTGTAGATTGAGGTCTAAATCTTCTTTTCTCTCTCCTCTCTTTTTCTTCATTTTTCTATCATAATAGTTTTGCGGGAGAATCTTCTAGTGTCGTCAAAGGCTTATAAATGGAGAAGAATGCTGGATGAACTTCAGGGGAAACCCAACATGACAACAAGAAAAGAAGCAATGACTGGTACTCAAGCCAGTGCCATTAGTGGTGGAATCAGTGGTTTATTGCTTTCTTTTACCTTAGGTACTTTTACATGCATTATTCACTCTTCTAAAAAAAAGGGGTAATTTTGGAATGACCTACGTTATCTTGGTTTCAGCTGAATGACTAACTAAAAACACATGTACAGATCCTCAAATCTTCTGAACGTTCAGAGTATGGTTGTATTGCTATTACTGCTGAATGTGATACTACTCAGCCCATTGCAAGATACACCTAACATGTTTTCAGCTCTCTGGTACCCATTTTATCCCTGAGTGGAGAGAGGCACTCAGAGTCTTTGTGAAATCCCAGGAGGGTGACAATGGCTGAGGTTCATCACTTGTGATATTAAAGTAATTATATCACAAGGATAATTTAAAGGTTGATCAATTCAAGTCTTCAAGGTTTTATAATTGTGTTTCACCCAACAGGAAGAGGCTTTAGTGTGGCAATCAGTACAGCTTTACAAGGTTTAGTGTTGGGAGTAGTTGGTAAGCATGTAGTACCACATAACCAGCTTTGACACGCTTCTCCAAGTGTATTGTTTCCAGCCATTTTAAATTGTGTCAGTCAACAAATAAATCACTGACATGGTTTTTTAATCTCTTGGTAAATCACATGAGAAACTGGTACAAACATCTTTTAGTTTAAAGCTAAATTTAATCCCTTCATTTTGATTTAGGGTGTAATTGTGAAATTTAATGAGGATCTAAAGAGTAAGCCAGGGAAATTTTTTTCATGGACTTACCCAATAGAGTTCACAACTAAACTTCTGCTTTGGTTTTATTGTCAACATGATCTCCAAAATAGTCTGCACTTAGTAGACATGTGAGAATTTTTATTTGGCTTGTGTTCTAAGATGATCCAACTTTGTTTGGTGTTAGGGCAATGGTCAGTTTACAAGTGCCAGCAATGGATTTTAGAGGAAAGAATCAAATATCATTATCCTGAACTGGTGGCTAATGCTAAAGCTTGTGAAATAGTAAGTTTCTTGTTTATGTATAATTTATTTGCTGTATGTCCATGTATCAGCCACACACAGATGTAAATGTAAAGTCGTATTCAAGCCCTCTGGCCCACCCAACCACGGCTCATCCTGGTCTCCAAGGAGCATGAAGTAACTCTGTCTCTGTATTTGTACAAGATTATAATGTTAGCCTGAGGGCAAGTGTAATTTTTTGGTACTTCCTAGGCAAGTAGGGGCAAACTTGAGAAGAGCAAAAGGGCTAAGATAAGACAGTGCTTCTCCCTATCAAGTGTGTCCTGTCATCCATTAAGCTCTCCTTGCACTCGCTGCTGCTTCTCTGAAAATGCAAACTAATAATAGTCACATCTGTCTCACAGGCTATCACACACCTTTACACCCTAACATCAGTGTGCAAATTCTTCATGATGAGGAGAATTTGTTTACCAAGCAAGAGCTTCCTTAGTTGGTGATCATTTGATCTATTCTCATAACATTGTAGTCACTCTTAGGGGTGAAAGGATTGATAGACAAGAGAAAAACTTTATTATTTACTTATTTTTATATTTTTATTACTTGATTTTTTTCTTTTCTGCCCCAAATTGCTCTCTCATTTCCTTTTTCGTTTATATGTAGGGTTGGTACGACTGGGCGTATCAAAAACTGACCACTAGGACTCACAGCTCACTGGTGGATGAAAAAATTCATAGCCTCACAATTCAACTCCAACTTCTCCAGGAAGAGGAAGAGAGACTGCTGCAGTTGAAGCAAGAGTAGGAAAATGAAAGTAAAACGTGATTGGAGTTTAAAGTATCAAATGGGAAGACTAAACGCCAGTATGAGAAACAATAACTACAGAAACATTCGAAACAGAAACATTCATTATGTTGCGTGACTAACCAAACAATGGTTGCGCGAGAGACTAGCGAGCATGCAGATATTTTTCTCTTTCACTGTGTCTAAAAGCAACATCACAAAAAGTCCTTTCAATTCTTGACTGTTTTTCGTGGCTGGGAAGAAATTGATTTCCCCCATTCTCATTTGTGCCGCGACACAAGTAGTGAAGCCCGCGAGTTTCGAGTTGGCGAGCAAAGTGAGCGTGCGAAAGGCTTTCGACAAATGACTTCGGGGAGTCTTCGCCGCTCGTGATGCCGAATCTTCTCGCTAGCTAGATTTACCTTAACAGTTCGTTTATAGTCAAAGTTTTCCTGGACAGTGGACATAGTGTGAAGAATTGTATGCAGGCCTTTTTTCGAGATCCAAAATATTCGAAGTAGAAAATCTGAGAAATAACACTCGTCTTGTGGTTTAATTTTGCTTTATTATTTTTTTATGTTATTTTAATTGAGTTTGGGGTAAGAAATATCGCTGGTCAGGTTGATAATTTGCACATGGGAGGAGATATGTCTGCTGCAGGAAATTTTGACCTTTTGAGACTGTTCGAAGATACTTTTTGATTAGTTTTAGTTTGGTTACAGTGTGGAGAAGGCAAGACACTTAGATACCATTGACTCACGCACATTACTAAGGGCAGTGAGGTGGCATTGTATGTCGTCAAAGTTTGATGCCATTAACAAGAGATGGAATGAGCGTTAACTTTAAAAAGTTGAGCAGTTTCTGGAAGAATCGTGAGAGGGACAGACGATTCATTTTGTATTTGCAGTGATTTTGAGATCGAGGAGTTAACACCCTCTTCTCCCACAAGCCCCTTGGAACCTTCTAGAGTCCATGGCCCTTTTTCGGTTGTTGTCATTGAGGTACTTCTGTGTCAAAGCCCTGTGAGTGCGCTTCAAGTTTTTCTTAGTGTCGTGTCGCTTGGTCCTTTTTTCCACTGAAGCGCGTACCCTCTCTTCACAGTAATCCTTGCAAGAGACACTCCTCGAGAAGCGGCTCTGAGGAGGCTCACGAATGATGGCGTTGGGACGAACCTGTTCCACGACACTTTTCAGAGAGAGGAGCCTTTTGCTGCAGGACAGCAGCTGCAGGATCTGCGCCCATAGGAATATTGCGGCCCTGGGTATTTGGTGCCCCAATTTTGCGGAGAGGTGAGAGGTCTTTTCACAGAGATCGCTGAACATAGGTAACGCGGGTCTCATAAACCACTTGTCGTTGCCTTCATCGTCTTCGGAACGATCACTTTCTTGTATGACTGACTCGTGGTGATTCTCGACTGATTCTTGCATGACTGACTCGTGGTTTGATCGTTCTGGCTGCCACTCTATTGCAAGCAGAGGCTTAGGAGTGTGCGCATGCGCAGAATCAACTTGACTAACCGCAAGCAAATCAGAGGTGCTAATGACTGGGTTAAACTTACGTCTCTTTCTGATCGATAGTCTGTCGCACACATTACCCTGGGTTACAGTCGTGCGCAGTGGTACCTCGCACGAGTCGCTTCTTACTTTCGCCAGAAAGTCAAAGCTCCGTTCGCGTTTGATGTCCTGTAAGTCCCACAGCAATTTATTCATGGGCGATGGCTCGAATTTTACGATAGCTGTGCTCAGGTTCTCGATGAGCGCTTGTTTGGGCTGTAGTTTGACTGGTTCAAGCACCGGCTCAGGGTTTTCCATCTGCATTCCAAGCGTGTCTGGTGACTTAAGGCTGCAGAGAAATGATACTCCTTTCAAATTTTTACAAGTAACGCTCATTATATAGGTAACTTCTTTGACTACTTTTGCAAGAAGTCTTGGAAACTGCCTCCTACTCAAAAGAAAAGATGTTTTCACATCGTTTCACGAGCGTGGCGGGACAGAAGAAAATCTGACCCACCCTCCCAAAAGTTTTAACACACTAGCAGATAGGTTATAGGTTTTCATCCAAAAGACATTGCCTTTGGATTAAGCACCAAATTTTCAAGTGGGTTGTGAATCTCGAGAGACATCAAACACGAGGCTGTTTAGCTGAATAATTAAATGTTTCACGTTCTCTCGCGGACACTTTTTGGACAATTTAAAACCAGCTGAACGCTCAAATGTCAAATCAGATGATGAATACTCAGCTGCGCGCATTGTATTGCACGTGCCTTTTTAACTATAGACCAGTGAATCGTACAGTTCCAACAAACTTTATCTGAAGCTTTTTTTGTTTAATTCAATAATCTTACTGAGAGTTATAACCGGTTTCGTTTTGGGCAAATGCATCGATAGCCGTGAACTGCCATATTTTTCATTATTGTTACCTTTTTGCATTCACACGTACAGCACGAATACTTTCCACTGTTCCCAAGGTCCGCGGCACGTTGGAAGACAAAATTTCTAACCAAGAATTCATCTTTTTAAATTTATAAGCGCTGCACTTTTCATCCAAGGGCTTGCTCCATTTTAAAGGTCGCATAATCTTGTAAGGTTCCATCATCTTTCTCGGAACTAGGCGAGACATCATTTTTCCATGAAAGTATTTCTGAGATTTCTCGACGTTTCCTTGATTGACCGGGCCACCCGGCGGCCGCATGCCACAATTTTTCTTTTGCGTGATAACTGAAGCCACATTTTGCTCATTTATAACGACGTAGTCTTTCAAAATCAGCACTTCCTCTTCAGTCAGTTCGACGTCGACAAGCAACCACTCTCCTTCCTCTGCCTCGGCAAAGAAGCATTTTTGTGGAGAATTTTCGGCGTTTTCGTCTTGTGCGTAAATCCATTTTCCCAGCAAACTTAGCATAACCAATGCCTGTTCAGTTAATATATCTTTCTATCCCGTGGGAAAACATTAATTCTGAAGCAAAGAATCACCTTGATTGAGGATAATTGTTAATTACTGTCCATGTCATAAAGTTCTAATTTGTAATAAAGTATTAATGACAATACGTCATAAATTACGCGCACGTTTCCCACTTACGGGCTAGGGACGACTGCACTAATGTCTCGTGGACCAATCAGTCTTCAGAATCGCCTCAAAAATAACGGGAAAACTTATTGCAGGGACCGGTCATACAATATGCGAGTGGGATAAAGGAAAAAACAAAGAGTGAGTCAAGGTAATTTCATTGTGGTCAGTGTGAAGTGCACACTACAATGAGATCGGTATCCATTCGGTCGTTCGGCTCCCACGGAAGTTTCGTACCTTGTCGATTGGTACCCAAATTCAGACGATTCGTACCCAGTTTGTGTCGGTTTATACCCGACCTGTTGGTAGATTCGTAGCTGTCTTGACATTTCAGTGACGATCAAAACAAGGAGACATCATGGGACCTGCATTGCATACCCCTCCTTGAAGCGAATACTCTGTATTGAGTGGAAACGTTTCCGAGGCTGTTGCGACCTTTTCTGCATTTATGGAATTGATCAAAAAACCTTGAAAATACTCAGTTAGCATTAACGCCCTTGCGCGCGAAATTACTTTGTTTCATTTTAATTGTTCCTTTTTTAGGAGCGCGCTCATTGGTTATTTCAAATAATTTAAAATTTAATGGTGTAATATGTTTTGTCGCGCGTACCAAAAAACAACTTAGTGAAAACAAGTTTATATTTTATTTTATCATATCGAACGAGAAACAGCGGTTGCGGTTGTCAGGGAAACGGCTGCGCAACCCGAGCTCTCCACCCTAACTCCCCTAACCGTTCAAACGCTCTTTTTTTGGCTCGTTTAAGGTGACTGAGAGTTTGGCACAAGCCAGAGTTCGGTAATTAGGACACCCTGAAGTTGAGCGGACACTAAAAAGAGTTCCATATATGCATCGCTTGAAAGACCTTTCTTAACTTTGAGTCCCATGTAATAGTTCTGTCTTCGATTGAGAGACATGAGACCAACTCTATCAATAACGAAGTGATAAACGTCTAAAATGAGATAGAACATTTGGCTGTAGATAAAGTCTTTGAAAGCCATAACACGTGGTTAAATTGTCTTTACTGGAAACTTCGAGAAGGCAGAATAACAAGCAGAGTATTAGTAATTCTTAGAAAAATAGATAGCTCTTTTTAGTTTGCAAAACATCTCTCGACATGGTATGTACACTTTAAATTTTCGTTATCGAATCATAACCTAAGACTACGCTGTACAGATCCAAAGCTATTTGAATATAATCCGCCAAGAAATTACTGACTTCAGGTAAACGTGAACATGCTTTTATTTGCTGATGCCCTTTACTAACAATGATGCACTAAGCGTTGCTACAAATTGTGAAAACGGAATCTGCTGGAAAGTAAAGTGATACGTCAATTGTCGAAGCCCAAGTTCTTCGCCAAACATAACTAGTTAAGATGCGCGCGTTCACCACGTGGATTACTTGGCTCGGTTTTGATTGGCTAATTTGGTTGCACTAAATTTCAGCGCTAAAAAGCTGTTTTTTTTATTCATTAATAGATTTTTCGGTAACCCTAAACACTTCTGATTTTTTTCAGTCTTAAATAGACCGATAGAAAAAACAAAAATCCTATTCAAATTACATGTATTCTCGTATTCTGCCAAAACAAAATATGTCATTATGGCAAGATTTCAGAACCCCTACCTAAACATGATTACAATTCTTTGTTAAAAGAAACAATGGCGAAAACTAGTTATTAACTTTGAAATTTAAGGCCCCATTGGCAAAAAGCTGAAGGATTCTCAAAGTGTTTAAACGTAGGGGATCCCATTGGCAGCATGGTAAAAATGTATGTCGCAAACCATTGGAACATGAAATCAATGTAAGAAATTTGACATCAAGATAGTAAACGAAGTCAAACAAGCGGATTGTCTGAAAATTAATAAAGCTAGGTTAGTAGCGTTTTCCCACACTCGGGCCATTAATTTCCATCTGCCTTGGGAAGACAATAGATCTCTGTTTTTCTTCTTTTTTTCGCTGTTCGGCCTT
Source organism: Pocillopora verrucosa (assembly GCF_036669915.1). Classification (NCBI taxonomy): domain Eukaryota; kingdom Metazoa; phylum Cnidaria; class Anthozoa; order Scleractinia; family Pocilloporidae; genus Pocillopora; species Pocillopora verrucosa. Next base: position 5,394,734 of record NC_089321.1, read on the forward strand.
TGTGCTTATTTTTGTTTAGGTTTCATGACACTTACTTTCGCTTCAGTGCGAAAGCCGATTTCCTGCGGTATAAAAACACTCAAAGTAATTGGAAATTGGTCGGGACAGTTTGAAGTGGAGAACTGTACTCCTTCGACATACTGTCCGTTTTAATATGCAAACGAATAAGTTTTTCCTTTTTTCTGTTATTGTTTTATATTATCTCACCCAGTATTCATCTTTTTTTTCTTCGTTATATTGAGTTGTCAATTTATGAAGTTTTTGCTTACACTTCTTTCTTCACAGTAGTTTTTATTAGCGATGCGGATTTAGCGCGTTAGGAGATAAGAAAGGCAACCTCGATTCTCCATGCTTATTTCATTAAATCTGATTTTTGTTGTTCGAATTTTAAAGTTTCTCAGAAGACAGGGTCCTCAAAAATTAACATGAAGAGTGATAACTGACCCAATGAAGACAATGATTAAAAAAGGAAAGCTTGGGACGTTCTTGGAGTCAGTCAACAAAAATTTCATGATCCACTTGTCGATAGTAACCGATTTTTTGTTTCAGGGACGCCAACACTTTGTTTATCTTTTTTGATTATTTATTGGTCACATACAGTTTTGAAAATCAACACGACAAAGTTCTGCCAGAGGTCGTCATCGTCATGTTTTATTAACATGTCGTCTGGTTCATTTGGCCAACCAATGAGAAATATTGTTTGTACTGTCGCGGGGCAACACAAGTTATAAACAATATTCAACCTGTAACCGCTTGTTGCCTCGAAGCACAACACCATCACGTTTGGGGAGGAAAACGAAACCTTTGAGCAGTGATCGGAAAATTTAAGAATGAGCGACTGGTCGAGTGGTCTCTGTGGCTGTTTCGAAAATGTTGGAATCTGCATCAAGGCGTATTTCTGCCCATGCATCGTTGCAGGGCAAGTTGGTGAAGCTCTTGGAGAAGGCTGCTTTTACCACGGTTTCTGCTCCTTAATGGGGCCGATTGGAATATACTGCGGGGCGCAAAACCGTGGAAAACTCCGGGCGATGTATCAGATTCCGGTATGTTGGCCTTTTTTTGGACTTAATCAAGTGTGTGACCTAATGAAAAGTTCAGGGTACAGCATCATGTCAGAATCATGTGTTGACAATGAGCAGTGGTTTAATTTTTTTAATGAACTGCTGAAATAAGAAGAGATAGACCCTTTGAGAGGTCTATCGCGTACTACATGTACACGTGATTTCTCTGCAAGCATTGCCGTCTTTATGCTGGTAATTTATATGATCAGTTTGAAGAATTTACTCGATCTAAGTGTGCAAACTTAAGAACACAGCCTGGATAGTTTTCAGGGCATCGAACGATTTAACGAACTATTGTGAATTATATTCGTGCGAACTTTTTTTAACAAGCTTTGGTTTTCATTTTATGGTGGAAAGCTTAAAATTAACAAAAACAAAATTTGAAAACATAGCGCATAGAGCGTGAAAGGATCGCTGGACACTTCAAAAGATGATTGCAATTCACTCGCGTGAATGTTCTTGAATCAATTATTAATTATCACTTTATGAAAACAAAGCTACGTCTAAAACGACTTTGAATATATCACGAAACACTAAGCCGTGGATTCAAGACATCTAAAATAATCGAGTTATCCTCAAAACCTCTAAAAACTGAAAAATTGTCAGACCATGTCTGGCAAAGCGAGTGGAGCATTGGCTAAAGAAAATATATTAGATTAGGGAAGGAAAGGATCAATCAGAAACGAGACAAATGCTAATGATATTTCTCTAATTATTTATGTTGGTAAGGGGCGCGCGTCAGTATGGAGATTATAAAACAGTGGGGTAGATTACAGAAGTGACTGGGTAAATAACAGCTTAAATAGTGGAAGAAGACGAGAAAAGAGGAAATGGAAAACGGAAATAAGGTCTTAGGACAATTATATTTACAGTGTTGTACAGAAGATTATTCAAATTTATTACGGAGTCAGTATTCAATACCCCTCTGTGTGAGGTGAAGCTATATCTCCCCCCCCCCCCACCCCTCCTATTGAAAATTAGTCATTCATGAAGTTTTTGTTGAGGCGATAAATTTAAATTTTCAATTTTGTCCCTCAATTTTGGCGCACAAAAGAAAAATACTCACCATAAAGATGTAAAATCTTGTAAAACAACGATAAAATGAGGAACGGGCGAAAGATCATTGTAGAATGAGCGAGCGAAAGATCATTGTAGACTTGGTGTCAATCTCATTGTTAAAACATTTCAAAGTTTTATTTGCTTAAAAAGACATTTGTTATGTTTGCTCTAAATAAAAAAAAAACATTCATCTAGGAAATATTTACCAACAGCAACATCCTCGTTTTATTTCATCGTGTCTCTTGCTAACATGAATAATTTTGCGTCATACAAAATACGGTACTGAATCGTCGTCACCCAAGTTTGTGTTAAGATATTGCGTGAGGTTTCCGCGGTATTTTGGCAAACGGGAAGTTTGAACCGTTTCATTGTTAGAATATTTAATAAGTCTTGTCGGTGGTCGGGAATTAATCTAACAGTTATCTTCCAAATTAATGAACCCCAGACTAAAATTTCACTTAGGAACCCGGTACTCAAGCAAATTTGTTTTTATAACTTAAATCAGCAGGTGAAATTGAATGATGTTGAAAATGATAACCCACTTGCGATTAGTTCATTGACATTGTAAGGAGTATGCTTAATCATTCATGCTGAAAAAGCGAAAAAAAACCTTCGTTCAGAGGTATTTCTGTCAATGGAAATTGAGAATTCGTAAAGCAAATTTTATAGAATTTGTCAACTGAAATTTCAAAGAAAGATCTCAAAGGTATTTCGATCCTCCATTAAATGCAACTTTTATACATTTAGCAGAAGTAATGTATATCTTGCCGATTTTTAAAAAGGTACCCATCTGTTTCATGCGAATTTCCTGATCTAATACCACTGCATTCTAAGGGACCAGTGACTATTTATTGTCTTAGCGGGGGGAGGGTGGGGGATTTCGGGGATCATGTGGTTTTAAGAGGAAACAGAGGGGGAATCAGTCGTCACCAACAGGGTATCAAGGGGGGTACTACAGAGAATTGATTGCCAATTAACTGCCAATGGAGGGGGGGGGGACTTGCTAGCGCTCGTTAATTCGTGGGAAATACGTGACTTTGAAATTAAGTTGTTAATACTCTACTCACTAAGTGTATTTAAACTTTGTTGGATCTTATTCGTAGGGTACGTTTGTTAACGACTGCCTGGTTCACTGGTGCTGCCCAGTGTGTTCATATGCTCAAGAAGCCAGGGTGAGTATCATTATAGTCACAAACAAATATAAAAAGAAGCGCTTTTCGATTGAATGTCGTAAAACCAAAACTAAACAACCACATGCAACGGACGATAGGAAGAAAGGAAAATAGCGTTAAGAGCAAATGAGATCGCGAGAGAACTTTAAGTAAAAACAACCCAGCTGCCTCAGGCGGGTTACCCGGCAGGTCCTGATTGGTTTTAGCCAGTTTCAAATAATGGTTGAGAGAGTGGCGAAAAATTTCCTATTTCACTCTTAGAGCGAAGTAAAGCCACACGTTTATAATGGAAGGTAGGAGGAAGGTAGGGTCACTAAAAAGTAAGGTTCATAAAGAAGAGTTCGTCTCGTAGCTTGATCCTCTGGTAATGTCGAATACCTTACAAAATGGAGGGAAAAAATGAACGCTCTAAACTTAATTTCCTTTTAGTGACCGACAGACGCAGTAAGAAGGGGTGGATGGGTGGAGAGCCTATTTGATCTTGCGCAAAAATTAATTTTTCTCTGTTATTCAAGGATGTTCGAGTTGCCTTAGTTTAACTCTTTTTCATTTACTTCATTAGGAAATTGCATCCCGTATGCCGGCTGGTGGCTCCATAGCAAGGTCCTAAAACCAAGGCTTCTGTTGGCTGTGTGTTAAAACTGTGTGTTATCTACTTCTATCAGTGTTTCAGGGGAACTTGATTCTCTATTATCTGGGTATTACAGAACTTTGTATGGTTCGCCGCGAGTGTTTTTGTTTTATAGTTATTAAATGATGATATAACACTGAGTTTATATTAGTCACAGGATGCAAGGCTGTTGTAGCGCCTAGTCTTTTCTTTAGGAATAGGCAGATTCGCCTTGTGGATTCGCCTAGGCATGTTCATACATATCAAGTACATAGTGTAACTGATAAGCTTCTGATTCATTACCTTGAAATGCCAGATCTGACTCAAATAGATCCTCTTCAAAAGAGGCGACCGAAATTGAATTTAACGATTTAAGATGAAGCTCTCTCGACGAATGACAATTTGAAAAAAATGTAACCTTAAGGCGTTGTCCAAGTCAGGATAGGGGGATATTTCAAGTAGGTCAAATTAAAAAAAAAATAAAAATAAAGGGAAAAAGGGCCTGGAAATTCATGACAACTACACTGTATGGACATCTTTTGACATTTTCCTTCCATGTCTCTTATCGTTTGAATTGGGATTAAAATTTCTTGGATAAAGTAAAAATTTATTTTGACAAATCTCCGTAATGTAATCCCATGGGGAATGGTTTTGTTCTTGTTTGTTTTTTTCATATCGTTTGAATTATAATTAAGATTTCTTGGATAAGGTAACAATTTGTTTTGACAAATCTCTTTAAAATAACTCCATAGGGAGTAGTTTTCTTTATGTTTGTTTTTTTCTTTTGTCTGTTTTTGTTTTCTTGTTGTTGTTTTTTTTTTACTGACCTCGTAGTGCAGTTTTTATCATTGGTCTTTGTTTCCAGTCGCCATTTTGAGGAGGGTCTATTAACCCATTCACTCCCAAGATCTCATTAATAATTCTCCCTATTATCTACCATACAATCCTCAAAAAGTTGGTTCAGAGAATTTGGCATTGGATCAACTAAGAGTCCCCTGATTGATGTTTCTTTATTCTCGTCACTTGTCTTCTTGATATTGTATTGATATTGTATTGATATTGTATTGATATTGTATTGATATTGTATTGATATTGTATTGATATTGTATTGATATTGTATTGATATTGTGAGGAGAAATTCTGTCTTAATCACTAATGGGAGTTAAAGGGTTTACTCGTGTTCAGACTTTCACGGCTCACTTTCTTTTCACTTGATTTTTGTTGTAACTAGAATTTTCTGACCAGGAAGCCGTTACATTGCGACGGTTTCGACTTTTATAAGGTCGCGTGAAACTACCCAAATAAACTAATCATTTCACTCGAGAGCATTGTCTGAGTTCTATGTCTAAATATTTTGGGATGGAAATCCTGCTTAGTTGTAAGTATGACAGATTGGAGAGTACAGTTTTTCTATGAAAAGTACTAGGTTGTATCCAATCGGTATCTAAAATCCCAAATCGGACAATAGTGTCTAAAACTGAACACAAGTATCTCGCATCGGACACTGGTGTCTATGATCAAAAAAGATAGCCCAAAGCCGGATGCAATCAAGGGCTCCTGCCTCGGTAATGAGGACGAAAAATAACCAGTCCTATCACGGTGTTGCGTTTTTAAATTTATCCTGCATGGAGTATATGGGCCTAAAATGGATTCAAAGAAGAATTGTGCCATAAATGAAAAATGTTTCCCGGAAATGTGAGTAATTACACCAACCAGCCGAAGCTATGAGGGGAGGAACTGATAATAGAAACAGAATCATTATTTTATTTGTAGCAAACCTGTCCAGTTTGAAAGTATTTCATGACAGAATTTCAACATTTGTCTAAAGTTCGTCATGACAAACTAATGCGCCAAAAACTTAACTAAAGTTGTTGTTCAGATCGCAATTTCCTCCAAGAGAACTGGTACGAGCCACGTTTATACAGTCGAAGAACGTTAAAAGACACTTTCCTTTCAAATAACATGCTCCATAACAAAAACAGGTCAAATACAAATTTTGACACAACAGGCTACTTAAAAAGTCTGCTACATTAGCCCTCTGTTTTAGCCTTTTATGTCAAAATCTCTAACTTGGAGAGAAATGCTTGGACCTGTGAACGGGCACCTTGAATGTCCTTCTTGAAGAAACAATAATAATAGCAACAAGAAGTAAAGTTATGGACAACTAATCATTTAGCTGTCAGTGGAAACTGAAAAAAAATATCTCATCTTCAGACGTCGAGATCCTTGCGATATTATCAGGCAACTACCACTTATGTTTCTTGCAGGATAAATTGTCAAATTCACCAGTAAAGCTGAATTGTTTTCCAAAAAGTGTTATCTAAAATCCTCGGCTAAGTGTTTTGAAAAAACGTCCAAGTGAAATGGTGTTGTAAAACAATGCGTTGATTGAGACTCATATCTGTTGGAACGCTCCAAACGAGTTTCAACTTTCGCAACCCAAAGATTTATGTTCAACGAGGAAATAAGGGAAAAACCTTTCTATACAAAACGCTGGGGCTGACCATTTCAGGCGGTGTTCTTCCTCTAGTCCTAACATGGACGAAGAAGGGTAAAGTAACAAACAAAACAACAACAAAGAAAACGACAATCATAACACACCTTTGTTACCCAACATCGCCCCGGTCAGAAGTCTTTAAGAGCGTGTCCACGAGAGCACCGGGCACTCGTGCTACATGCCATCTCACCGATTTCAATGAAACTTTGTCAGTTTAAAGGGTCTACCCCAAAACTCAAAAAAACAGACTGGTTTCTGTTTTAGTTTTTTCCGAGGGGAGATAGACCATCCCCCGGTTTTTCTTGGTTATCACCAAGGAAATCGCTTCAAATAGGTAAAATGTATGAAGCTCTCACTGCGATGGTATTTAACTGGTTACTTTGAGGATTTGCACACATATTTTTACATCCTTAGTTAATGGCCGCCACGAGTATCAGTCAGTTTGATCGAAGGCTTGTCAATCAACATAGGCAAATATACGACTGTGTTTTTAGACTTTTCGATTCATCCAAATATTTTACAACTTTGAGGTCAAATATTTCCCGTTGCCAGAAAGCTACAACACTAATCTTAATTACCCTTTATAACTCATCATTTCATCTCTGAAAATCATCAAAAAAATCTTTGGGCACTATCGTATTTTTGTCTTGGATACCTTTTAAAATCTGCGACTGTGACAAGTTTCTCTCAACTACACCTGTCACGCAATTCTTGCTCTAGGCGGTCACTTGACAAAATAAATTTACATTTTTTAGCTCTTTATACAAGATGATTGATCAAGAAAGGTGAAAAATGTGAAAAACTTTCGAGATTTTATGTAGGAATGGAAAATTTCACGTTTAGAGAGATGCATGTTGACGAAAAATCAATGGGAAAATCATAGCGTTTCTTTCTTCAGTCGTTTATTACTTTGAAGATTTGCTAAAATCAAGACATAGGACTCTTGTACAGAACAAAAAATTCATTAGCCTATACTTTGATCGTCTATTATCATTATCGCACAGTTTACAATAAGGAAACTGTAACAGGAGAGGAGATTTTAAAGTCGCATGTCGCCTGCTTGTTGACGTACAAGTTTCCGAGTGTAACAACTTCAGCTTTTCCATACCGCGAATGACGGGAAACTCTGCCCCCCTTATTTGTTAGGAAATATCAATAGCCCCATAAATTCATTAACTACGCCATGTTTCCAGAAAATAAGACTGGAAAATGTTTTTTCTACTTTCCACCATCAAGAAATTCCACGTATAGGAATAGTAATTGTAGGGTTACTGCGTGACCTTTCATGAGAAGTAAACATTGTTCATTTTTTTTTTTCAAGAAGACACTTCTAGAAAGTTCTTAATCCTTCTGTTATCTTATTTTCCTTTTTTTGACTGCAAATATCATCTGCATTTGCTATTATTTTCGCTGATTGTCATGGCCTTTCCTGCGTGTACGTGCGAACTGGTTCATATACAGGACTCTTTCAAGTTTCTCTGGGTGGTGTCGGGCTTAGGTGTGTAGGTCTGGTTCAAAAGATATCTGCACGATGCAACACGGGTTCCTATGTTTTCTCCTTTTTCTTTATTTTTATTTTCATTCTCTTGCTTGCACTATCACACATTTATGTTTTTTTATTCCCTCAGCGCGTTCCCTCAGATTTGGAAATAGGCCATGAAAAGTCAATATTGACCAGAACTGAAATCCTTTTCTATCACTATTTGTTTCAGAGAACCCCCGTCATTTGTGACTTTATTTCTCAAGAAAATGTGTTTTCATTTGCTATTTATTTCCAATAGAACATGAAACTAGGTCCTGATAAGTTTTTTTGTCTCGTGACTCCCAAAAACTGTGTTTGCGACAACATCAATTAAGAAATCAAAGGCAATTACGCCTGAGAAATTCGCTTGTAGCCTTCTACCCGCAGAAGGCAACTCCATATAATGAACCGTTCTAAGACCTCTTTAAACTAGAGACATTGCGTGATGTTGAGGGGTGAAATATTTACACTAAATCTGTGACCCTCAAACGGATCATGTACTCGTACACGTAACGTCCGGAAAATGTCACGCATGTATAACACTGTAGGCGCACCTGGCGAATTCTATCCACTGGCTTCAATAGCAAAGAGACAACTTATTTACTATTTGTATATGAGTAAACTTATTTACCCTACTTGAAAAAATCCGTGATGAAGTCAACTGTTGTCAGACGAAACGCGAGGGAGATAAATACAAGTTTTTACTTTCTCAGTTCGTGCAGTGATGCTCACTAGTTTGTTCCGTTAAAAACGCTTTTAATGTGAAGTCACGTCGACCTCGACAGAAAAATTAAGCTCACCCTGTCATAACCAATGGTTTGATACCGTAAGTACCAATTTAGGTAAATCATTGGGCTTTGATCACAATGATAAAAAAAAATGTGCGTTTCCTCACGCTCGCCATTTTACAGGAGGGCGATGTCGCTTACCTTGGCGCGTTTTGACTCTGGCCGACGAACAATATCAGGTTTTGAAAACTTTGTCTACCCTTGATTTGCACGCAGAAAAAAGAGGCAAATTCCGAACGGTATTTCAAAACATTTTATTCATTAGTCAATTTATGAACTACGTCTAAAACAACTTTGAATATATCACGAAACACTGAGCCGTGGATTCAAGACATCTATAAAATATTCGAATTAATCCTCAAAACCTCTTAAATTTCGATCGAAACGGAACAATTCTCAGACCATGTCCGGCAAAGCGAGTGGAGCGTTGGCAAAAGAAAATAAATCGAATTAGGGAAGGAAAGGATCAATCAGAAACAAGCAAATGCTAATGATATTTCGCTTATTGTTCATGTCAGTGAGGGGCGCGCGTCAGTATGGAGATTATAAAACAGTGGGATAGATTGTAGAAGTGACTGTGTAAATGAAAGCTTAAATAGTGGAAGAAGACGAGAAAAGAGGAAATGGAAAACGGAAATAAGGTCTTAGGACAATTACATTTACAGTGTTGTATAGAAGATTGTACAAATTTATTACGGAGTCAGTATTCAATACCCCTTTGCGTGAGGTGAAGTTGTCTCTTGTCTTGTCGCGGGTCGGAAGTTGATTTAACAGTTATCTTCCAAGTTAATGAACCTCAGACTAAAATTTCCCTTAGGAACTCGATACTTAAGGAAATTTGTTTTTATAACTTAAATCAGCAGGTGAAATTGAATGATCTTGAAAATGATAACCCACTTGCGATTAGTTAATTGACAGTGTGAGGAGTATGCTTAATCATCCATGCTGAAAAAGAGAAAAAAACGTTCAAGCAGAGGCATTTCTTTTAATGGAAATCGAGAATTTGTAAAGCAAATTTTTAAGGAATTTGTCGATTGAAATATCAAAGAAACATGCCGAAGGTATTTCGATCCTCCATTGAATGCAGCTTTTATACATTGAGCAGAAGTAATGTATATCTTGCCCATTTTTAAAAAAGGCACCCACCCATCTCTTTCAGAGGGGGGGGTCAGTTGTCACCAACAGGGTTTTAAGGGGGGTACTACAGAGAATTGACTGCCAATTAACTGGCAATGGAGAGGGGGGGGGGGGAACTTGAATCTTAAGAATATTACAGAGCCGGTATACAGGATCGGGTAAATTTTATCTCCCCCTCCGCCTTCCCCCGGGCTCTCGGGCTAGCGCTCATAACCAGGCTGTTAGTTTGTGGAAAATACGTGACGCTGAAATTAAGTTTTCGCTAATCTACTACTCACCATGTGTTCATTTAAACTTACTTGGATCTTATTCATAGGGTTCGTGTTGTAACGACTTCCTGTTACACTTGTGCTGCCAAGGGTGTTCATATGCTCAAGAAGCCAGGGTGAGTTGCATTATCGTCACAAACATATATAAAACCAAAAAGTCAGTCCTGTACAAGAGAAGATGGAGGGCTTATCGATTGAATGTCGTTAAACCAAAACTAAGCAACCACATGCAACGGACGATCAGAAGAAAGGAAAATACCTTTAAGAGCAAATGAGATCGCGAGAGAACTTTAAGTAAAAACAACCCAGCTGCCTAAGGCAGGTGACCCAACAGCAAGTCCTGATTGGTTTTAGCCAGTTTCATATGATGGCTGAGAGAGTGGCGAAAAATTTCCTTCTTTACTCGTAGAGCGAAGTAAACAGTAAGCTTAAACACTCGCAGGTCTGCTTGAAGGGGGGTGAGGGGGGTGAAGGTCACCAAAAAGTGGGGTGAATAAAGAAGAGTTCGTCTCGTAGCTTGATCCTCTGGTGATATCGAATACCTTACAAAATTGAGGGAGAAAATGAACACCTTAAACTTAATTTCCTTTCAGCGACCGACAGACGCAGAAAGGAGGGATGGGTGGGTGGGTGAAGTAGTTCGACCTGAGATGGGTGGAGAGCCTATTTGTTCTTTCTCTGTTATTCAAGGATGTTCGAGTTGCCTTAGTTTAACTCTTTTTCATTTACTGCATTAGGAAATTGCATCCCGTATGCCGGCTGGTGGCTCCATGGCAAGGTCCTAGAACCGAGTTTTCTGTTCGCTGTGTGTGAAAACTTGTGTTATCTACTCCTATCAGTGTGTCTAGGTGTTACAGAACTTTGCACGGTTCGCCGTGAGTGTTTTTGTTTTATATTCTTTAAATGATAGTAGTCACACGGGGATAAAACAGGATGCAACGCTGTTGTAGCGCCTCGTCTTTTCTTTAGGAATAGGCAGATTCGCTTAGCCATGTTCATAATATCAACTACATATTGTAACTGATAAGCTTCTGATTCATTGCTTTAAAAAGCCAGATCTGACTCAGATAGATCCTCTTCAAAAGAGACGACCGAAATTGAATTCCACAATTTAAGATGAGGCTCTCTTGACGAATGACAATTTGAAAAAAATGTAACCTTAAGGCGTTGTCCAAGTCAGAATAGGGAGATATTTCAAGTAGGTTAAAATAATAAAAGGGAATAAGGGCCTGGAAATTCATAACAACCCCACTTTAAGGACATCTTTTGGACATTTTTCTCCCATGTCGCTTATCGTTTGAATTGTGATTAAAACTTCTTGGATAAAGTAAAAATTTATTTTGATAAATCTCCTTAAAATAATCCCATGGGGAGTGCTTTTGTTCTTGTTTGTTTTTTTCATATCGTTTGAATTATAATTAAGATTTCTTGGATGAAATAACAATTTATTTTGACAAATCTTCGGAAAATAATCCCATGGGGAATGCTTTTGTTGTCGTTTTTTTGCTTTGTTTTTATTTTACTGACCTCGTGATGCAGTTTTTATCATTGGTCTTTGTTTCCAGTCGCCAATTTGAGGAGGGTCTATTAACCCATTCACTCCCAAGATCTCATTAGTAATGCTCCTCATTATCTGCCATACAATTCTTATAGAGTTGGTTCAGAGAATTTGATATTGGATCAACTAAGAGTCCCTTGATCGATATGTTTGTTTATTCTCATCACTTGTCTTCTTGATATTGTATTGATATTGTAGGGAGAAATTCTGTCTTGGTCACTCATGGGAGTTTAAGGGTTAACTCGTGTTCACACTTTCACGGCTCACTTGATTTTTTTTGTAACCAGAATTTTCAGACCGGGAAGCCGTTACGTTGTGACACTTTCGACTTTTTAAAGGTCGCGTGAAACTACCCCAATAAACTAATCATTGCACTCGAAAGCTTTGTCTGAGTCCCATGTCTAAATATTGTGGGGTGGAACTCCTGCTTAGTTCTAAATATGACAGATTAGGGAGAACAGTTTTTCTATGAAAAGTACCAGGTTATGTCCATTTGGTATCTATAATCCAAAATCGTACACTAGTTTCTAGCATCGGACACTGGTGTCTTATATCAAACACTATTGCCCAAAGCCAGACGCAAGTGTCTAGAATCGGACTTAGTCGACGCATTTCCAAGAATGTAATCAGGGGTTCCTGCCTTGGTAATGAGGACGAAAAATAACTAGTCCTCTCATGGTGCTGCGTTTTTAAATTTATCCTGCGTGGAGTATATGGGCCTAAAATGGATTCAAAGAAGAATCGTACCACTGATGAAAAATATTTTCCGGAAATGTGAGTAATTGCACCAAGCAGCCGACCCACAAACAAAGCTATGAGGGGAGGAACTGATAATAGACGCAGAATTCATATTTTTGTTGCAAACCTGTCCAGTTTGAAGTATTTTATGACAGAATTTCAACATTTGTCTAAAGTTCATCATAACAAACTAATGCGCCAAAAACGTAGCTAAAGTTGTTTCTCAGATCGCAATTTCCTCCAAGAGAACAAGTACGAGCCACGTGTATACAGTCGAAGAACGCTAAAGTAACATGCTCCATAACAAATAACATGCTCCATAACAAAAACGAGTCAAATACTAATTTTGACACAATAGACTACTTAAAAAAGTCTGTTACATTAGCCCTCTGTTTTAACCTTCTATGTCATAATTTGTAACTTGGAGAAAAATGTTTGGACCTGTGAACGGGCACGTTGAATGTCCTTCCTAAAGAAACAATAATAATAGCAACAAGAAGTAAAGTTATGGACAACTAATCATTTAGCTGTCAGTGGAAACTGAAAAAAAATATCTCATCTTCAGACGTCGAGTTCTTTGCTTTACTATCAGGCAACTGCCACCTATGTTTCTTGAGAGATAAATTGTCAAATTCACCAGTAAAGCTGAAGCGTTTTCCAAAAAGTGTTATCTAAAATCCTCGGCTACAATTGGCAGCCTGAAAAGACTATGTTTTTCGAAAAAGTTCAAATCAAATGGTGTTGTAAAACAATGCGTTGATTGAGACTCATATCTGTTGGAACGCTCCGAACGAGTTTCAACTTTCATAACCCAAAGTTTTATGTTCAACGAAGAAATAAGGGAAAAACCTTTCTCTACAAAACACTGGGGCTGACCATTTCAAACGGTGTTCTTCCTCTAGTCGTAACATGGACGAAGAAGGGTAAAGTAACAAACAAAACAATAACAAAGAAAACGACAATCATAACACACCTTTGTTCCACAAAATCGCCTCGATCACAAGTCTTTAACTGTTCGTCAATGTGAAGAGCGCAGGTCTTAATGACGTTTGTCTCAGTTTTTCCTGTCAAAAAAAAAAAAAGAAAAGAAATGAAAAAATTTCATATATCTCATAAGTTTGAAGAAAGAACGGGGGAAAAGAAAACTACCTCACAAAAAAATTTTCTCCCCATTCCCCCCTCAACAATAAAAACTGTCCTTAGTAGGTTAGTAGGTGGTCTCTTAAAGCAGACAATTGGGAAAAATTTGAAGGTGATAAAGGATGTGACAAACTTATGACAGAAAGTTTTCTGGCTCATACACTGAATCATTAGGTTGAATTCTGCAGATAACTTTGGGCTCAGTTTTATGACAAATTTTAGCGTCGGGCTCTCTGGTTCTTACTCTCATAAATCCTGGACAATATTTTCCCTTATCTGTTAGGAAGAGGAGGAGGTGACAGTAACGGAAGGGGCGTTAGAGAAGCGCTCCCAAGGTAACGAAAGGAAACCATGAATATTATTAAAATGATTAATCGATGCCAATGCTCGCCTTACATTAGATCAAATAAAGAAAATTGATAAGCATTCAAGAACTTTCCGTTGCATTAAATGTTCAACCCCCTAGCAAAAGAATCTAAACAGGACACAGGTGATCTTAAACCTCCAAGGGCGCCCAGAAGTGAAATAACAGCTCCCTGTTGGTCAATGTTTTCATCGACTGCTCCGGACAACACTTGCTCTTTCAATTCCAACAAGAAGGATCTAAAAAGGCAAAATAATAAGTAATATTAGTGTCATTTGTGCTGTAAGTATTGAAAGTGTTGTAAAGAATCTTATAACCCGATACTGACTATCCAATGTTAGTATTATCACTAACGTAGAAACAGAGGTTTTAACAACTTTTACCATAAGCGACTGCCAATGATGTAATGAGCAGCGTTGCCCACAAAAGACCGTAAGGCGAAATCACAAATCGGACGACAGAACTCAATTTTCACTACAAGGACACTTAACAATTTGAACTACATCTTTACCTCAACAAGGCATGAGCGCTTGTTATTATTTTCACAATAAAACTTGCAAATGTGGGTAACTCAGGCACAGCATCGGTGACATCTTCCACAACGTGCGTCTCAAATGAGAAAGAAAGGAGAAAATGTGATTGGTCCACAAACCTTACTCCACTCTCTAAACCAATCAATGCAAAGCTAAATCTAATCACGACATGTTCGCCAGAGCAGTTCTATCATACCTGTTGCGCGATGTTTGTCAATACAGCAGACACCAGTGGTTTGAAGAAACAAGCATTAGATCCGCTGCCGCGTTTCCGACCTAGCTCTGTAAGCTGGAGAACTTCAGCCAAGGCGGGACGAAAAGTGAGAAGTGCCTGAAAAGCGAATAAATAAATGAATGAACGAATAAGAAAATCAAATATAGGATAACACACGATTGAAATAAACAAAAAAGGAGCACAAGCAGGTGAAAGGGACGAAGAAACAGGGAAAACTGCAAGCGCACGGACCAAGGAACAACATTGAACCAATTAGAAAACGTATGGCACGGATGGAACACCATGAAGAAAACCGTTATTCCTAACCTGTGGTAGAACATCCACTTCTGAACTGTCACAAGCAGTCAATATTTGAAGTATGTTTGTCAGGACAATCGACACAGGCCCACTTTGAACAGTGACATTTCCTGTTTCTGCAAATAGACAAAGACAACACAAACGTAGATTTTATTCCATGCACTGCGAGGAGCAACAAATAAATACACCTTATCTGCTGGTTTAAATGTCTGCGCCAATCACATCGTTCACCGAATAAGGGAATTATATTTCATTCCATTTATTAATCAGTTAACCATAATCATTTTCAATAGCTTGAGGTTTTACTTTTTCGTTTTTCTAGTATCATGGCCTTGAGGTTTAAAACAAATCTGGCATTATATAAAAATCGTATCGAATGCATGAGGCGCGCGCGAAAGACGGAAACACCTCAAACAAAGAAACGAAAGTGACCATCCGCACAAAAAATGTGTTTCCCTAAAAGGTTCATCACTTAGAATCAAGCCGACAATGTATTTGCTCCACTTTCCGTTCGTATTTTTGTCCTGTGCAACAATGTCCTACCTGTTGGCTACGCTAAACCACAAGTTAAAGAGAATTGTCTTTTCAGTGTGTACTTTTATTAATAAAGTCAGGAAGACTTATCAATATCGTTTTTACCTAAATAATACACAGTGATGGTAAGTTCTGTATTGTTTTGGTAAGACGATGGTTATAAATCTTCCTGGCTTGAGGTACTTCTCCTGAGGTACTTACCATCACTCAAAAGCACGCTCTCAGCAAGTTGATAGAGCAGCTTGGAAAGATGCGGTAAAAACTCCACTGCTTTACAACCTGAGGAAAAAAAATGCCTGCGAAATCACATACATAATAAGGTGTTGTTCTTCCTGTCACTACCGACATACAGCGCCTAAATACCTGCACAAGCACGCAGTTCTCCTCCGGTATCCCATGTTAGTGTCAGGGTTTTAATAAAAACATTTCAAACACCTTGTCCTTAAAATGCACTCCAAAAGAGAAGGGAAGGAAAAGTTGGAACGGAACCTGGTTATACGCAGAATTCATATTTTTGTTGCAAACCTGTCCAGTTTGAAAGTATTTTGTGACAGAATTTCAACATTTGTCTAAAGTCCATCATAACAAACTAATGCGCCAAAAACTTAGCTAAAGTTGTTTCTCAGATCGCAATTTCCTCCAAGAGAACAAGTACGAGCCACGTGTATACAGTCGAAGAACGCTAAAAGACACTTTCCTTTCAAATAACATGAAAGACAACAAATACTAATTTTGACACAATAGACTACTTAAAAAAGTCTGTTACATTAGCCCTCTGTTTTAACCTTCTATGTCATATGAGTTCGTGATAAAAAACTGGTACCTATTTTCAAACTTCATCCAAAACAGTTCATTTCTTACCAAGTGTTTTATTAATAAAATTCAGTGACTGTCCATTTTTCAATGTTCAATTGTAGCAGGAAATCGTGCACAAAGAATCAATATAAGGAGGCGAATGTCCCGTTTTCTGACTTTCTTAATTGCGCTACAAATGTATTTAGTGAAACTAACAAATTCACTCACCGATTTTTGCTACCGATGTTGTAAAAACTGCCGCCTGGTTATAGAATTTTTCCTCGGCCATTCGAAGCATAAATATCTCGCTCAGGCATATCAAAATAGTCTAAGGAAAAACAAACAGTAGATCCTTAATACTACATCACAAGAGCCTCAGCTTCGAAACGGACTGGTCACACTCATAGATAAGCGAATTCTCATAATGCGATTGGCTATTCCAGAAAATAGAAAAAACTAAATCAGTCAATAAGAATTTTACCCTTTGAACGTCGCTCGCGTATCGAGGGCGGCACGGATCTGTATGGCCCTGCTCACGCTCTCACGTGCGGCCTTCATACGAGGGTTTTTATCGAAATTTTTTTTTACTGAAAGCGCGCACACGGGGCCGTATAGATCATATGATAAATCGGTTTATCGCGTGAGACAACGTCAGGTGGTGAAGTTTCCAGTCTAGTGCTAGTATCAATACATACCTCTACTAAGTGAATTACCAAACAACAAAATTTTTCCTCCTCGTGAACACGTTTGGCACCAGTAGCTACTTTCATCGATTCATCAGAAACTTTCCTAAAATTTAATTCACACTGTTATATACATTTCCATTTTGTTCATGAGACTCATAATTTTGCTAATTACCACAACAACTAACTGAAAAGATAGCTACAGACTTCTCCCTTCCTCGGAAAAAAAAAAGGTCCTCACAAGTCATTGCAAATTGAGAACCCGTTGTAAAAAAAATAAGAAAAGCAAACGCTTTCCTTGTAACATAGAGACTTAAGGGCGTATGCAAAAAAAAATATTTCTGTTAATATCTATTTAATAAATCAACCACATTTTTCCACTTTCTTTAACCTTAATTATCATAGAAATGACGTTGACAATTTTAGAAACTAGAGTAAAACCACGAGGAACAACAATTTTTCCTGATTGCTAAGCGCTGTGTTACATATGTCATTTTTATCCTCTAAAACCTTTTATATAATAAGCTCAGTTATGCACGAAGTCTTTTTTTTTTTCATTAAAACTAATTTTTAATTCTTTATTATATAAAACAAACAGATTCAAAGTTGTGTCATCAGTGACACACTCGGCTGCGCCTCGTGTGCCACTTTTTTGTTCTTACCACATTTTGACGTCATTTGTGATCTATTACCGAACAGACGCACGGCAACTTGGAATCTATTTGTTAAATTGACGATGGCCCTCGACCAATGCGCGTACGAGAATTTCTACAGTTTTTGTAAAAACATAGACACCATGCACGTTCGTTATTGCAGCGTTTACGTATCTACATCATGTAGGATAACCAAAACATACTCCAGGGGAAACCGCTGACCTGTCCTGCTCAATTACTGGCAGTAATACTCTGTCACCCCAGACAAGCACGTTTTCCATGGCTGTCAAAGCTCCTTCATGATCATCATTCTTTTCCTTCAAACACAACGAAGACAGTTCGTAAATCTTCAAACTTGATACTCAGAAAGAAGCTAGGAACACATCAATGCACGGATGGCATGCAAGAAGGTAAATATTGCCCAATGTACGAACGGAGAAAACGCGTGTGGGGCGAGTTTGTTTCAAATAGTTCTCGAAGAAGTTTCAATCACCTGTCATAGGCCCGACTTAGAATATCTCGATATCGATAACAGGGAAGTGGGAACTGGTCAAGCAAACTTTCCTTTGTCTTTCAAGAACGCCTCCTTAAATTACTACGGTCAATTAACTATGTTTGGAATACCAATAACATTATTATTGTAATCATCATTATTACTATTATTATTCTTGTTATTATTATTATTATTATTATTATTATTATTATTATTATTATTAGCCTTATTATTATAAGTATTACTATCACCATTACAATAATCCTCTCTTTTACAGAGAACTGATTTTTGTATTTACCATGTGGTGTAAGTGGATTTCTGACAGACAGTATGCCTGGAAAGCCTTCTGAAAGAATTCTACGTCACTTTCGGACAAAGGGACTGGTACTGAGTCAGTTGATGTAAGATGAGATTCAATGATCGCCTACGGAAGTAATAGGGCAGAGTAATAAACATCACGCTAAACTAAAGGGCGTTATCCAAATACATCACATTCTCTCGCAAGTTTAAAAGGAAATGTAGAGCATTTAGAGAAGAGAATTACCAATCCAAGGAAATGAAAATTGACGAAAGATTTACTTCACGGTATTCCTTAACCCTTCAACTCCCAGAAGTGATTGAAATCTGACTACTCCTGTTAATATCCGTACATTATCCAGCAAACAAGTAATAAGAATACTCATGCTGATCAAGTAGATGTTTTTTTCATGATAAAACCCCAAATTCTTGTAACTAATTTATTAGGAAATGTGTAGCAGCCAAAGAAGAGAACGATCAAATCTTGGAGTTAAAGGGTTAACTTACGCTTCTACAACATTTCCCTACACTCCTTGCGCTTCGATTACTTTATCCTTCTTCCCCCTTCCCACGCTTTGGAATCAGACAAGTCTGTGCGAGGCGATCGTTCAACAAACGGGGCATGATAGTGGTGCTGGGCGAAAACCCTTCGCTACAATCCCGCTATCAATAAACACCCAAAAGAGGCTTGCTGAAAAAAAGGGTTAGGTTGCAATTCATTGCTCATGGTAGCAATCACACATTTACCATAATCAGCCTTAAATTATCAGCTATCTTTCGTAATTTGTCGTGGTGCTCCTGCACTGCTGTGCGGCACGTGGGCTCACCCTGAAAAAGGATGAAGAAGTATCAGGCGGACGAAATGTCCTGCAAGTTAAGGTCAAGAACATCTGAAAGACAGTCCAAAAAATGGAATTGTGAGATACGACAGTGTTTCCGCGCACGGCTCAATTTGTTGTAAGCAGGTAGAGGACTGGGTACAAATGCCAAAAAAAAAGGCTGGTTTGGAAAGAGAGCCCTACTAGTATCCACAAAAGAGAGCTTCAGCTCCTAATTCTGATTGCGAAATAACGCGATCGAAATAAAGAAATTTAACGCTGACCCTTTAAAAAATGTTCAAACCAGAGAGCTTGAGATAACTTTTAGTATGGATTGCATGTGGGCCAGTGGACACTCACACGGAGCTCCGCTGGATTGAGAATTGAGTTTCGATTTATGAAACGGTTTTCGATTTAGTGTCATAAAACCAAAACCAAACTTATCACAACGGCTGATCAGAGGAAAGTAAAATACTCTTAGGAACCAATGAGAACTTCAACTAAAATCAACCAAATTGCCTAAATTGCGGGAAAACGCGGGTGACCAAGTCGTGATTTTTTTTAGCTTTGCACCTGATTCGTTGAGCGAGTGGAGCGAGTTGACCAATCACAGAGAGAAGCAACGTAAAACACTCCATTGAAAATGGCTCTAATGTTCAAAATTAGAAAAAGGCATTGCTCGAACAGTCTGTCTTTGCACACGCCCGGGAGTAAACAAATTCAGCCGCGCTTATCGGCCAGTGCGTGCACTAAGAAAACGTGATGTCAACTAGTTTACCATCATCCAAGAAAGAAAATCCAATGCCAACATGTGTTTGTTCTCTGGAGGCAGCTGGAAGGTAACAGATTTCTTTCTGTGTCGTGTCTTTTCTCCCTAACAAGACAAAGTGTGAATTTGTTTTTGTTATCCAAGGCGCAGGTTTTGTAGCGGCCCTATGGAGTTGAACCATTACGATTCAAAGCTTTAAATCTGTTTGTTAAGTCAGTTTATCGTTTGCGTAAACAATTCAAAAAAGAAATGTTTTCTATGATATAAACTGTTTTTGGGTTTACGTGTACAGATTTCATTGAATTTGCTAACCACTTCGAATTGGAAACAAAAGCAGTTGACGACACAATTCAATACCATTTTGATATCTTTTCTTTGTCCAGTCATTCTAGAAGCTATCAAGTCATTAATAAGCTCCAGTACATCAGTGGTTCTGTCCCAGGAACACAGGCAGTTCAACAGTGGACCGTACTCTGAACTAAGTGAGCTGGCAGGCAAGCTGGATAGAGATGAAAGACACTTGGCGCTGGGAAAAAAGAGGGAAATAACGATAAAAAGGAAATAAATACCGGGTCGTGCTGGCCTAAGGGATGGACTACCAGAGAAGTTATGGGGGGAGGGGGTGGGGTTTTCAAGACATGCATAAATTTTTTTTTTTTTTTTATAATGGTCTAGCATTATGTGCGCTGGACTGAGAATCGAAACGTCCGAGTTCAAACCCTGGATAAAGCTGTGTGTTGTGTTCTTGGGCAGGACGCTTTCCCCTTCAAATGACTCTTCCACCTTTGAGTACATTTTTTTGTTTGTAAATATCTGTCAGAGACAATAGACGAAAGCGTTTGAGGTGGAGGTCAGGGGGATTCCTGACAAGGACTAACATTCCACACAAGAGAGGAGTAATATTTCAGTTGCTTCAAGCCAAAGAAACCGGCCGGAATAAAGCTCCGGTTGCTACGCGAGTTAAAGCCGTAGAAAGACTAACGTACATGTACCTACCTAAAGGCGGGCAGTGATGAGGACGGAAGAAATCCAGCAATTAATAAACAAGCTGCCTGAATGCGGGTTTGCTGTTAAGAAAAGCATGCATTTTGTTACATTACACTTTGATTTTTTTTTTCAATTTTCGTTGGTAGGCTGACAACTTACAGTTCAAACCAAAGTCAAACCTTTGGCAACGTTTTTACCGGCAAAATGAGTTTATTTAGAGATATCATACCAAAAGAAACTTCAAAGTCGTGGGTACCAAATATTTATATTGCTCACTACAAATTCCGGTCTAGATTCAGAGGGAAACGTATACATTTTTAAACAGAAGGGGAAAATAAAAATTTGTGGAGTCATTTTGTCGTGTGATGAGTGAGTAATACATACCTTAAATACTCCAAACAGAGTGGGAAGAGCGTTTGTGAACTTTTCGACCAACTTTGACCTTGTTGCGTCGTTGGCGCTCTAGAAAGTGGAATTTGAATAACGTATCATCACTCAGAAAATGTTGACACCCACCCGAACGAGTTTTCCTTTTTGCCCCCCCCCCCCTTCCAGCCTCCATCACTCTAAAAGTGAATAACTGACTTGCCCCCGAAGAGAAGAGTTTGACATTTCAACCCCCACTCCAAACAATAAAGGCTTCTCATAATGGGGTGCAGAATTGAAGTTATCCCTGTGGTTTCTCGGTCTTCGAGCCTCTTACAACTACGTTGATTTCTTCGCTTTCCTGATCAATTCACTGAATTAAATACCTGAAAATCAGGTTTCAATGAAGAATACCTTGTCCAATTTGTCCTTGATACCTCCCCAACAGATGGCTATTGTCTCAGCCAGGCCCGCTAGTGTGTTAACATCATATGTCCCAAGTTTCTCCAAGCACTCAGAATTCTCTTTGTCCTCAGCTTACCAGAAAATGACATTTACAATGGGAAAAAAAAATTAATAAAATGACCAAGGTTCTACTCTCTCAACAATATCTTCAGATTCAGATTTGCATCACTTACCTTGGCTAACAGGTTCCAAGGACAGACTTTCATCATGTTCATTTTTTGCACACTTCACCAGGCAGTTACCCAGAAATGCTATGAACTTGCCTAAAAGAGAAACACTGAATATGAAATTCCATCAAACAAACATATGCATGTTCATTAAATAGTAGTGGAGAATTTGATGTTGGACATAACATTCACGGCGAGGGTAGAGCCTAAAATTGCTGATAGCCTAATGACAGGAAAATAGAATTTATCCATTCGCCATTATTTGTTGTAAAAGTTTATATAAATTAGAAGGCCGCTTCAACCCTTTCATGATCAATCAACTTTAAACACTAATACATCATAATGAATATATCCTCGTTAGAGCATTTAACCCGCTGTTACAATGAGTTTTGAGTTTCTCATTTTCAATAATTTTCCCAAGTTATTTGCTCTTGGTCCACTTAACAATAAAACTGCCAGTTTTAGTCAAATTCCTTGGACCGGAACATCTGCTTCAAAGGTGTCTTCAAAAGAACTTTGGCTTAAAATACCATAGCAGATACTAACCTGTTGCCGATATGGTTGTGTGTAGGTGAACATATTGATAAAATTTCCTGGCTGCAAGAGGATTGGATTGCCACAAAGCTGAACACCGAGTGGCCTACAAGTAAAGATACAAATAAATGCATAAGCCGTATTTGTAAAGGGGGTGAGGCGAGGCGAGGTGAGGGAGGGGGGAGGGGGCCTACAGACCAGATCGCACAATGATAAAAAACAAGCAAATGACACAGAAAAACATGTTTAGTGACTTTCAGAAATAAGGCTTCTGTTTGAAGTAACTGGCATAAAGAAGGTTTACAATGTTTAGGATTTTAATTAATTTTGAGGCCTATACAATATCTAGCTACCCAACACCATGCTTTTAGAATTCATTTGTGCCACCACCAGAAATTTAATAAAACAGCATAGGGATAGCATATAACACCCACAAAACTAAACAAACCATTACAGAAGCAGTAGAACAATGCAGATTGGAAGATTGTTACGATTGTTAAGTTTGTGTAAAGAAAGTTTTCGTGCTTTGCGAATAGCTCTTACCGCTGTGCATTGTGGTTTGGTGTTAGGGTGATTCCCTTGAAAAAAGGCGTGCCACAGCTATGCACGTCTTCTATTACAACAAACGGGTAAAATACAAGAGAATTACCCTACCTGTCCCAATGCAATAAAAATGAGCGTTTTTTTGATAGATCGCACTTAATATCAGTTTAACGGTATAATAACCCACTTAGGATGTTGGGAAATACGAGAAAAGTTTATAAATCACTCGTCTCCGGCTCGTGGCTTTCAAACCTTTCTCGTGTTCTCCCAACATCCGCGCGGTTTATTACGCCGGTAAACCAACAGAAAGTGTGGTTTATTGCTTATAAGTATACTCAAGAGAAAACAAAAGTTTCCCTCTGTACCTCATTTAACTCACCTGTACATCAACACTCTTGTTAGTAGGATGAAATGAATTGACAAGCAGTTTGACAAGTCTCCTTATCACTGCCGCAGACTGTTCCACCTCCAACTGAGCAAGCAACTGTTCTAGTGGCACTATATTCCAGAACTGAAAAGAAACAAAAAGAAAGAATCTTTTATTAGCTACATTGTCCGACAGAGTCGTAGCAGATCTGGCAGCCTAAACATCTGCACTATGGAAATAAATATTTTTTTTTATCCGGAGGGTGCAATTCATCAACGAGTATGAAGGTGGCCACACGATGACGGATCGTGCCTGTCGCATCGAATGGCGACGACTTGCGCTTCAGACAATACGCTTTCAGAATGGGAAGACGTGTTCATCTATGTTTGTTGTGTTAACTCTTGGTGTTCTTCAGCATGTGATGTTTTTGTTAGCGATCTCAGAACGTCAAGTATATTGCTTCATGTAACGATAAATGCATGTATTTATTTCTTCCGCGTGTGACGCTTATGCTGAGTTTCCTGAGCCATAAAATTGAAGTGAAAGAAGGCTTGTTAGCTTCGCTGCATTTATAAACTAAACACACTTTTTGTTTACAAGCTACATCCAGAGTCTTAATTCTGTCTTGGCGTCACCACCTAACTTCTGACAGGCGGTCTGGCTCCAAAATACACAACCAGACTCAGTTTGCGTGCATTTTAAAAGAGTATTACATGTATGTGCATGCTTAAAAGCAGACCTGCCAACATTCACACACTGCTTCAACTAACCTTTATTGCCTTGAGGCCTTTGACTAACAGCAAAACATCAAGAAAAACCACCCGCACTCTCTCCGTCTGATCATGTACCAGGTCTTGCAAATTGCTCAGCAACGGCTTCAATAGAGGGTGACTGAGACGATTGTCCAGCAAGAATTTTAAGCCCTAAGAAAATTGGACGTGGATTCTTATGTATCACAAAACGACAAATAGTGATACATATGTGAAGACTTTAGAAAAACTACAGATATTCTCGAAAGTAGTTCCAGCTTACGACACCCCTTTGAAGTAGTTAGACACTCAGAAATTACTTTTAAACCTTGGTAAACTAGTTCATGAACAGGAATTGCTGCGAAAGCGTCTATTAAACGCGTACAACTTAGAGTGAATTTTTCAACAAAGAGTTTGCATTTGCCCATTTTCTAAATCGGTTAAGCACTTTCGAAAAACCGTAAACCACCCAAAACCAAATTTCATTTCTAATTTGATTACATTTTTTGGCTTTTCTTAAACGTAAACCCCCTAATGAACCTGCCTGCGACCTGAGTTATAGCCTTTCAACAAGCTCTTATCGGCGCTACGACGCGAGCAGCGAAGCCCACGCGTTTTGAGCCAGACCCCTCACACTATTGATGCACTCTCTGGCTCCAATCGTGTGGGTTTCGCAGGTCATGCTGTAACATTGAAGAGAGCCTGGAACATGCGTACAGCCTGACGCACTTTTCAATTATTTTTTCCAACTTGTCTGTTGACAAAAATGTGAACGTCAATGTCTTTGTCTCTTACCTGAAAAACTGCTACCCTTACAGCACTAGAGGACGTGTCAAAAGCCAATTCTGTTACCTGCCAGCAAACGAATGATGACTGTGTATCACAATATTCAAATACTTTAACACTCTATATGTCCTGTGGTGGTCTAAGTGAGAACCGATAATTAACAATAATCCATACACCGTGTTTAATGTATTCTCTCAAACACCGGCCCCGATTACAAGCCAACATGATACACGTATTTTGATTGCTTCTTACTTATGATCTAATGGAAGACAGACACATAGATGACTTCCCCATAAACAACTTTTTTTTTCATATAAAACAGAGAGATTCCATGTTGCCGCGGGTCTGAACAGTAATAGATCGCAGAATACGTAAACATGTGCCAAGTAAATCAGTGACACGTTCGGCTGCGCCTCGTGCGCCACTTCTTTGTTCTTACCACATTTTAACATCATCTGTGTTCTATTACAGAACAGAATCACGGTAACATGATTTCCATTTGTTAAATGGATCACAAGGATATTTAACTGAGGCCCTGAGTTTCATCGGGGTTTCAGCGTTTAATTTTTCTGACACTAACAAGCAGCAAGATCCTACCAGTTTTGTTAGAAACATCTTGATGATATGAGCCGGAATAAGCTCCCAGAATACCCCGGTGATGCGACAGACACCATGAATGGCGGTGGCTCTCACTGTAGGATGTGCATCTCCAAGCAAGTCCTGTTCAGAAGAAAGATTTTTTGTAATCATAATTGCACTCAGCTTGCAACATATTGTATTGCTAAACGAAGAGATGGGTGCTTCACACGTTGTTCCACTAAAAATTGGTCTAAATACACTATACCTTCAGAATATCAAACTGCTTCTGTAGAAGTTCATCAATCTCTTCATTCCCAGCATCTGGATTTTGCAACGGAAATATATCTGTCAACAGAGCTGCTGCATTGGCTCTGACCATAGGATTTGCCACCTGGATGGAGAAAAATGAAATATCCTAAAACAAAATTGTTTTGGTCTTTACGTAGAAGCAAGTATGAATTTCGTTGACAGCAGAGGCTTGGAAACTAAATACCGTAGAGCTTTACAAGTTAATGCAAAATGAGCCTGATTGAGTACTTATCTGAAATGAATGGAAGTCCTTTTTACTGCAGGGAAAGCTACAGGAATAGGTAGTTTTCTTACAAAAAAATTTTTTTTCATGATACTATGTAAGTATTCAAGGGTCATCTTTGCATTAATTACAGAGCTCGATTAAATGTTTAAAAACTGTTGTTATAATGGTGTATATACATACTTTAAATGCCCTCCATATAATTGGCTGGTACAACCTTAGAAGAGCTTCATCAACCCCTCTTTGCTTCTTTTGCTGATGAATGTATTCTAAAACCTAAACACAAACAACAGGAGAGAGTAAACTTAGGTAAATCATCTGACTCCAATATGTCACATATTGAAAAGGACTCAAAGTATACTTCTAATAGAAAATTCTATACATCAAGTTGATTTTGGGTTGTTGTCTTTTTTCCCTACACAATGACAGTAATTAAAAATCCAGTCTAAAGATGATTTGAAGTATGTGGTTGCCACTGTGAATAATATGACTTGTGTGTAATATGTAGTACACTTATTCATCTGAATTATCTTATTTGTAAAACAGCACCAGGTTACCTTTCGTAGTCTTGATGCCATTGACTTAGTACCAGTGCGCTGTGCATGAACAGCAGCAAACATCAGGTCTTGAATACAGTTTTCTTCTAAAACCTGACGATAATAAGAAAGAATGCACTTGGTTATAAAATCACTGCTACTGCATCTTGTTTTTTCCATCCATGATATGAAATGGTGGGCTTCATGTAGGCCAATAGAGTATTCAGACAGATTCCCCAGCTTGTTTCACACCACTGTTTCGTGGCTGACTTCTGAGAGGAGTTGCATGTTATGTAAAACCAAATGCAGTCAAAGCCAAAGAGGAGAATATTATACTAAAGAAAATAAAAGGTTTGACTTGAAAAAAACAATTAATCAAGTAGCAGGATCATGCAGCAAAGGTATTCCTGCAAATAAATGTTGTCAGAGGTACATGTACAGTATAAGCACTGTTTTTTTCTCTCTCTTTGCAACCTTACTGCATAACAAAACCATCACCAGGGTCAAGGAAACAGCCATTTGTTAATCAGGCAGGCATCAGAAAGCAAAATTACAACAATAATTACTTTTGTTAAAGTTGTCAAAATTTTAGCTACATGTACAGTTGTATGCTTTAAGTTGAGTTCACTGTGAACACCAACAACAATCCTTTTCAGAATAAACTTCAGCCACCTGATCATTGTGACACAACACAACCCAAAACAATTATCATTGTATATTGTAAGAAGTTACACATTTCAAATAAAACAAAGTTAACAAATTGTGCACCTTTAAGTAAGCTCCAGAAGCAACTCTCCAGGCACGAAAATAAACTTCACCATACAAACTCAGGACATTCCTGGGAAAGGATATAACACACAGTGTAAGCATAAGGAATTACATGATCACATTCTGTTGAGTGATACAAACTCACTGTTCACAATCATTTTAAAACATTACCCTCAAAATGAGACAATTGTCTTATGAGTTGACCTTAAATACACCCTAGCATTAGCATTCATATTCTCTACACTGTTCTCTTGACATTTTCCATGGCAAATGACAAGGAGAATTTGTTTTACAATCAGGAGCTTCATAAATTGGTTTACAATCATTTCATTTATTCTCCTGACCTTTACAAAAAGTATATTTGATTTAAGGGTGATACTGTAAGGAGATTTTAGAGAAGCCAGTTACTCTTAAGGGTCAAGGGATAACAGAATAAGGAATATCAAATGTTATCCTAGCTCATGATGGTATACATATCAAAAATTGTAGAAAAAGAAAAAAAAAACCTTGGGATGAGGAATGTTATAAAATTCAATATCGGCAAATTCTCTCACACTGAGTTTTCCTAATTCTTAAGACATGTGGCAATAAAGGTGTTGAAAGTTAATGTTCTGTTCATTAGTAACAGAGACTGTGCTAACAATTCCTTTCATCATTAACCTGAGACAAAAGGAAAAACAAAAAAATCACCCAACCTATATAATACTTTTAAATAAATTATCACAATAATAGGTTTGTATGAGGAATTTCACTTACATAGTACAGTAGGGAATCTGGTTTTTTATCGTTTTATGGAACTCCTTGGCCAGTCCAGGATTCAATCCAAATGAATAGCTTAAGAAACGACGTCCCTTTAGAGAGATGAGCAAAAAGCCTGGTTTGTTCAATGGATTCCTATAATTCTAAGAGTTAGTGGCACATTTTTTAAAAAAACACAAGCACAGCTGGTAGTTCAAATAAAAGCTGCAACCCAGAAGTTGCATCATAAGAGAAGTTTTTCTCCTTTTTTATTCACTCAATTGAAGTATTTATTTCAACATTTTTGGGGCTATGTTAAATAACTCTAATTTCTTTTTTGTTTACCTAAGATATCATGGGCTGTCAAGATTAGTTCATATACATGAGTAAGATTAAGAAAGCAGCAGTAGGGAATCCAAGAACAGGTTGAAAGGAATGTGCTTCATTCGAAAAGTGTGTTTTCTGCCTCTATGCAAGGACTTGAAAATATCGCATCTTGAGCGGGATAACACCTTACAGAATTGTGAGATCAACATTGTACGTATTCTAGAGAGCTTTTTTGTCGCTTCTGTTTTTGTTATAACCAATATAGGCTATCCATGTATTTTTTACTTTCAGTTGACTAGCTAGAGCATGTGCAAGAGAAAACTTGCTGAATAAACTAGTTCAAAAAATTGGTAGACCCCGATGACTTTATTTTCCTGGTGAATCTTCAAAACCAGTAGTACCCAAACCCGTGGTGTGAAACACTATGGATAAATTGCTACCCAGGAGATATTTGTTTACCCGTTATACCCTAACATCAGTATACTTTAGATATATGAAAATTTCACATATTTGCACTGCGGTGGAGAGATGAAATTAGGAGATCCTCACGGCTAAGAACACTACTGAAACGAGTAGTTGTAAATAGTTGCACTGGTATCGCAGAGGTCATGGGTTCAAATCCCGTATGGGCCTGAATTTTTTTCAGGTCCTATTTACAACTACTCGTTTCAGTAATGTTCTTAGCTGTGAGGATCTCCTAATTTCATCAGTATACTTATTCTCCATACTGTTCTCTAAATATTTCCTGAGGTTCTGATATGAGAATTTGTTAAACAATCAAGAGCTTCTTGAATTGGTGATCATTTCCTTTATTCTTGTGACCTTACTGTTTGATTTAGGGTTGATATTGTAAGGAGAAATTAGAAGCTGGTCACTCTTTGGGGTCAAAGGGTTAAGGAAAGGTACCTCACTATCTACCAGATAGAGATTTATCTAGTGAACAGCGTTATCCACCCTCTTAACAACCAAGGCTAGAAATTTGCTTGGTTAGATTATACAGATGCATTAGTATCCAATAGTCTAGTTCAATACTAATGTAAATACATCTCTATAGTACTGTTTCTATCAATTCCACCAACCTCCTCCAACTTGAGGTACGTTGGGTGTATCATACATTGATGTAGTAGTTGCTTTAATGATTCAGAAGAGTCATCATCAAAGTCCATCAGAAGAAGACACTGGCGTAAACCCCACACACGTTTAACATCAGAAACCTACAAGCAGTCATTATAATTGTAAGTTATGTATTATCAGTGATCATTACACTAAATTTCTGATACTGAGAGTTATAGGTAAATGCCACCATAATCAGGGCGTGAAATTGCGCCTAATACAGGCACCAATGTGACTAAATTTTTCACTTTGGCGACCAAATCCTGAAAGTTAGTCGCCAAATTGGCGACTACAACGTTTCATCATAACCTTACCAAGAGATATAGTGAATTAAATAAATTTGCAAAGATAAATCTGCGGCAAACTTCCTCGTTAAGTTTGTTTCCAAAACGTAGCACATGCATCTCGATCGATAACTAGACACCATCTTGGATTTAGATGAGCCTGAAAGTTGTATATCATCCATCCTAGTGTCCACTTTGTAGCACGTTAAAGATCTTTTCCCTAACTTAATTTTAGAGGGTCTATCTAGAACGCTGACAGCGTAAAATAAGATTTTGTTTGTCTTTGAAAATGGCGACCAACTTTTTTTGAATTGGCTACCACTTTGAAGAATTTAGGTGCCAAGTGGCTATCAGAAAAAGTTAATTTCACGCCCTGATAATGCACAATATAGGGAAGGATTACAAATCAAAATGTATTGGACCAGAGATACTAAAGGAGATCAAATCCTTCCCAGGAGAGCTTGTCAAGCAGCACGTCTTTTCAAAAATTGAACCATTACACCCTTGCATGTAGGTTGCTTAAATTTATTAGAAAACAATAAAATTACTGTTTCAAACTTAGTTCTGTATCCACAACTTTAAATAGTTTCAAATATTCATTTTTATGCATTGTGTATAATTGGTACATGGAATAATTTGCCAAGAGAAGTTGCAGAGGCTGACAATTTGAACATTTTTAAGAGTAGACTCAGATATTATCTTATGAATGTTTTGCGCAAACATTAAGTTACTTGAGGGTGTGACATTTTTATATCACAAAACAGATATATATATTTTATGTTTGAATTATTTTCAGGAGGAAATAAACTAGAAAGGGATAACTAATTTTATCTCCTTTTCCCTTTTCATTTGAATTGTGAATAAACAATTTTTCTTCATATTGTTGTTATTGCTTACCAATCCTCGGCCAAGGCTCCTTATTATCAGGTATGGGAAAGTTTGAGTGATCAATTCCTCCTTTCCTTCCAGTTCATTGAGAAACCTATGATGGATTTACAAAAAAATGTTTCATTGATCCCATGTCATAAATAAAATATTCTGAGATTTATGAAAATAACAACATTAAGACAAAGATCAGTTTTAAATCATTCTGTGAATTGTACAATCCATGTTAAGTTGCATAACAGACTCACCAAAGTTCACACAGCTGGGCAATATCATTCTGCAAGGATTCAGATCCTTCAGGCAGGGACATTAAAAGACCTAACGATAATACATGTGAAAAACAAAACATTAGGCCTATACACTGAACTTTTTGAATCTTTAACATCAAATTTTGCTCTATTCGTACTGTTTAAATGGAGTTTATTTCTATCAACCAAGTTGATAATGTAAATTGGCCACCATAAAGAGTTTCTAAAGCTAATGTTTCAAGTGCTAGCTCCTTGTCTTTGGCTCTGACAAAGGGTTAACACTCAAAACATCAGCTTTAGAGAAGATGGTGAATAGAATAATTATGTCACAAACCATGAAGAATGGCAGCTGTTTCCAACAAAGCTGAAGGGACATGTGTGGACTTCTCTGGCATCACAACAAGAGCACAGAGGCCCACTGTTGTGACCCCTTCCAGGTAGGACAGAAGAGCAGGCCACTCCTTAGAGGAAAATTATGTAAACACATTAATCGTCAAATCTCATGTTCTAACAGAACTTTACTCAGAAATCCTAGGTGCAGTAACAGTGCCCCAGTGATGTATTGCGGTGAACTGCAGATACCTAAAGTTTGAGTTAAGGCCCAGTCATTCAGAAAGCAGATAACCCTATGAAATGGATAAATTGCAATGTAGCAGATACACAGTAAGTGTTGATGAAATGTACTGTGCTATCCAGCAGAGAAAGGTTTATCTAGTTATTAATATTAAAATTACCAGAGTCTCTATCCATCTTAGAGTATAAATGAGCCTGAATGAATTGATAGGTAAACCTGAAAAAATGCTGGAGATGTCCAATGTCTGCCTAGCATCCTGCTTTATGCTATTTATGTTATTCAAACTTCTGTAAACGTATTGTTACTACCTGAAATAAAGACCGTGGTCTCTCATTGATTCCTTGCACTTTTCTTAACATTATTTTCGAATTTAATAGAAATGATTACTGGAGTTACCGAAGGTCCTTCGTCTTCAGAGTCATCATTTTCCCGAGAGCCAACAGGATTTGTCAACAAAAGTCTGCGTGTCATGTCACGGAGACCGGACCACAATCTTTC
Source organism: Pocillopora verrucosa (assembly GCF_036669915.1). Classification (NCBI taxonomy): domain Eukaryota; kingdom Metazoa; phylum Cnidaria; class Anthozoa; order Scleractinia; family Pocilloporidae; genus Pocillopora; species Pocillopora verrucosa. The sequence goes on from NC_089321.1 coordinate 5,426,802, forward strand.
GTGATCTTTTTTTGGCAAAGTCTGCAAAGCCTCTTCAATGTTAAATGAATCATTCTTTGAGTTCTGTTGCATTTATTGAAGAAAAAAAATGTATTGATAAATAAAAGCAAAATAGTGGTTACATCTAATAATTGTACCACAAAAGCAAACATGGCCCTCATTCCTGTTATTCATCCCGTGGATGACATAATAAAATGTACGCTAGACCACACCATGCATGCTCGATACCTTAATGACAACTGAATGCAGGTATATACTTGCCACCTACAAATATGCGGCGCGTGAGTACAAGTGAAATCAATGATTGAGTTCGAATCTTTGATCTTGATGCTTGCTACATACACTCAATTTCCAAAATTTTAGACTAAATACTAAAATAAACGAAAGATAAACTTTTGGTGACACTTTCATGTACGAAGGAAAAGAACAAAGAAAATATCGCGACAAGTTTGCGATCGCTCTGCAAAATAAAAACAAGTAAGTTACTAAAGTAGGTCACTTACGTGCTGTTCTATAAAACGAAGGAAAGCTTGCGGAGAATCGTTTCCAACAGAGTTCAAAAACTGTTCTCTATGATTCATCATACAACGAACGCTATCTGAGAACAAAACAACCTACTGTTGGAAAAACAACTTCTAGCTAATAATAATGTGGTAGAATTTTCAGTAATCGCGCGCTTTTTTCTATATTTCCCGATCTAAGAACACGTGACACTGAAGTCTTGATCCAGTCTTCCGCGAACGAGACGCCAAACGAGTCCGAATATTATTCTTTTTTGTTTAAGAAATTGATAGATAAGACCAATAAATTTCAGGAAAATGTTAAGAAAAGATGTCCTCTTAGGATTAAACTTTTTTTCCAAGATGAAAATAAATTCTTCAGAACCATGTACGTTTGCATGTAGGGGACACTTTGTTCCGCATAAATGCAAAATATGCACCTTTGTTTCGCTTGAAACAATAAACCAACATGGCGGCACGGAAAAAGGATGGCGCTCCTGATTGGAAATACTACGAATCTCTCGATACTATTGCTCTCTTTGAACCGGTCAAGCAGTATCTGCTGAAAAACTGTAAAAAGGTTAGTAGTCATTTTATATGTTCTAGGTTCAAACTGAAAATACATCGTGCTATAATGTATTACAATCGTTGTCAAATAAATTAGATTCGTGATGAACACATGGCTCAATTAAATAGTAGTTGGAGTCGATAGTGCTCACACTGGATTTCCCGTAATCGTGTTTTCTTTTCCAGTATGTGCAAGTGGAACCACCTACGAATAAAGCTCTCGCTACACTTACAGCACAGCTGCTACAATTTCAAGAAGTACGTATGTTTATTATGACAGGTTACAAAAGTTCACTGTACATCTTTAACATTCTACATTGGATAACATGAAAATCCATCTAATTCTAGAAGCTCTGGAGTATTGATGTTCCGTTTTTTTATCTTGGTTAAAAGAGTTAAGTTACCAAAAATATATTTAGGTGAAATAAATCAGTTCAAATGCTAAATTAAACCAAGAACTTTTGTTAATACAGTAATTACGTTAATTAAGGTGAAATGAATTTTACGTTGTATGTTTCCGATTGATCGATTTTATAAATGAACATTTTATAACTCAGAACAATCGATCATGACACGATCTTGGGTATGAAACCTTTCAATTTCTAGGACTAGAAATATAATTCTGAATTGTTGTTTGTTACATATTTTTGTGTTGGCTCCTTATGAGCATTTGATTTATTATCAAAACATGATCGAATCCCCAATTCGATTAGTAATTCTTGTTCTTTCTCATTATCTATGTGGTTTTCTGGGAAGAGGAAGAGATAATTCAATTTTGGTGGCACTAGTATGTTTAAATTGAATTATAATTCAAGTTATCAGAGTGGTTTTGATTAAGAGATGTTTGACTAATACTAATGAGAAAGTAAACTCAATGACAAATCAGAAGAAAGGAAACTTAAGTGCCTAAAGTGTGCGAAAACAGAAGCCACCAAGTTGTGATTAGTGTAAGTTTTGTATCTGATTGGTTGAGACTTTTAGAACAATCATAGAGCAAAGTAAAGCAAAACAAATGCAATCTCAGATTACTTTTGACACTCAATGTGAAAATTGCTCTCTTGGCTACATTGTGCAGTTCTGGTAGTTACATAAAACGGTTATGATTCCTTTTAATGGTATCTCAATCATGGTTTACTTCTTCAAGGATAACTTTGGCAAGGATGTTAGCAAGCAGGCACTTTTGACTAAACTACCAGTAAGTTTACTTCTTTTTTTTTTTGTTTACTGTTCACTTTTGTTGTTTTTATACGTTGTATTTGTTGTAATTTTTACCATCATGTGATGTTTAACATAAGTTATGTTTTTATTTCTGATGTTTCAGATGAAGATGTTCATGGATTACTCTTCAGGTGGAAGTCTATGTGTTATCTTTGCAAATGTATTTAAGACCAAGATGGAGCAAGGATGGTGAGTTCTTCATTCAGGACTGAGTTTCATGTACATGTTCATTTATATGTGAAACATTAAAAAATCAAAAAGAAAAATTTAATGAAAAATACCCAGAATGTTTCTGTCTTAATCAAACATATAACATGCACCAATACTTAAATGTGGTGGATGTTAGATTCTTTCAATAATACCTTGTCTGACTCAGTCATTTTTCCAATCTTTTTCTTTGATACATGCAGGAGGAGATTTGACTTCCAGTCTCCATCACGAATGGATAGAAATGTGGAGCTCTTCTTGAACATGGAAAAGGCATTGAGAGAGGTAAATGTACAGTCAAGTGGCATGATCATACAGTTATTCTTTCCAAGTCAAGATTCTTTCCAAAGTCTTCCATTCTTTTCTGATTTTTCCATTGTTGTTGTTTTTATTAGGCTAAACTTTTGAGCGTGCCAAATGTGTTCATTACACCAGAAGTGGATCCACGACTTGCTGCCAAATTAAAGGATATTGTTAAGAGGCACAATGTAAGAATTTACAATAATTTTAATCTTTTCACTCACAGAATTGATTGTTTGCTAGATTCTTCTTACAGTTGTAATACACTGTCAAGCAGACAAATTAAGAAAAATGAGAAGATAATTCTAATCAGTTTAATGAAATTGTCTTGATATAGCTTCAAATTCTCACCAGTAGCCTTAACCCTCGATACCCTTTTTTTTCCAGGGTGCTATAACAGAAGACAGATCAGAAGCAAGTCATGTTGTTTATGGCCCTCCTCCACCTTTTCCTGAAGGTTTTTACTTCTTTGTTGTTGTATTTCTAGACAGTTAAAGTTCTACTGATCTCAGGCCTTGTAGCCTGTAACCTGAAACGTCAGCTTTAGAACTCTTTATGGTGGCCAATTTACGTTATCAACTCAGTTGATAATACTAAATTACCCTCAGCTGTTAATGTTATATGATTTCTTAACAAGTTCTTTCGGTATTTACTGTATTCCCATTATAATTTATACCCACAGAGGAGTGGCTGAGGCCTCTGCTAAGACAAGACAAACAAGTTCTAGTACATTGGTGGTATTACCCAGACAGGTTTGGAAATTTCTATGCCTTGACAATTTTATTTGCTCTACCTTCTAATTACTATGAGTACAATTTTTTAAAATAAATGTTTCATTTTCTAGCTATGACACCTGGGTCCCATCAAGTGACATCGAAGATGAGCCTCAGCCAGAGCCCCAACACCAGGGACCCTGGCAGGTAACCAAGTAATGCACTCACATGACAATCACCCATCCGAATTTTACTCAAATTTTAACCCCAAGAATGTGTGTTGACTTTGACAAAGGACTACTGTCTATAAACCATTTTTGAAGTTCGCTGTAATTTGTTAGTGATTCACAGTGAACCATTCCATTGGCTCTTCAACATTCTCAATATACTTGTTTATGGAGTACCTTTTTTTCATTTTGTTGGACAAAGTAAAAAAAGAAAAAAGTTGGCACATTTGATTTTCTTGTACACTGTACATACAGTATACATGTACAAACTGTGTGCTCTTGAGCAAGTCCTAAGCATGAACTGCTGGCAGTAAAGATCATGAATGCCCATTAATTTAAGTTTGGGAATACAGGTATTTGTGTAAACTTAGTTCAATATTAATTAAGTTTCAGTGTAAGTACTTTTTCTCCCTGACATTTTATAACTTAAGTGAGTATTCTTTGAATATGTTCAGACATGTAACTTTTTTTTTGTTAATTTGTAGGTGAATGCTCGTTGGTTGACAGATCTTGATGTTTTCAATGAGTGGATGAATGAGGAAGATTACGAGTTAGCTGATACAGATGGCTCTGTGAGTTTTGGTCTTTTTTTTGTGTTCCTGCTAAAATACTATTTATAAGAATTGTCATGTACACATATCTGTTTGTTCTTTGGGCCACTCTTAAAACATTGCATTTAAGTAAACTGGCAAGTAGTGAATTACAACTACTGAATGTTAGTTTTCTTTTTCTTTGTTTTCCTTCTGATTCTCCTTTTTTCGGAAATGTCAACTTACCAAATTTTTGATGTCATATACATGTATATGCAAATGTATTAACCCTTTAGCTCCCAAGATCTCATTAGTAATTCTCCTTACTATCTCCCATACAGTTCTTGTGATGTTAGTTTGGAGGATTTAGTATTGGATCATTTTATAATCCCCTAACTGATATTTTTCTTTATTCTCATCACTTGTCTGCTTGATATTGTTTTGATATTGTAAGGAGAAATTTTTTCTTGGTCACTTATGGGCGTTAAAGGGTTAAAAATGCAAGCTCATGTATACATGTACAGTACTTCCTTAGGCATTTGAAATGAGATTCAAAAAATTAAATTATGTACAGATTTTTTTATTGTGCCTGTAACTGTATTTTTCATTTTTTTTCGTCTCAGGGCAACAAAAGAGAAACATCCCCAGCATTAGGTTAGTACATGAGTGCTACATGTACATGAATATGAGTTAGAGGCTGGAATACAAACAGCAGGTTATGCAAAGTGGACTACTTATAAGATTCAGAACATTTTATGTAAAATTATATCCCTCTTGGCTGAACTTTGCACATCCATAAGTTTCTTCACAAAATGCTGATCACTATTTTTACTTTGAAAGACTGAAAACTATCAGTCAAAGAGAGAGATCAAACTTCTGACTTCCACTTTTTGGGAACCGTCAAGTTAATAACAATATTTTATGATGTTGATTTGAAGTGTTTGTTTCTGAACAGGAAAAACAAGAAGAAAAAGCTTAAGAACAGGTGCCAGTTCTGATGAGGTACATATATGTTTGAGTTCTAATCATCTAGCCATATTTTCTATGTGTCTTCCCATCACACCAGTGGCTTTTTTTGGAGGAAGTTCCTTTTGTAAGGGTGCAAGAATGAGTGCAAAGTATACATGTAAAAGGAAAAGTACGCCCCATAACCCAGTCCTGTGCATTAATTTGCCCACAGGAACTGGGTTTTGAACATAATTAGCAACCATTACATTTATTGTTATTCGTTATGTAAGGAATTCAATTGCATAATGTATCACTATGATTTTGCAGGGCTCATTATTTTAAACTTTAGCTCAAAAGAATGATACATGTGGATATAGCAATACAATGTAATTCAGCCTTCTTAACCTTTTGATAAGAGGAATCACAAGACCATACCTTTTTATTTCTGTGTGTATCCATTACAAAGCTTTTTCTTTTCATTTTGCAGCAACCAGGCAGTCCTGATGGAGGTAATTCTGGGAATACTATTCATTCGTTTGTTTTATTTTATTTATTTATTTTTTAATAATCACAAACCTGTGGCCTAGATAAGGTTCCCTCTCTAAATGACAGAATGCTTTTATCCATAAAGTAATGAAAAATTGTTAAAAGGGTTTGATACCTGCAGATATTCATTTAAAAAATGAGCAATTAAAGAAACAAATTATTTCTTTTTACAGGTTATGTGAGGGCAGTTAATAAACCCACTTGTAAGAATAATCCATTTTTCTAAGATTACATACACCTACATGTTTTTTTACATTGCTAAACCTGACTCTCTATTTGAAGGGAAATCTAAGAAAAGAAAGAGATCCCCATCACCTGATCTAAAGAAGAAAAAGAAAATGTAAGTCGACTTTAATTTCAGAATGTTAACTTTGATGTACTAAATAAGGATAATGTCACTTTCTGATACAGGTATACCAAGCTTGGGCTTAAGCTGAGCTCAAGAGCCACAGGCTACTTACTTTTGCATTTGGGTGGCTTTCCTAAATTCACTTTTATGAAAACTTTTAAGACCAGGACATATCAGATTTCTGAGAGGAAACCTGAGGGACTTCGGGTACCTCTTGAAATAATACAGTCGGACACATATCTCTTCAGATTTCATTTCTTTTGAATATGAAACAGTATTTTAAAGTGATCCAAGAATTGAGTAATGCGGAAGAATATATTTTCTTGATAGAGTGGGACCAGCAAATCCGAAGAAAAAATCTGGAAAAGAGGAGGAAAATGACAGGTACTTCACAGATTGATTTCATTTGGAATGTATATGGAAATGAAGCTAACAATTTGAGCATCTTAGTGTCAAGTGAGGGCCATCTAACGGTTTTCTTCGTTTGTTTTAGTGACGATGCTACTAAAGATCTTCCTGATCCATCACCCATTCCCAATGTAAGTGGTTATCTACACTGTCTCACCTGTTTTTCAAGTTAGAGTAAGTTCACAAAACTCGAAACTCGACTCGAGCGTCTAGATGCTTGACTCGAGCGTCTCGATACTCGACTCGAACGTCTCGATACTCCACTCGAATGTCTCAAAACTCAAATCGAGCGTCTCAAAACTCGATTCGAACGTCTCAAAACCTTATTCGAGCTTCTCGATACTCGACTCGATCCTTGATCCTCGATTCTCGAAGTTTTCGAGGATCGAGAATAGAGAATCGAGTTTTAAGAGACTGTCAGCTCACTTTTGAGCGGTACTGACGTTTTTTTCCTGATTATAGGTTGAAGAAGTCTCTGCTTCGAGTACCTCAGGTGAGAACACAAACAACGTAGCAAGGTTACGTATCATACTGATACCAGGATTATAATGTTGAAATAAGAGAGGAAAACAGTTCATCAGCTAAACAAATAAAATATATGAAAACGCAGATTTAAAAACATTTAAAAGTAGTTAATGTTCACTTACTCTGAACATCTGTGCTTTTATAGGCTCCAAGGGAAAAGAAGCTGATCTACAACCTTTGAAAGGAAATTCATTGACGGACATCTCAGATTCAGGTTAGACACTAGTACCAATAAAGATCTCGTCGTTCTCCATCCCTCAAGTATTGTGTACCTTCACCCAACCCTCCCCCCCCCCTCCTCTTATAAACATGAACCCATCCTAAGGCAATTATCCATTCCCAGTGTATTTAAGCAGTAGACCGCGCTTTTCACGTTTTTTCGTGTTCTCTCAACACCCCAAGTATGTTATTACGCGATAAAACGCTAGAAAAGTGCTTTTTATTTGCCTTTGTAAAATTTGTCATTTCTTTTGGTAGACCTGTCAGCAAAATAAACAGTTGCTTAGTATATTTGGGTTAATTCATACATGATATCAATAATGATTCCAGTCACTTAATCTTGAATTTTAGACTAAAGAAGCTTTCGATCTTAGAACTTAAAAAGGGGCTTATGACAAAGACTTTTCCCGCCCTTCTGTATTGACGTTCCCAGCGCTTACTCACCTTTGCAGCTATCTTTTACTGCTGTAAAATTGAAAAGAAATTTTTACCCTTCGTCTTCATGACCAGGAAAGCCAGAGGGTGCCGATGTGGAAGAAATGGAGACCGAAAGTCAAGCGGATACACAGGTATGATGATACTTCTTTCAGCTTTTCTTTCTATCAGGTTTTGCCTAGTACATGTATTTGGGTCTCTAAAGAAAGGGCTTTGCTGTAGTGATTATTTAAAATCCTCAAGTTCGTCATGTGCAACCCTTGTCCATCGTCTTCATCCACTGTCATCTCATTTCCTTTTTGGTTGATGCTTGCCCCTCACGGGTTTGGGTAGCTCACGAGAAAAGCGCCTTTCTTTTTTCGCGTGACGAGTGCGAGGCAACTGCGAGGAAGCATGAGGAAAGCGTGCGTGATTTCTTTCCTCGTCTTGCCGCCATACCGCCCCCTACGCTCCATCTTAAAAACATCAAAGAAAGGACGCTTTCTACGCAGGTAACCCTGGCAAAGGAACATGTTATATTCTATTGTAAAGCTGCTCAAAGTCTCTTGATATCATGTGGGAAGTTTGATACTGGCATTTGAAATGCCCCTATATATTAATTTACCTTTGAACTGTTAAGGATCAACCCGAAGACAGTACAGAGCAGTCTGCGCCTGCCTCACCTTCATCCAGCCAGACGAAAGATGGAATCTTCAAAGAACCGCTTGTCCTGCAAGACACAGAAGCTCACGATGAGAACCTTACAGAGCAGACGCATCACATCATCATACCCAGTTACGCCTCTTGGTTTGACTACAACAGGTATGAAAATGAATTAACCTGTTTTTTTACTCTTTTCCTGAACTCATATTTTTATGCTGAACTGTTATTTGTGATCAAGGCAGCTTAGTCTACTTGAGTTGACTATTGTTGAACGATGCCGAGCAATTTTTCGAGACGAACCGAGTGAAATAAAGTCGGGTCAGGGTTTTTTTACATGTATGAAGAGACAGTTGTGGTGCGTTGAAGCAGTACAGATACATTCGTCGAGACCTACTAGAATACCGCCACTGTATCTACGTTCTACTGAGGTACAACTGCGTGTACTTGGGAGTGACGAGTGCTACTACAAATGCACGGGTGAAAATTATAGAACAAGTGGATGGATGACTGGAACGCAGTTAATATATGGTGCTTGAAAATTTTTTTTTTCAAATAAATGCGATTATTTTTTCATTATGTATCTCTTTTTCTGTACAGCGTCCACGCCATTGAAAGAAGAGCCCTGCCGGAGTTTTTCAACGGAAAAAACAAATCCAAGTCTCCTGAAGTGTGAGTAACTGAGAGGGAAGGATTCGTCAACATTTCGATTTAAGTGTGCATGTACACTTATTATAAGAAAGATTCACAGCCGCTCCATGCCTCTTTCATTAATTTGTTTCTATTTTCGTACTTCGTAGTTTCAAAAATCTATTGCTATCCAAGTTTATGGACAAGGGCAGCATTTCCCTTCCAGTTTTCGTGCGTTTTCTGCGTTTAACCTCACTTGACAGACTAACCTAAAGAAGGGAGACCAGTCTGGGCCAGTTCTTTTGCGTGTTTTGAATTTTTTTAACAGAGCCACACCAAGGCTTCTGCATCTGGAAAATTTACTTCAACTCAATATTCTTAAATTTAAATTGTTGAAATTCGCGTTTAATTTCTCTATCCTTTCTCTTTCTTTGTTGAAAATTGACTCTCCTTAAACTTTTTTTGTTTTTATTTCCTTATATTTATATTTTATGACGTGCATGGTTCAGTTTGACAAAAGTTTTGTTCGTCGTAAAAAATCACAGCTGTGCTGTACTTTAATTCCGTTATTCGCACTTTACAAAAAGGGTCTTTGTACACGAGATTTGCCATGGGCCCGCCTCTGAAACTACCATGTTTCAGTTTTGAGGATTTATTGATTCTTGAATGTAGCATTTCGTAAGAAAGAACTTAGTTTATTAATTCTGAAAAGTTTTTGTTTTATGCTGGCGAAAATTTTGAAAACATGAGTAGACACTTTCGAACTGCATGTGATGACAAGTTAATGTTAGATAGCGAACAGTTTGAACCCGGGAGTTGCAATTGATTCAGCGGTGTTGTTGCTTGGGTAAGGTGAGTCTTGAAATGGTTTGTTGTTAATGAAAGGGCATGAAATTTGACAAACTTTTAGGGATAACTCTCCAGAGTGGAATGAAGAGTTTATATGTTTCTCGTATCAATGTCCTCCTTGTAAGTCTATTGTTTTCTTCTTTAAAGGTATCTGGCTTGCCGAAACTTTATGCTCGATGCTTATCGACTGAATCCAACGGAATATCTGACTGCTACTGCTTGCCGGCGGAATCTATGCGGTGATGTGTGTGCGATTGTGAGGTAAGTAAGAACTGATATCTTTGTTTGTCAGGACCATCCAGTCTCTCTTGAATCATGTTGACTGAAATGAAATACGTTTGAGGTTCTCAGAAGCGCATCCATTGGGTGCTTCTCTCGTTCAATACCTCCATTTCAAGTTGAAATTTGGAGTGTTTGATTTGTAGTGGGAACCCGGAGAAAATATCCTCAGAGCAATGAATGAGAACCAGTTACAGAGTCAACCCATATGTGACTCTAGGGCCTAGAATTGAACCTGGATCACAAAGATGAGAGGTAACCCCCTCTCAATATTGTTCCATCCCGGCCAGCTCCACTTGCGCCAGCCATACCCCCTTCCCACGTGTGACCTACCGACTCACCGTTTAATATGCATCGTTACTGTTCGTGAAGCCTGTGCTTCCTATTACACGGATTAGGGTTGACACGTGCTTTCCTCTTATTCCAGGATCCATGCCTTCTTGGAGCAGTGGGGTCTGATCAATTATCAAGTAGACGCAGATGGACGTCCGGCGCCTATGGGGCCACCATCTACATCTCACTTCCATGTGTTAGCAGATACTCCTGCGGGTTTACAGCCTTTGCAACCTGCGAAAGCACAGGTAGTAACAAAAAATCATCCATAGACAGCAGATAAAAACGCTAAAGTGATCGGGCTTCTTTTTTGCCGAGCGTTTCTCGGAACTTTATTAAAGGGATGCACCAGAGGGGAGGACAAAATTTAGAAAATGATTGCTCTGTGGAGAGAGTTAATTCTGTTCTACCAACGAACGGAATTCTCTCTATGAATGATCTGATCTGGCCGGCCTGCTCTCACTGTTGATACTGAAATGCTCATCGAATGAACCAGTTTTCTCTGTGTACGCCTTCCCTTTTTCCTCGATCGAAAAACACGTTTTCAGAATGAAGAAGAAACCAAATCAGGGCATATTTCATCGGATTACACGTATACAATATTTAATCTGATTTAAAACACTTTCCAACGCCTTTTTTGGCGATACTAAAGGGAATGTGATCTTACAGAGACCAGTTAGCTTTTAAAGGTTACCCTGGGAACATGACCTATGTGAGCATTTCAGTTTCCTACCTTGATATTCTCCTAACTGTACCCTATCTGCTCGATTTTGCCCAGATTCCTGCCTCCCAACAAATCATCCAATTCAAAGATGACCTGGGAGGAAAAGAGACTTATAAGAGCGGTGTGACAGGAGCAAACTTTGGGTAAGATACCGAAGATTAACTAATTTGTTATGGCTTGGCTTGCAGCAGAGACATAACGATCATATCCATGGTTAGCCTGCGTGGAAATCGTTTCCACTCAAGTGAAGACATGGCACGGGGAGAGGCAAAACAAAAACAAACAAACAAACAAACCTCCCCACTCCCCGTAATTTTCTCCTTATGATGCGTTTGGGCGGCTACCTCTTATTTCAAAAGACTGCCACACAGGCTAAATCATGGTCATAAATTGAATCATAATTATTCGATCAAGATCTGTCGTAACGGGCATCATGCACTTTGTTGACTTGCTTTATGTTTTTCCTTCGTCTTTCAGCCTTCGTTCAGACCAGTACCTATCTAAAAAGAGCCAAAAGGTAAAATGGCAGAGTTTGCTTTTATGACGAGGAGATCAATTTGTCTAATCCTTGTTTAGGAAATGTTGAAATGTTTTACTGTGTCCTGCTATAGAGCTACAATTGCTATCTTTTTCACCGTTTTGTCTAACGTGGCCTGACTTCCTCACTGGGCATATAAAAACGAGGGTGGAGGGGTGGGGGAAAGGTTAAGACCCAGTGTTCTCGCGTAGAGTTCAGGTTTTGCTCAGAATGTATTCCTGTCAAAGTGTAACACACTATGACTGCTTCTGTAAGTTTGCTTACTCAGTTATTGTGTCTGCAGCATTGCAATTTGTCTTTTTTTGTGATTATCATGCAGGCTGCAACAGCCACAAAGGAGTGGACGGAACAAGAGACACTCCTCCTTTTAGAGGTACTTTCACATGTCCATGAAATGTTAGCTTGTTAACTCCTTCCCACCGATATAGAACATCACAGGTTTCGGGAGCCTTTTTTTTGTCTTTGTGGTATTGTGAATCCTCTCGAAGACTTTAGCGGTTGAAAATATTTCAGAAATGTGTTATTTATACAAACTGTACATGAAGGTGGTCTCGTGCTTCAATCCTCTCAACGATCCGAAAAATTTACTGTTACCCTACAGATTTATTCAGGACTCGGCGCAGGTACTGTTATGTCGCTTGGGTATCAATCAGTCCAGTCGAACGGGCTACGGAGCTTGTACATTCGCTAACCCTAGAAACTGTACCAGAGTCAGTTTCAAAGAAAAGTGCATATAAAGATTTATTTTGATGATGTATCCTTTTCAGGGCCTGGAAATGTTCAAAGACGACTGGAACAAGGTGGCTGAACATGTCGGAACACGAACTCAAGATGAATGTATCTTGCACTTCCTCAGGCTTCCGATAGAAGACCCGTACCTTGAGGATGTACAGTTGGGTAAGAGTCTAGATGCAAAAACAGTTGTGATAATTTATGGCGCTGTGATTGGTGCAGAAAACTCGCGTTACTTTCTCACCTAATCACATTCAAAACTAGAACCAAGCGCGACTCGGTCAATCGCGTTTCCTGCGCATCAAGCAGTTTGCCCGGTTTTAGTCTGACTTCTCATGGACTCCTTGCGATACTGATTTTTCTTTCCTCTGATTGATTAGCTGTTGCTAAAACTTTGGGTTTGGTTTTTTATGACATGCAGTCGAAATGCGCTCTAATATTCACCATCTGGCCAGTGGACTTGGTGGATAATTCGCTATCTAGCAGATAGCAAATTATGGGACAGTGTTAATTCATTCTCCGAACCTGACACTTTGACACTGCCACTGGAAAACATTTACAGGTTGAGATTGCGTGGAATTGCGAGAAGGATGTTGCATTATAAATTAGATATTGGTTACTTAATTGGAGGTGTTTATAATATCCCTCGCTTTTTGGTTTTGTTCAAAACTTTCTGTGTTATGCTGGTGCTTTCGACTGCTTCCCTAAAGTTCGTTGAACGACGGAGATGCTCAAGCATCACTTTGATGTTAGGTGTAATAGTACAAATGTTGACGATGTGGGTGTAAACTCAGTTTAATTCACCCCTATTCATTGTGGTTCTCATTTTTTTAGGTCCCTTATCACACCAGCCCACGCCGTTCAGTCAGCAGGGTAACCCTATCATGTCTACTGTAGCTTTTCTTGCTTCTGTTGTGGATCCTCGGGTCGCCAGCGCTGCTGCTAAAGCTGCTCTAGGTGGGTAGCTGTTCAATTTAGTCTGTTATTTTGGCCAAATTAACAGTCCTGGTATGAGATAAGTATTTGACTTTTCTTTGACGTTTCTGCATTCTTTTGCGGTGTGTATTTTTGTAAGTGATTGTCACGCAAGGGTGGATATCATTGCTTGCCATTGCAAAACCTTCCGCGACGATGGTCGAACATTAAATTTGAAACACAATTCTTTTTGTCAACAGAGAAGTTCTCTGAGATGAAGGACGAGATACCGCAGTCAGTTATTGACAGCCATGTTAAGAATGCTGCAAATGCACGAGCGGAGAAAGTGAAGCAAGAAAACTCGGACGAAAGCAAAGGTAGCATGGACTGCTTTCAATCTCCTTAATGTGTGGTTAGGTATTTGAGCTTACACGTCGAAAATTTGACTTTTCTCTTACACACCACACTGCATAGCAAAACTGATCGTGCAGCTGTACACAAATCCTTTAATTTTCCTTGTGTTATTCAGAAGAAACACCGCAACCTATGGAAGTGAATGGAAGCCAGGGAACTGTCCCCGAAGGAGGAGAGACACGAGCTCAAGATGCAAAGGTCAGAGTTACATGAAGTTGAATTTTAAATATATTTTTCTTGTAGTTATCGCTTATTTGGGAACGTTTTTGAAGCCTTTTGACTTTTTCCGTATCTTCGTTGTTGTTTTTGGTTCGTTTGTCTCCTTAAATATGAAAAGCGGGGAACCTGTTCGTCCGTTTGTTTGCCTGTTTGGTTTGTTTGATTGTTTGTTTACCCTTTCGCCGTACCCTTACCTAGTCAATACAATGTACTTGCGCTGAGAATCTCAACGAAAAAAAAAACTGTTTCAATTTTGATTGAACAATTTATAACGAATGGATAATATCCTCGAGGAATCCATGAGGTGGTTCGCCCTGTTTGAGGATGTCCTTATCAGCATCAGCAAGTTTATCTCGGTCTGTAGTTGTACTCCGACCTCTGTCTTTACAATTCGTATATACGATGTTGTAAATAATTTTTGTCAATCTTTATGTTTCTCACCTCAGGCGGAAGAGTCTTCCGAGCCAAGTAGCCAAGCGCAGAACGGCGAGAAAACACCGGCTATAAACGAAGAAAACATTGCGAAGGCGGCGGCTTCAGCCCTAGCAGCCGCTGCAGTCAAAGCAAAGGTACATGAAACTAAAGAACGATCATAGGTGCTCTCTATTCTGATCGGCACAGTCGATAAGGCGGCCAACTTTAGTTTGTAGGCAACATGCCAAACGTTTCCTTTAAGTAGGCGTCTGAAAGCAAGGCACCTCAGATTTCTGAAGATTTGAGTGTACAGCTTTAAATCACACCGACCTGTTCTTAAACAATCGACAACTTTCCTCTTTTGACTCCAATCAAGATGGACCCTGTCCGTTGATAACCAAACTCTACATCATAATGTACAATGTACAATGTAGCTACAAAGTGGTTTTCGATTACGTGCACACTAAGTAAGCCGTGATCAGTGTTTGAGACGATTTTTATTTCGTTAAGATGTCGATGACCTCATCCACTAATGGCTCTGTTTCCTCACAGTGACAGACTATTTCATAGGATATCCTAACACCTCGAGTTTTGTCAAAATGTTCTGCCATGTGGTATTTAAATCACCTTTGTGCTCACCGTTTTCTTCTGTATGATATGATTAATATTTGGAACTATTGCTCTTTGTTCGTCTAATCTGTTTCTGTCGCGGTTGCTTCTCCGATAGCATCTGGCGCAGGTTGAGGAGCGGAAGATTAAGAGTCTTGTAGCGCTTCTTGTGGAGACTCAGATGAAGAAACTGGAAATTAAACTGCGCCACTTTGAAGAACTTGAAACCATCATGGACCGTGAACGAGAAGCGGTAAAGCTGTTTTTTAATTGTTAAAGTTAATTCAATAAGGAGATTATTTTGAATACCATTCCTCTGTATCTACCATTAATCATTTCCAAAAAGGGTTGAGTACAAAAAAGGGACAACGTATTGTCTTCAGCAATCAAATTAAAAAATGCAATCTATTATTTAGTTTAGTAATTCTCCTAAACCCTTGACCCCTTCGAGAGACCAGCGTCCAATTTCTTCCGACAATGCCTCCTCAATGACACGTTAAGGTCACGACAATAGAGGAAACGATCACCAGTGACAGAAGCTCCTGATTGTTAAACAAATTCTCCTTGTCAGCATCCCTGGAAATATATAGTGTACCGTTTGGAGAATATTTGGTAATGATGTTAGGGTTAACTGAGCACTCCTCATTCCTGGGTTGTTGTTGTTCTTTTTTTCGGTTTCGATGATTCGTTTTCTTATTTTGTTTAATTGTCTGCGAATGGGCTTCCCGCGTAATTATGATAAACATGTTCTAATAACAAATGAAAGAATTGGATCTGTTGATATTTTTTGCTCGTGATTTTTCCCTTCATCTTTCAACTTTTTTTTTTGGTTTGGGGGAGAGTTTTGCCTGGTTAGTGCTAGTCCCGTAGCACAAATTTTGCCGGCTCGCGTTTCTCACGGCCTTCTACTAAGGATCTCTAGCAGTTAGGAAGGCAACGCTAAGGAAGACGTCAATTTAAAAATGAACATATAGTTACAGTTGGAATCTCGTGAACGACTGTATGTGTTTACCATCTCTTACGGCGCCGCAAGTTAACCTCAGCATAACGTCTGAGCGCGGCGCTGAGTTCCAAATGGAAACTTAAGTAAATTGCCGTCGGGGTTTCCTTTCTCGGACCACGAAAATTTTGATGATTTCACGTTGCTATTTTTCAGAGGACGGCGAAGAAATGTACGCTGTTTTAAAACGCATGTGCCGAGCTATTCTGCTCATTAGTTCTTTTATTTTACCACGTCCTCGTTGCCGTCGCCGTCGTGATTTGCTAAAGGTCCCACACTTCTCGCGAGGGAAGAAGCGCTGATGCTGAAGTGCTAGAAATAAGGGCCTGCTCGTATTGACATAGGAAAAGGATTCAACTGATTAGAGACATGTTCCTAACGAAACAGTCCGCAAGCAGAGCGTGCTCCTGTTTCATGGACAGACACAGCTCCTCTTGTTCGACTCAGTGTGCTTGTGGCTCTTACTAACCACTCTCCATGTTATATTTTCTCACTAGTTGGAATATCAGCGTCAACAGCTACTTGCTGAACGACAACAATTCCATCAAGAACAACTGAAGGCCGCCGAGCTGCGCGCTCGAGCTTCTGCCGGTCACCTTTCCCCGTCAGCTGCCTCTCCTGCGCAGCTGCAACCACAACCACAGACATCCCAACCTCAGCTGCAGATCCCACCACAGCAGCAACAACAGCAACAACAACAGCAGCAGCAGCAGGCACAGGCACATCAACAGCCAAAGCTTAGGCATTCGCAGCAAGCCCCGCCCACGGCTCCTCATCCAGGTGCCACCAGCCAAGCGCCACAAGTCGCCAGCCCCGCGCCACAAGGTAGGAAACTCACAGAAAAAAGAGGGAGCGGGTCAGTAAATCTTGGGGGAAAAGAAATCTCGTTTTTTAAGAATTTTAGATCAAAGAATTTTAGATCAAAACGTAAGTCTTTGAGGGTTCGTTTGAGCTATCGTGGGTAAGTTTGAACCGACAAGGGTGTGTGTTGCTTGAAATGAGGAAGTTTGTCTGAGAACTTTGTAATTTGTTGCAAAACGTGGTTAGATAGACTTTTTTTGGAAAGTTTGTGAAAAGATCAAACGTGATTGGTCAAATATGATGCGGGAAATCTGTTTTCTTAGAGCAAAATGTCAGGAATGTATTTTCAAATACATATTCTGAAAAAACTTTTAATGGCTCAGCTCACCATATTATCTACAGGCTTCGTAGAGGTTCCGGAAAATCTGGAAAGTCATGGAATTCTATTTTGACATTTTCCAGGAATTGAAAGTCCTGGGAAAAGACTAAAGGCCCTGGAAAGTCCTAGAAATCTGCTTAACTCAAGAAATAAAATTTTCAGAATTTGCGTTATAAGAAATATTTGTTGACTGCAAGGAGAACTGATTTTGAAATCTCGGTAATGAAAGGGTGTAAGGCGAAATTTGGAGTCCTGGAAAAATTAATCCGAGTCGTGGAAAGGTCTTTGAAATTTGTTTCTGAAAAAGGGTACGAATCCTGTCTCAATAGCTCAGTGTTTGAGCATCGGATCGTAAAATCAGAATTTGTTTTCGTTTTCCCATGGTCACGACAAGACAAAAGAAATCTTTCTGTAAGGATAATTTTTTTTTTAGTTGCAGGTAACAGTCAGCCTGGCGGATCCAATCCACCGTCCGCCTCTGCCTCACCAGCTCCAGTAATGAATCCTGGCTCTGTTCCTCAGATGGGCTCCCATCCTCATTCTGGCTGCAGTACCCCGGTGTCATTCATGGGATCGAATGCTGCCTCCCCTGCATCAGCCCCGAGTACCCCCAGTAACGCCCCCTTACCTCATGCTGCCGCTGGCCAGGTGGCTCACGGGCCTGCTGACAATGCGGTTTCGAGCCCAGTTCCCCCGAACCAAAGCATGATGGATTAATAACAAAAGAGAAAAACATTTGTCAATTGTTTATTTTCTTTGATGCTAGTTTGTGTAGTTTGTTTCTTTGTGAAGTATTAAAACGTTTTATACTATTGGTATCATTGGTAAAGTTTTGAACGATACCCCAGACGACTTACAGCAGGCTTGTAGCATTCTGTATTTTGTAAATTCTCTTGTATTTTAAATGTATAGTTGAACCCCGATAACTCTAATTTTCCGCAAACTCGAAGCAGAACTGATGTCCCTTGGATTTGCCTCATATATTGAATGTAATTTTAACCCCGATAACTCGAAAGCCCGCAAACTCAGAACGATTTTTACTTCCCTAACTCAACTAAGCCGTTCCAGTTTTTTGTGCGTGTGTTAAGTCTCTTTCTAGCGTTTTTCGTGGCTTGGTAAAAGAGCTAACTTAAAGGAGAACTGAAGTCCAAATTCATGTAATTTTTTTCACCGTGTATCGTACATTTATGTATGATGGAACAAATTTCCGTCATTTTTTTTCCCTCTAACGACAGTTTTCATCCAGAAAACGAAGGGTTTTTAGTGATAATTGGCTCGACATTTAACTGTGGTACGTCGGCTCAGAACACGAATGTCAGCGGTTCTTTTTGTAGCGTGTGACGTAGGTTATGGGGATGAAGGTAAACACAGCAAGAAACAGGCAAGTTGAATTCAGAACTGCGGCTTGCTCGTGGGAAAGAATTTGTGGTTTTCCAGGAGTAAAGATTGTGCAAGGTGAAGCAAAAAATGATTCAATCGCCTCTCATATAAGAAAATTGGTCTTCTGTCCAGGGATTGTGTAAGAGAAAAATATTTTGGCTTTCGTAACCCTGTGTCTCTGAAACGTAGTTACGTGTCCAGATCATGTGCGGCGCATCTTTTATACTTGGATTGACCTCGATGTTTTCGGAATAGGGTCTCCACTTTAATTTTTCTTACATACTGGTAATTTAAGATATTTCATCTTCCATTCTGTTTCCCATTTTTTGTTATTTACCTTTTTTAACATTAGTTTGCAACGCGTTTGTAGTCTGGATTTTGCAATGGCATGTACGATAACGCACGCTGTTAACAATGTCGCAAGAAGTCCAAAACGAAATAAAATTTTGAAATTCGTGTTGAACTTTGGTTTATAAGTTTTCTATAATGGGTTAAATTCTTGGCTTACGCAAGAAAGGATGTACAAATACGGAAGCCCGAGTTGTTTGAGTTTATTCTTCTATCTGTTCTTGGCGGTTGAGTAGCCCTCGTTGCTATATTTACTTCGATTACTTTCGAGCTAAAAAATGGTATACTGCGCGGCGTTCGATTGTAACAACGACTCGAGGTACACAACTGGTATATCCTACCATTGCTTTCCGAGGGATGAAGCTCTACGATCACAGTGGCTGGCAAAGATCTCACGAGCGGATCTGGTCGTTTCGAAAAACTCCAGGCTGTGCTCAGAACATTTTACACCTGACTGCTACGAACGAGACTTGAAAGCAGAAATTCTTGGTTTGAAACCCAGATCTACGCTAAAACCAGGTGCAATACCCACGGTTTTTTCGCATCGGAGACCATCAAAAAGACCTCGACTTTCATCGGAGAAACGTTCAGAAGAGAAAGTCAGAAAAGAAGTAAGTGAATCGCGAATTACTCTCTTGTATCTGGGTTGGGTTGTTGCAAAGCTTGGGTTGTTGCAAACTCTTGAAGCTGCTCATCATTTATGCATGATTGATACAAAAAAAAAATTGAAAGGTGAATGCAGTTTGAGGGCAATAACAATTTATATCTTAAGGGATATCACTCGAATAGGTTCCATTGAGAAACATTAAATTTTCACATAAAAGTATTTCTTCTCCTTAAGCAAAACAATATCCTGCCATGGAATTCCTTCTAGTTTCATGTTTTTTTTTTCTGAGTCATCTTTGTACTTCATCTCTCCTGAAAATGTTTGACCAGTAGGTAAACAAAATTAAATTGTTTCAGAATAAAGTGATTATTCTTTAATTCTAGGAACATTATACCTGTCCCTTGTTAACTAGCAGGTGAATAAAATTAGTACAAATAGACTATATGTAAGTTGTGGATATTATTCTTTAAATAATGAATTCTTTTAACCTTCTTTACCTCTATGTGAATAAAAACTTAATACAACTGGAAATTCTAAGTTAAAACCAGTGCAGGCTTTCAACCAAAGGAGGGCAGGGTCAGGTGTTATATTTTCCAAGAAAATCCCATTGAATCATTGTGTAACCATATAGTAGCATAGTTTATCCCTCATACCCACATTTTTCATTCTCTCAAAGGGTCACTAACCCATACCATAACAGAGTTAATATTTTTTCTGTTATAGTATATAGCCTCTATCACTGCACAACCTAGTTGTGGAATTGAAGAACATGCAGCTTCAGCTTTAGAACAGCCTGCACCTGTTGATGTAGTGAATTGTGGAGCAAGTACATCAACCTCAGACAGCCCATCATATCCATTCCCACATGATTTAGGGCCTAAAAGCACGTTGGTTGAGTCACAAGCAGTGCAGGTGAATTTGCCAAACAAGGGTGTGGATTTTGGGATCCAAGTCAATCTTCGTGGTCTTCATTTAATGATGAAATCTACTGACACCCAAGTCGAGGTTGATGTTTCAGAAAGCAGCACCCAGACTGAAGAGGTATTCCTTCCTGAAATTGAAGATAACAAGGGAGAAGCAACTGAAGCTGCTGCTTCCCCAGAAGTCTCTCCAAGAAAAGATGGCATCTACCTTCCCACAAAACAGGAAGATTCAGATGATTCGAACTTGTCAGGATCAGACAACGAACACCAAGGGGAAACAAAATGCGAAAAGCCACAGGATGATACCAAATACATTGTATTTAAACAAGAGCTATTTAAATTGTTTAAGTACTGTCCTGAGTGTGGTGCAGTTGTGATTAAGAGGAACCAATCCACACAAGGAAGCCAACTATTTGTCACCCTAGAATGTATGAATAATCATAAGTACTCCTGGCAAAGCCAGCCAATGCTTGAGGGGATGGCAGCTGGAAATTTGTTGCTGTCATCATCTATTTTGCTCAGTGGCTCTACCTTTACAAAAGTAGCATCTTTGGCAGATATCTTAAATTTGAAAATTTTCAGTGAGAAAACATTTTATAATATTCAAAACAAGTACTTATTACCCGTAATCAATGAGTTCTGGCTTAAAGAACAAAATTCCACTTTTTCTGAGGTAGGGGGGCGAGATCTGTGGCTTTCAGGGGATGGGCGTTGTGACAGTCCTGGCCATAATGCAAAATATGGGACATATACCATGATTGATCAGAAAACTGATAAGATTGTTGACTTCAAGGTTGTTCAGGTCAGTGAAGTAAATAATAGCAATGCCATGGAAAGAGAGGGTTTTAAACGCTGTATGGAAAACATCTATGAAAAAGGGGGGAAAATTATGGTTGTTGCAACTGACCGTCATGTGGGCATTAGGGCTGACATGAAAAGAAATTTCCCTGAAGTTGATCATCAATTTGATGTGTGGCACCTTTCCAAGAGTATAACTAAAAAGTTAACTGAAAAAGCAAAGAAGAGAGAATGTGCTGATCTCTCTCTCTGGATCAGATCCATCTCAAACCACCTTTGGTGGTGTGCCAAAACATGTGGGGGAGACAAGGAGATGTTGAGAGAGAAGTGGATATCCATTGTCTATCACACTGCCAATATCCACTCCTGGGATTCAGCTGACCTGTATGAGGAATGTGCCCACCAACCAATCCCTCCAGCTATCGCAAGAACTAAAAGGTGGCTTAGGCCTGGCTCCTCTGCTCATAATGCATTGAAGGAGGTTGTATTCGATAAAAATCTGTTGAAGGACATTCAGCAACTAACACTAAGTTGTCATACTGGCAATTTAGAGGTGTACCATAGTGTGCAGACCAAATATGCACCCAAACGGCAGCACTTCTCTTATAATGGCATGGTTGCTCGAACTCAGTTGGCAGCCCTAGACCATAATGCCAACACTGGTAGACAACAAGCCACTGTATCCAGGGGTGCCAACCAAGGGGAGCTGCAATATAAGGTGGTGTTTCCGAAAAATACAAAAGAATGGGTGGCGAAGCCCATATTTGAGAAGACAACCAATTATCATCTCAAGCCAATGCTTAATGCCATTGTAGAGAGAAAATGCTTAAAACCACAAGAGAGGAGTGCAACAGTCACAGCACCACACATTCCTGTAAACATTGCCAGCAAACCCCGCCCTCCTAAAGCAGATGTCATTGCTAATCATACTTCGAGATTTTTGAATAATTAAATACAACAACTTTGTCAATAACACAATCAAATGAAAATAAAAGCAATCATCGTAGCAAAAAGCAATCAAAGTTAGGTTTGAGGTTTATTTCATTCAGGCCACGCAGCTATCCCTGGCAATGTGGATAATTTAATAACTGCAGTAGGGATGACATTCGTTTGGCTCTGCATGGCTTTTGACTGAATCACTATGCAGAAATGTGTTAGTAATTCATATCCTCGATAAGTAATTGTATATTTCACGCAAATTTTAGAAAGAAACCGTAACATAAGGAAAGAAGAGCCTCTGGTGTTATACACGCAAAGGATATGTTACTAATCATTATTAAAGGACATTACGGATAAAGTTCAAAGTTCCAGATCTGCTTCTCGAAACCCCACGTAATTACCACTCTCTTCTGGAAATGTTTTACGTATGGCCGTGACGACGCATGCTGGCACGATTCTCCGCCGGTTTTTTCCTAATACCCCATGTGCCCACCAAGTAAATTGTCTGTAGGCTGCCAAACGCCAAGTTCTAGAGAACAAGAGGATATAAAGTCACAAAAGCGATTGACTTAATTACGCGTACAAAATAAGAAAGAAAAAGACAGTTTACCTGTTGACGATAGGGTCGGGAATTGGATTGAGCCGCGCATTGTGGATAGCAACCAATGCCGTGCTCAAAACATCCGTGTCCAGGCACACAATACCAAATTTCGGCTGTTCTGTTATACATCTAACACCTATCAAGAAGAAAAAAGTCTTAACATTTTATTTCCCTCACTGTTTCAATAATTTTCATCCATCAGACCTTGTAATTGCAATTACAACTAAGATCGAGTTTGCAATTGTCCACCTTTTGTCACTCTTAGCAGAGAAGCGGTCGCTTCAAACAAAATACTCGTGAGAATAATCACATAATAAGTACAAACCTGAATTGTCGAACTTTTGATTAAGCTCCTCTAGTTCTTGGCAGCAGTAACATTCATTTGCCACCGGCATAAGCGCACAAGCGCCGCACAAACACCATTCGGTGTTTCCCATCCTCGAAGTATTGTCTTCTTCGTGGGCTTCTACCTCCTGTCCTACACTCTCTTCCTGAGGTGGTTCTTCTCCAGGCTGATATACTGGTTCGAACTGAAATGGTTCTATTCCGCTCATAACGAAGGGTCGACAAAGACGCAATTTGTATTAAAACTTAGCTGAACGATAACACGTTCTAAAGTGATCCCCATAACATACGTCACAGGCTCATTTGGAAGACCGCTGATTTAAAATTGGTGCCCACGGTTTGAAAGCCGAAACAGCGCGAAAATACAAACTTTAAAGAAATATTTCTCCAAGGTAAGACACATTTAGCACAAATAACGCTTGAAATCGAGAATTTCGTCACTTTGGCTATCGAAAGAAATTAACTCAATTTTTGGCTTCAGTTCTCCTTTAAGGCAGCAGAAGATTGAAATGGCGTGCTTGATCAAAATATATATCACAATATAAATATTGTGGTACATTAAAGTGCCGAATCACCTACATTGCTTCTTTGTTGTGATGAATGCGAACGAATCAGCGTTAATAATCGGCTCAAAACTGAACCCTTTTTTCTGTGATGATGAGTGATACAACTTGAATTGGTCCCTTAAGGAGCGATGCACAACAGATGATATTTCCATAGTTTCTACCGGAATTCCCGTGATCTTGCTTTTCCTGACAAGATCCTTCGAGGAGTTCGAGAAGAAAAGTTGCTGCTCAGAGACTTTTGGATTTTTCTCAAACAAACTATCACTTGAACGAGGGATTTCCTTATGTTTTTGATCGCTTATTTCATCCTTTCAGAGAGCAACAGCTCAGTAAAAATAATTTCCATCTCAGTGGAAAACGACTTCTCTCCTTATAGGAGGTATATTTTCAAAAGTCGTAATTTGTTCATTAAATACGTTAACAAGCATGAAAACAGGATGTACATATATAAATACAACTGAAAAGACTTAAATAAGTTATTTCTCAGCGATTCCTGGTTAACTTTGTAATATTTCGGTGCGATGACGATTTCACAATAAACCTTACGTAAGGAGAGAAGTTTTTCGGTTTTTTTATGACATATTTCGTGGTAATTCCAACAAAAACTTAAATTTCCCTCGCATCAACATATCTCTCTCAATGTATAATAAAACTGCGGCGACAAAGCCATAATCTCTCGCAAAAATCGGTTTTTTGAACGTCAAAAGAACCTTTCGCCATACGTTCCTTTATAGCAAGTTACAATGTTTGCCCCGTGGCGATCCCAGAACTCTTTGCGCAAACGCAAGATACTGGCAACTCATTCATTTGATGTCACTACCACAATGTTTTTCACGGATATTATGTTTATCAATAGTCCATTTTACAGTTACTTGCTTGGTTGCCAAGCCTTTGAACATGAGTGAGGCTAAGGGTGACATTGTTATGACACAAACCATGCTGCTTTTCAAATTTAAGTTACTTTGTTATCATGCTAACAAGATACTGGTCTCTATCCCAACATGGTCAACTTCAGCCACACTCCAAATCAAAGGCTTGGCAACTAAGTACCCAACTGTAAAATGGCCTATTGCTCAATTTCAATTTTAATTTTTAATGACATATATTAATGAAGGCCACCAAGATTATGAGACTGGATGCATGCCACTTTATTTTTCTTGGACCCAAATTTATTAACCGAGATGAGCCTGACTGTTATTGTTTGATATATTTCCAGGTTCTGAAACTCTGAAGAGGAAGCAACCTCAGAGAGATAGGCTTTTCGCTTTTTTAACATCTAAAAGTTAAAAACTGTAGTGGAAGATGAATTTTCTGATGAAACTGGAGAAACTGCTTTAAATGATACTGTGTCAGCTTCACCAGATTCTGCTAATAATGTGAGTATGCCTGACCCGCCTGTGGATCCTGAAGCTACTGTGCTAAATTTACTCAGCAGGGTTGAAATACTACAAAAGCCAGAGTCCACAGTAGAGGAAAGGTAGTGCAGCTAGGGAAGGAAAAGGAAGCTTTGCTTGCGCGCCAGTTTTCTCTGGACAAAATTAAAGATGACAGTGCAACCATGCTTTTTTATACAGGCTTTCCCAATTATGAGGCTTTAATGAGCTTTCATTGAACTGAAAGTCAGGAAAATACACCATTGGAAAGGAGAGAAACTCTTGAAGGAAAGTTGGCCTTATCAGATGGATAAGAACAAAAGTAAAGCAGGACCTTCAAGGACACTTACCTACCTCCAAGAGTTTGTTCTTGTCTTATTGTGATTGAAGGTGGGATTGTTTGTACTCAATCTTTCTGACAGATTTGGAACTAGCACAAGTCTTGTTTTGTGTATTTGCATTACACGGATAAATTTTCTTTCTGGGGAACTTCCTGGACTCTTCCCCTTCCCATTGCCAGAATTAGTCATAAAGAACATGCCTCAAGAGTTTGCTGAATATCCCAGTACAAGAATTATTCTGGACTGCAGTGAAGTATGCTGGCACAATCTGAAACTTGGTCAGATTATAAACACCATAACACATGGAAAGTGCCAGTGGCTGTCACTCAAAATGGCCAGGTGTCTTTCATTTCAGACTTGTGGGGAGAACAGGTTTCAGACAAACAAATTACTGGAGAAAGTGGTGTTCTCATTTGTAAGAGCCTGGTGACAATATCATGGTTGACAGGTTATTTGATATTTCTGATGTCATGCCAAATGTTGTAATAGTAAACGTGGCTCCTTTCTTGGCTGGAAGGGATCAGATGACTGGGGTGGAAACCTAAGAAACCATGAGTGTAGCCTCTGTGCACATACATGTTGAACGAACAATTGGTAGGATAAAGACCTACCATATACTGGATGGAACGCTTTCAAACACTTTAAGCTCATACGCCTCACAGATTGTCAAAGTCTGCGCTTTATTGACAAACTTTCTTCTCCCATTACTAAAACCAACTTACCAACAGTAGTAAAAATGAAATACTCCACAGCATAGACAAAGAAAGGTTACAGTGACATCATATTTTAACCCTTTCACTCTTAAGATCCCATTAGTGACTCTCCCTACTGTCTGCCATACATTTCTAAAGATGTAAGTTAACCACGTTAACCTTCATCTACCCTAAGCACCAAGATCGGACACAGATTCCTTGCCCGAGTAGACAAACACTTCCCTAAATACCATAAACTTAGAAAAATCTGTAATCGTAATACCATCAGAATCAGTTACAGCTACATGAATAGCACTAAGCAGATTATCGACAACCACAACAAACGCATCTTATATTCATCGGAACATATGGATGACAACGCAGATGACACCGCAAATAACACAAAAGACAGCAAAACTTGTAACTGCCGACAAAAGATCCCATGCCCACTCAACGGGTATTGCCTCCAATCAATAGTTATCTACAAAGCCACCGTCACACGTAAGGACAATAACACTACTGAAACGTACATCGGACCTACAAAAAAAGGCTTCGAGATAAGATATAGAAACCACTCTGCATCATTCCGACACTTCATTCCGATTTGGCGCTCCAGTCATGCAATACGTTCGTCCTTCCTTCTAGATTTGTCCTTTCTCCACTAAAGTTGCCGACGTGTCTTTTTTACTTCACAGCTATGTAACATGATCATTTTGGCTGCGCGCTTGATGGGGACACTTTCCGGCCGCCAAATCGTACTTCCAATGTCTATCAGAAAATGCAAAAAAGTTTCGTTTTATAAGCACTTTAACAGTACCGCGTTTTACCGATTGTGGGTGGTGTGAATCATACGCTAAGTACTGATCAGTGTGTGTGGGCTTCTTGTTTACGCTGGTGGTGAGGCGGCCGTCAGGTTCTCTTGAAACTGCGGTGTCGAAGAAGGCTAATTTGGTGTCATTCTATGTCTCGATGGTGAAGCGGATGGAGGGCTTCTGGTTGTTGAGATGCCGTAAAAGTCATCAACGGTTCCACGATCCAGGGTGGTAAAGGTATCGTCTACGTAGCGTTTCCAGGCCTTAGGCATGTAGGATGATGAGGTTATTGCAAATTTTGATGATTTCATGTTGTTATTTTGCAGAGGACGGCTAAGAATTATACACTGTTTTAAAACGTACGTGCTGAGCTCTCCATGTCTTGTTATATTTTCCCAAAAGTTGGAATATCAGCGTCAACAGCTACTCGCTGATGAATGACAACAGCTCTATCAAGAACAACTGAAGCCGCAGAGATACGCGCTCGAGCTGCTGCCAGTCACCTTTCACCATCTGCTGCCTCTCTTGCGCAGCTGCAACCACAACCACAGACATTCTAACCTCAGCTGCAGATCCCACCACAGCAGCAACGACAGCAACAACAGCAACAACAGCAACAACAGCAGCAGCAGGCACAAGCAC
Source organism: Pocillopora verrucosa (assembly GCF_036669915.1). NCBI lineage: Eukaryota > Metazoa > Cnidaria > Anthozoa > Scleractinia > Pocilloporidae > Pocillopora > Pocillopora verrucosa. The sequence continues at coordinate 5,454,336 of NC_089321.1, forward strand.
ATAAACAACAAAAGCTTAGGCATTCCCAACAAGCCCCGCACACGGCTCCTCATCCAGGTGCCACCAGCCAAGCGCCGCAAGTCACACAAGTCGGGTGGGAGCGGGTAGGTAAATCCTGGGGGAAAAGAAATCTTGTTTTAGAACAGAAATGGAATTAAATGAAATAAAACTTCAGTACTTTCTACTCTTTTTGCCATCCCATTTCCAAAATTAAAAGCAACCGATTGAAATTTTTGTCTAGTTTTGGAAGATTGGCACCCTTGCACACATAAAGGGACAACGTACTGTCTTCAGCAATAGAACAATTGAAGGCCGCCGAGCTGCGCGCTCGAGCTGCTGCCGGTCACCTTTCCCCGTCAGCTGCCTCTCCTGCGCAGCCGCAACCACAACCACAGACATCCCAACCTCAGCTGCAGATCCCACCACAGCAGCAACAACAGCAACAAAAATAGCAGCAGCAGGCACAAACACATCAACAGCAAAAGCTTAGGCATTTCTAGCAAGCCCCGCTCACGGCTCCTCATCCAGGTGCCACCAGCCAAGCGCCACAAGTCGCCAGCCCCACGCCACAAAGTAGGAAACTCACAGAAAAAAAAAGAGAGCGGGTCAGTAGATCTTTGGGGAAAAGAAATCTCGTTCGAGAACAGAAATGGAATTAAAAGAAATAAATCTTCAGTACGTGCTACTGTTTTTGCCATTCCATTTCCAAGTTATGATGCCTTCGCTTGAAATTTTGGTCTAGTTTTGGAAGATTGGCACCTTGTAGGAAATCCTGTGATAACGTCACATCATGGAAAAAATTCAAAGGGTGGTTTATCCCTGGGTGCACAAAGCTCAAAGTTATGCTAGTAAAAAATAATTTCTCAATTGTGTATTTTCTATGATGTTTCTTTGAATGTTGCCTTTTTTTCTCTAAGTATTTAAATGCCTGTTTTTGTCGTATTGTTGTTTAAGTATTGATCGGTGAAGTCTAGCAGACGATCCAGAAGAATTGTTCCCCTAGAATTTTACATTCAAATTAAATAACAGCTAAGTGCATGTCTCTTCCCCACTCTCTCCATCATCCACTATTCGAGCCCAAAAGTATAAGTATATGTTTAAGTATTGATCGGTGAAGTCTAGCAGACGATCCAGAAGAATTGTTCCCCTAGAATTTTACATTCAAATTAAATAATAGCTAAGTGCATGTCTCTTCCCCACTCTCTCCATCATCCACTATTCGAGCCCAAAAGAAAAAACTAAATCTACCTCAATTGAAGAAGACTTCCTTTTAACCTACGGAACGGCTTGGCAGAGCAGACAAACAAACGGGCGTAATAATAATAAAAAAAAGACTCGGACAATAGTGTCCAAAATTTGACACTGGTGTCTAAAATCGAACATAATTCCGTTATTCTGAACATACCTACAAGCAAAATTTATTGGCGTTTACTCACTTTCTCTTTGCTCATAATACTTTAAACACTTTTTGTAAGATACTTTAAAGGATATTTTTTGTAAGACAAACGCACTTGTGTGAAAGATTACAGTTTTCTGATCCAAAGATACTTTATCGAAGTCACTCAAACTTTTTTTCGTATCGAAAGCTCTCTGGTAAGGTAAAGATTTTATCTCATCAACGCAGGAAACATTTGCCCAATTGTGCTTTGCTTGGCTTGCTTTATCTTGTTCATTATGTTTCCACCGTTGCAATGAAAAATTGCCAGGGAAGCCGCGTACGGACACAAAGCTTTTGACAATCGTGAAATTTGTCGTTCATTGGCATAGAAACCAAGATGAGGCTAATTTCATTAAGGTTAAAGTGATGGTATAGTTAAATTTCAAACATAGAGGAAGTGAGATCTAATTCGCTAGAGCATTCAATTCTTTCGCGAATGAAAGGCATAGGAATGTCCCGAATGAGGACAGTTGAAGACCCTTTAATGTCTTCTGTAAAAACTATACACTAAAAAGAAAAAGTAACTATTTTCTACAGCAAAACTTGTTATTTTATTGTTGTTTTTTTCTGATATATAAAAACTTTCAGGAAATTTTTCGCAGAAGCTTGGGCAAAGCATAATTAAGTCAGAATAAAATTGTTCAATCTTATGCTTATTTATGCTTTTAGCTGATACAAATCACTAAAAGTACAATAATTTTTTGTTACGATAAACCTGGAACAAGGGGAAAACAAAGACACGCAAATAACATTAAGTGAGAAGTAGATAAATATAAAAGAAGTCACTTTATAAAATAATTCCTTTCATTACAATCTTGCTTAAGGTCACTAAAAGCCACAAGTTCTTGTACCAGTGTGCTTAACTCCAACAAACTGTTGGAAAAATTGTAGCCTTATCCCCGGTTTAGAAATACTTGATACATCTTTAACATGTCAAAAATGATGGACATAGTTTATTAAAAAAAAAAACTCCATCGTGGAAAGGAGTCCATTATAATTTTCACTGAGTGCTAAGCACTTTAAGGGTTAGATGTTAAGATTATTCCGTTTTTGAATATAGTAATATATAACCTGATACACTGAAAATCATTGCCCAGTATAAAGTCATTAACTCATCCTTCACATTTCCATAATTATTCAGTTATTTAAATCAATGTGCACAGAAAAACAACGTTGCATAGAGACGATGCAGAACATGTTTCCCGGGTCACATTGCGCATGCACCAGTATAAACATGCATATATGTGAGATAAGCACACTTGTGGTTATCTCATACTTAACTTATATGATGGGACAGCTTGGATCCAATTACACCAGAAAGATTTCCGTTATATTCACAAAATTAAGAGATTAAGAGTGAGAAACTTCGTTTCCCAGACGGACAAAAGTCCTTTTGCGCAAAAAAACTAAGGCAATCGAGAATCCTCTCTGGTGTAAAAGCGGCTTGATAAAACACTAATTTATGCATGCATTAGCGCTAGAATTCTCCAAATGTTTTCCTGCCCTCAGCTTATTTCTATTTATTTTGCAGAATAAAAAGGTGAAATACCTTGAAGTGACATTTTCACTTTGAAAGACGAACGAAAAAAAGAGAGAGCAAGGTCGAAGAGAATGTGAACCCTCTGCAGGAAAAGCTCGCTACTGCTGAAGTAACATTGATAAAAAAAAGACCTAATGAGCTTCAAGCCGGGAAAACAACTGCACAATCTTAGCGTAGAAGGCGCGCTCTAATTGGCTACTCAAACTCCTAATATCCTTTCCTTTTTCACCTCCGAGCAACGCGTGCGGGATTTGCGCGCGAAAATATTGTAATCGCTGCATAAATAAATGAGTTAAAATCATCTTTTTTTACTCTAACATCTCACTGTTTTAGTATCTACTAAAACGACTATTCACGTAAGTGTCGGTGGCTACTTGTTAATTATCGTTTTAGGACACCATGCCCGACTTCCTAAAGTGAAGCAAGTCGTCACGCAACTAAAGAATTGAGTCTAACAAAATGAACTCTTCACCTTTGATTTCCTTGTTAATTTGGAGCTGTGAGTTCACAACAAAGTCTTATCAAATAGAACCAAGCATATTCTCTCATGATTTGTAGCACTTGGTGCATTTTATCGAACGAGGCCGCGTAGAAATGAATGCCTGGGTTACATCTAGTGTTATGTAAATTTAAATACACCCGTTCCAAGTATAAAAAGAAAATAACGACCTCTGACAGATTAAGCACGTAAAATAAGTGTTACCGCTTTTTAAAATAAATTTTGCAAAAAAAGAAAAAGTTGGATATCAAAAACTTTCAGACTATAATTTTGGAATTCATGCCATTTTTTTTTTTTAGCTTGGGTAACACTTCATTTTATTGCATTTTGCTCTTTGCGGTCGTCACGCAGATGCTAAAATGCGGAATAATTGCTCCATTTTACCGTAACGGTAATTTTATCAACGAAAGCCAAAGACCATGTTTTTTTTAAATATTCATTTTCTTAAAATTTTTCTTTTCACCTCCAGCCGCCATTTATCTCCTGTAACGACTTCTCTCCCAAGGTAGGTCTTACGTTGCTGTTGTTGTAGTCCCGTTTGAAGTTACTGCATGACCATTTGTTTGTACTTCTTGCTTGGAGTTTGAGAAGAAAATCGGGTTATTAAACTGCTGGTGGTTTAGCGGATGATTTCCTTTCTTGCGCTTACAGAAGAGATACAAACCTAACCCGCAGCAACACATCAACAGGAAAAGGATAGCTGGTATCAATATGTATATTACCCTTGTACCCTTTTCGCCTGTAATAATAAGAATTAAGACAAGTGTTAAACAGAATAGCTCTAGCTGAGAACACCAATAAACGGACTCTCGCATCTGTTTCAAAGCTAGCCTGTTTACATTAACTTACTTTCTATTTGATCTTCTGTTGTAGGCTGACTGCTGGTGCTAACACTTGAATCTGAAATTTCAAAAAGGTGATAAAACAGTTCAAAAACAAAACAAACAACTACAAAACTAATATTACAAGAGAAAATATATAATCAACACTTTCTTTGAGCCCAGACGTTATTATAATTATTCATCACCTAAGACAAGAACATAACCGACTAACAAACCTTTGGGCTAATAAATGTCGGGATAATGTACATAGCAATTCTTGGATGAGGTTGAGCTTGATATCATGAATCATAAAAACCGAGGTCTGAGCTATCTGCCGAAGCAGAAGGCTGAGGCAGCTCACACAAACCACAAGAACATGATCCTTTTGAGGAGCATAGCTCTGCTACAGAGCAATGTTAAAGAACAACTGAAAGGCTAGCGTACCATCTTCTATCTTGATAATTAAAGATGACTGATCAACGGCCAACCCTGCTAATTCTCCACTGTCCACAGCCTCAACAAGCTTCCTGGTCACATTAGCGCCAAGATTGTTAGCAATATCCCGGAAAAACGTCAGCTTAAACTTAGCAATAATACTGCCACGACTACAACGAAAGACAGAAACAGAAATTAACGAAGACTTGAACATTTATAACGCGTTCATGTTTTTTCGCTAACTTAGATTCAAGAATATTTTGAGGACACCATTGATCTTTGGAATGCTACATATGCAGGCATTACGAGCATTAAATAAAATGTTTTAAAGTAGTCTCGTGGCAGTAGAGGAAGGTGTAGGTGGAGGTAAGCGGAGTAAAATCTAAAAAAGGGAAAAGGAAAATTAGTTTCCAAACAGGCTTATGATGAACCAGATTAGAAAAAAGGAAAAGATCTTAAATCCCAGGATCTCATACTTTTTTCAGAAACATTCCGTATGAAAGTAATTTGGATGTTACTCAGCCCGTAAAAGGGATTGGACGGGCCTACAAGAAGAGGAGCCTACAGCTAGAAGAGCCTACAGCTAGAAGGGCCAACAGCAACAGGCTAAGAGCTAGACGGGCCTACAGCTTGAGGATCTTACGGCTAGACGGGTCAAAAGCTAGAGGAGCCTACAGCTAAAGGAGCCTACAGCTAGAAAGGCCTAAAGCTAGACGGGCCTTCGCCTAGATGGGCCTACAGCTAGAGAGAGCTACGGCTAGACGGGCCTACAGCTAGACGGGCCTAAAGCTAGACGGGCCTACAGCTAGAAGGGCCTACAGCTAGACGGACCAACAGCTAGAGGGGCCTACAGCTAGATGAGCCTACTGCCAGACTGGCCAACAGCTAGAGGGACCTACAGCTAGACGGGCCTACAGCTAGACGGGCCTACAGCCAGAAGGGCCTACAGCTTCAGGGACCTACAGCTAAGGGGTCCTACAGCTAGACCGGCCTACTGCTAGACGAGACTACAGCTAAATAGCCCTACAGCTAGACGGGCCTACAGCTACAGGGGCTTTCGCGAGGGTTCAAAATGAACAATTTGAAATTAAGTAATACAGAGAGATTTCAATATACTATTTAAGATTCTATGATACCAGAACTAAACAAAGAAGTGGCCGGAACTTTGTTCAATTATTTCGCACGTGTTTCTTGGAAAGCCACAATATACCTGAATCCGGTTATTGTAACATTCAAGAAGGCTTTTGATGCTTCATCGTTCTTATCGTCGTTGTACAAGTCAGCAATCTAACAAAAATAAAGAGGGCAAAAGGCGATCGGAATGACGTCTCAATCTGTCATACAGGAATTTATCAAAGTGGCTTACAATAGAATATAGTAGTCTAGACTTAAATCTATGAACATTGAAAGCAATGGATTAAAACTGGCCAAAATAGTTTGTACCGATTTTTCTATCTTCCTTGCGAGAGTCTTGAATGCTTTGCTACCAGGATTCTCGAGGTCATCAGTCCATGTCTTGTTGGAGAACTTTACTGAGCCTCTATACGTTAGAACTGAAAGTAAACGTTGTAGTCTTCAGATTACCAGCACAGTGAAAGTTTGACTTGTCTTATTTTCTGGTAGTTTAGTGACTCTGCGGTGTTAGTTCACAGACTAATGTTGGAAAGTCCGCATCAGTTCTAACCTTTAACTAATCCTAAAAATCTGACCCGTAAATTAACAGGATTTAAAGAAATCGGAGGACAAATGCAATGAATACAATTCCTCCTGATATCCCTTCTATTCAGGAAGTTTTGTGCCAACGACGACTCATTGAGTGATTCTGAAAATGATGTTGCGTGTGCATATTAATTCTCCGTATGATTTCGAAGGTGATTTTCACTTCTTTCGAAGTATCACGAAAACTTCTGAAAAAGTTGTAGAACATAACATACTGTGCACAAAGCATACTGGACACATCAATTTTGCAATCCTTTGCACATTCTCTACATAAAGAGAGTGTTTACCTGCTGATGGTGTTGTACTCACTGATGGGATGATAGTTGGTTGCAAATCTGAAAGTGAACAAACAAAACAGACCGCTGCAAATCAACTCTAACCACATCAACAGTAGCATTTAGTGGAAACAAAGATGGTGATATTGTGCAGAACTAAAGTTAATGTCTACTTGAGACTGAGCCGCATACCAATCGTACCTCATCCCAGTTGATGTAGCATAAAGAGACAAAAACTAAGAAGGATATTTATGCCCTTCCTCCACCATATATTTCCCCTTGATAGTTAACTTGTACTCGGATATATTCATGGTTGGAAAAAGGTATCGAGGGGACCTTGCCGAAAGAACACAACAGAATGATCCACCCAGACCGCGGAGTGTTCAGCAAGCTAGCTATAAGGCAACTACTTCTCTCGACAATGATGCACACGGCAGAAAGTCTCCGCGGTAACTGCATGTTTTTACTTACACGAGAGCACCAGTTTGATTTTAAAAGTTGTTCATCCCATCTGAAGGGTATTAGCACCTTAATTCAGTCCCCTGAATATAGCTGTCCTATCAAACTCTCGTTTGGGACATGGGACAGGAGACTGTTTAGTCACATGGTGGTAAGGAGAAAGTTCAACTAAGTACCGTACTGGGATTAGAAAGAGGAGTAAGACCCATAGAGTAAGTAACAAACGAGCAAAAATTTTTGCTACTCACAGACGTATCTGTACGTAGGTAAATATAATTAGTTTGACGTTGTTTGCCATTAGCTACTGGTAGGGAACAAAATAACCGAGTGGCGTCGAAGCCTTTGAAATTAAAATCTGATGATCTGCAAATCAATTGATTTACTTCGCGGTATTAATGGTTTGGCTCCTCCACTGCGCCTTGTATATCATCATTTTGAATTTTGAACAGTTTATCTACCATTGCCTATTTTGCTTGCAACTTTAGAGTAATAGTAATTGGCAAAGAGATATCTATAGTTATTTAGGTGTACCTACCACTCTTACAGCCATACAATTCTAAACGGAGACACGGTCGATCACTCCATGTCTTTGGCTTTATCCTGATATACCTTCCCCGCAGACCAGAAGGGAATGAGTTCTTCACTATTGATGAGAAATCCACGTTTGCCAAGAAGACCTAAAATATTGTGTAACGTAAACTTTCCGTCTAAATTGACAACATCAACCAAAAGAATGGCAATGGAATGGCAAAGGCAAGTATCTGACGCTGGTAAAGAGGCACTCTCTCTCTTGCGTGTGGTGTTGATCCAATATCGTAATCTAGCCTTCACAGTTCCATTTTTGTGTCTAAGAACAATCTGTACAATATCTATAACTATTTGCCTTTTGATATTTAACAATCATTTTACGAGCGCGCGTTAGATATGAGATGATAGATAGCCAACGAGGCCAGTAGAGTTGCTGACAATCATCTCATTTATATACAACAAGGGCGAGTGAGATAATTGTTTTATCAAAAACGTCCCGAAATATAGATACATCTTCTCAACTTTATTTTGTAAGAACAAACGGAATGATACAGTGTACAAAACCACTTTCGGTTGAACTCGTCTTCATGTGCGCGTACGGTATAATAGCTCATAACCAATGATGGTTAAGCCAATAAAAAGTCTTGAACTACATTATCCAATGATCCTGTTTTTTTATGTGTGATACATTTCGGAGGTTGCAGAACACTCCATATTCCTTTACAAATAATCAATGATATGATATAAAATTCAGATCAAGACGCTCACTTACGTCACATTACCCACCTTAGTCTTATCGTTCTGCCTGTATTGAGTCCATGGTCCGTCAGCATAGTCTTTCGTATTCACAATGTAACTTTTGATGTACCCCTTACCATCTTCAGCTCCTTGTATAGCTACGGTGCTTACTTTCATCGCAACTCCGAAGTCAACCTTGAAATGGGAAGAAACGAGACAACAAATAAGAACTGGTGAGGTAAATTTTCTCTTCCTACGAAGCATTTTCCAGAGACGAAAAAGAGACAATCGTTGGAACGTGAATTGACAATTACCGGGAGATATCACATATTAGTATATACCACATAGGCGAATAGTATTTTTGCGTGCGCTAACTGGCTGGTTTGTAAGTAAAGCCAATAAAAAGTACTATTGATCTCCGACCAGCCAAAGGTTTCTGTGAGGTATAAACTTAAATAGTTATTCTCCTCAGTGCGGGTGAAAGTGATGGATATCTATATCCACTTCAGTGAACAATAACTATGGGGAAACAACTTACCTCAAAGTAGCTCTCTCTATAATTATCAGATGCACACCACCCAGTACTTCCATTTAACCGACCCTTATTGGCCAAGTGGGCCTCGTCTAATGATGAACTCGCTGATAAAGCTGAGTCTTTGATGATCCCTTGCCTTAAACCGAGGGCAGAGTTGCATCCTGGAAAATAAGAGCAGTTTGACAAGAAAGGTCGAGCCGTATCTCTGCCAATTGGAAAAATCCAGCAGGCAGAATAAGCACGTGACCAAGGGCCTTTAGGTAGGGGAGGTGGGTAGACAAGTATTTGTATGCGACACGACGTGGGACAGGTCAGCGACAATTTGACTCGAGAGGCAGGAATTTTATTTTGTTAGAAAAGCATCGCGCTTGTAGGTAACGAGAAGTGTCGCAAATTTCAATTGATGGAATTCGCGCTGATTTAGTTAGATAATCATAAAGACGGAAGGGTTTGCCGCAGAGAAACTTCGCAGTGACTCATCACCCAGTTTAGTTAACGAGAAAAAGTTTGATTAATGACAGGAAAGTCTCTAAGGGACTGATAAGGCTTGTAACTTCCCATGTTTGTTCACGGGATATTAAGTCAGTACCTTCTATACTAAACGAAGGTTTGGATTTCCTGCTCAGCAAGCCATCATTATCAAAGTTGCGTTGAAAAAGACAAGTCATTTTAAGAAAGAAAACTCACCTTTATCACATCCAAAGACTTCAAGGCGTAGACAAGCACCAATTGACGACCAGGCCAGCGGCTTTATGCGCAATGCATCCGCTATGATTGGTTCTGCCAGGAGGTGCGACACCGGATTAACAGCGTCTTGATTGCCTCGGAAATTCTGTGATACCAGAACATAGTGACATAAATATTAATCACGTAAAATGTGTTTGATGTTAAATGTTATACTAGTTATAAAATTTCACAGTTCTAAGCTAATAATTTACCACAAAAACGAAACCTTTAAAACGGAAAATCGAAGAGTTTTAAGTCTAATTGGTTTCTTTTTCTATAAATTTGTTGTAAAGACTAATTCAACCATTTGCAGTTTCATTGACCAATAACAACCGTTTTTTATTTTTAACAACATAAGTCACATCAGTCTCTGACCCTGGTTTTTCCGCCTTCCTGGTAGTCTGACCAAACCGTGATGTCTACGTCAAGCGTACGTGTGGACTTTAGACTGTACACACTGACAAACCCTGACCCTCTGCCCCCTCCCCACGTGGTTATTTTTGTAATCTTCCTTTCCCAGCCTGGAAAAGTAATCTGGTACCAAGGATGTTTATCTAAAATCTGCAAAGGAAAATACAGAGGAGGTTATATACATGTCCACTCTCTTTCGTCAATACTTTATAAAAATAACGAAGATAAACGACTTCAACCTGTATTTTATCCAAGAAGCTTATGAGCACTTCCCAATAAAAATAAATCGCAAACCATATGGCGTTTCCCCGTGCATGGCGCTTTTCAGCCGAGTTTGACTTGAGTTCTAATTGGTTCACTGAGTTGCTTACATTTCATGACATAAAGTTATTCAATTTAAAAGCCCTCTTTCGTCGATTGACGGTTGCCAAACCCTTTGATGCAACGAAGAAAGAGCATCTAAACGATCTGGTAAATGCACATAAAAAATGTACCAGTACTTGTTATAAACATACTTTGGTTGCCTAAAATCACAGAACTACACATTTTCCTATATTTGCACCATACGTCTAACCAACTGCGTAAATTTAAAACACTGAACAAAATTTACAGCTGTTTGTTTTAGGTATTTAAGTTAAAGAAGAAAACAAGAGACCGCATGATTCTCTCGCATATCAGAAGGACACAACCTAACCACACTTTGGATGGGCAGCCTCACGATAATTCAAAAAGCACATAATGATATGAAGTATCCACTGGATCAAGTAAGCGAGACTTGGCTAAATAAGGCCTTGTGTAGCCTTGCAGAAAAAGGCTCACATCAAATTCTGGGAGAAGTGTAGAGAAGGGAAAGAATGAATGACATTACCTTTGCGCACCACCCAACTGCACGAAACGGGCGAGCGTTGGCAGCCTTATGGGAGCTGTCTTTCGTCGATGAAGCTGAAAGAGATGTATCATTGAGGGACCCAGACTGCATCCCAAGAGGGGTTTGACAAGCTGCAAATATATAAATAGTAAGGGATGTGTGAATAAATTTGGAAACAAGAATATTACCTTATTCTATTGTTTTTCTTGGCAAAGATTGGCTTATTTATTCGCTTGTTTGTTTCTTTGCATGTTTTTTAAGCCTTCCTACTCTAGTTGCTTTCTTATTCTTCTTTGCCGTGTAGAACTATTTCACCACTTCTTATTCCGCTACTAATGTTTGATTCAAGTAAGAATCTGGGTCCTTACTGAGTAAAAACCTATCATATCAGCTCATACCAATAGGGCAGCCATAAAGTTCCATCCGCATACACAAAGAGCCGGTCCAAGAGCTTGGTACTATTCTTATCAAGCGTGTATTAACTGTTGGTTTAACAGATTTAGTGACCACAGAATTGGCGTCATGGTTTGCAGGAAACACCTACAGGGCAAAAAATTATCGGTCATCCAGTAACAGCTAGTCCGCGCGAGTAAATATTACTACGTCTTCAATAAAAATTCTATGAACATTACACGCGTTTGACAAAGATCACATAAAATAATAAAATATTCTCTTCATTACCCTTCCAATGCGTTGCTTACGTTATTGAGTTTCTTACGATTCTGGTTAGAACAATGCGGGTAGATCTTGGCTTTTCATCAATCACACTTCTCGTCAGAAAAGAATATGATAAAACATGTCCTTCCGTTTTTAAAATAATTTTTGTCCCTTGGACCAAAAATCCCTTGGTTCTCTGGAGCTACTAGGTCTACTACATCTTCTTCACTTGCGTGGCACCAGACAAATAGAAAAATCATATTCTTCACGTGCTTGGCACTAAACAAATGGAAGAATCATCTTCTTCACTTGCTTGGCACCAGACAAATAGAAGAACTATCCTTTTCTTTTGCTTGGCACCAGACAAATAGAAGAATCATCTTTTTCACTTGCTTGGCGCCAGACAAATAGAAGAATCAATAGGTATGGTAAAACCTCACCACATCTCGACCATTCCTTTGGTACGTCTCATAATTTACACCATCTTCGCTTGTTTGTAGTGTAAACGTACTTATAAAGCTGGGTAGTCCATTGAGAGTGAAGCCTTGAAGAGCAATTTTGTTTAGGCGAGTTTCAGTAAGCAGATCAATCTGAAAGAAAAAATAGGTATCACAGATATGTTTGCGAAGTCTGGATGTCTTTAAGCTCTGTTTACATCGTATGGTTTCCTTGCTCTTGCAAAAGAAAATGATCACAATTTTCCATTTTTAAACTCTTAATGGTGACAATAACGTCAAAAATTTCGATAACTACTGTGGAACCCCGAGGGGCCACTGATGGGTTTAACTGAAAAGCTGAAATTTGGGAAAATGAAAGAGTAATAGTGCTACGATGTTGATTTCCCCGACTTATTATCACCTATTAAGTTTTCACTGACCCATACTAAAATTTCACGACCTTGAAATTCATTTTCTCAGACTTTCAATTCCTGGCCCGAAGCTACAATGTCTCTGTGCCCATGGTGGTTTTTAGCATTTAGCGTCTCCACTTTTAATTTCAATCATATTTTTTAAAACCATTTCAAGCACCATGTTTTAAAAAACACGCATCTCACCTGGATGTACTGCCCAGATTGTGCCTTGGCGCACCAAGCTGACATAGAGTTTAGCCGGGCCATATCCGGACCATATGATGCCAACATAGAACTAGCCGTGATCTGGCTTTTGCTGATGGCACCATTACTCATGCCCAGAGCTGCAGAACATTCTGGAGTAAAATTAAAGGTAGATTTAGGACGATCAAGTTTAAACATGATTTCCTTTATGTATCTTCTAAATCTTAATGTTGAAAAAGTATCTTTAAATAACAAGAAATGAAACCTTTTTTACACTTTTTCCAAACAGCTGGGAGGTAGACTTTAATAGTTCAATTCTTGCCACTTGCTGCAGGTGTGGACTCGCCTCTCAATCTAACTCTGTGATCACTTTAACCCCAGTAGAAATGGGATTAATCTGAATCGCAACGGCTATTAATTTTGTGCATGGAAATTGTTCGTAAAGCAACCGACATCAGCGCGGGTTGCATTGTTAACGACAGGCACATAGTACAAGAACAGACAACAGAGAGCGTTTTCAAAAAGAGGAACATAGTGCTACATTCACGGAAGCAATTAGTTGACCGCTGATGAGTTGGTCACCCAGCAAGCTATTTTATGGAACTAAACGGGGGTTGAAATAACAGTTGCGTTTCTTTCTTAACAAAAATTAGGCCGGCGGGTGGGGAGGCGTCTAGAAGTCCCTGGGGTAAAATCAATACTTAATTTCTAATAATGGAAGCATGACAGGAACGCAGGGGTAAAAGAAAGAATGTTTATTTCCCCGCACCGAACGGGGAAAAGAGATACTTTTGATTTATTTCATGTATGAAACCGCATCAGAGAGCATCAAGATTAATGAAACTACCAAGAAAAGAGAAGAAAAAATACCGAGATTATATACCTAGAGGCTGTTTGCAGATGTAGCCCCGTCTATCAGCACATGACTGGTCATTCCATCCTCTACTAGGTGGCCACATTTCAATACAATTCTCCATACCAGTCTTGTCATTTGGCTCACCGGGTAACCAGTTAAGATACGTCACAGGGCTACCATCACTCCATGTGAATCCTCTCTCCAGCGACCAATCATTCAAACCTGAATAGTGATAAAACTCAATGAGTGGGTTATAGAAGGCTTCCAACTAAATGAGATTCTGTTTACCAGGACTCTCGCGCTAAATGAATCGTCCACAACGTCTTTTTTAAAAACAAAAGGAATTCTAACAATTTTTTTCAGAAACGGTCGAGACCACACGATTCATAATCGTGTAGTCTCAAGTGTATCACAATCCTAAGTTAACAATGCGCTGAGTAAGCCGGCTCTTGTTAGCTTGGTGTCAATAGATGAATATTTACCAATCCAGATTTTTCCAGCGGAAATCCGTCGATAGTGGAAAGTAATGAAGTCTTGCTCCTGCTCTGATGTAATGCTCACAAGATTTCCACCCTGATTTAAACACTTGAATCTTGCAGCTGCCCATGGCTGCAAGTCACTGTCTCGGAAAAGGTAACAGTGCTTGTCAAATTTCTCCCATCCAGTGGGGCAGCTTCCGAGCACTTGAAACAAAATCGAAATAATTCGATTAACTCTATTTGCATTTTCTTACCAAGGGACTTTAATGCCCATGCGAAGAACAACCGATGAGAAAAAGGAGGTAGTCTCCATGACAAAAAATCTTTAGAATATCAAGAGAAATCTAATATTAGAAATATTGAGTACACAAGCCTACTTACACGAGGGGCTAATAGAGCAAATGCCTTGCCTATTTCTCAAAAAAAGTGCCCCCCACACCCACTGGAAAAAAATCCAAACAACGCCAAATATGTCAGTTTCGGCCTCTTTTGAATGCTTAGATCGCCCCGGGTGATAAAGCCTTCGCCAGGGGTCACAGTTGGTGGAAACAAGCGAAAAAAGACGAGGGAGAGGCTGGGCAATTTTTTTTACACGTTCACTCTTGTACTCGTCTTCTCCGACCGTGAGCCTTGAATCACTAAGATTCCCCTTGAAAGTTGTGTTTTATATAAATCGTCGAGAAAATTAACTTCAGTAAGGATTCTAAAGGGAGAAAATTTCTAATCTAGAAATGAAAATGCGCCTCGTAACATTTACCCCACTGCTTTACACTACTCGATGTTATGCAATCACAGAGTACAAAATTCCAAATTGCACAAAAAAAAAGAGAGAGAAAGAGAGTTAGGATATTGTGGATAAAATAAATAAATTATTTGAAATTAATACGATCTCTATAGTAATATTTCAACATTTCTGACGCTGATTGTTGGTAGATTAAAAGGAGAAAAACATCGCTGTTATGTACACAACTTAATTAGCCACGAAAATGAATAATGGTGGGAAAAAAAAGTTGGACTTGAACAGGATTTGAATCCATGACCATCCCATCATACTGGTGCAGTCCTCTCACCAACGAATCTATCAAGCCAAATATGTAGAAATTGTATTGTTCGATAATATTGGGTTGATACCCGCTAATTTCATAAACATAATCTGACAAGATGTTTCCTTAAAGTCACCGCTTGTTAGAGGTATATCTACTGTATTGTATTACGCCCCACTGTTATGTATTACACCTTAATATCCGCATAGATATTCTCCATACTCCTCTCTAGACATTGCTAATGTCCTAACAAGGAGACTTTGTTTAACAATCACTAGCTTCCTTGGTTGCTGATCATTTCCTTAATTCTCGTGATTCATTCTGTGATTCAGGGGTGATACTGTACGGAGAAGTTAGATACTAGTCACTCTTAGGGTAAAAGGTTTTAGATAAAACACTGACTATGAAATACTTACATGGAGGTGACACATGCGGTTCGCCTGCAAGTAACAATTTGAAAAGTAACGCAATCAATAATTGACAGTCACATAGATTTTAGAATCATGAAATAGAGAGGAAACCTAATTGTTATTCGAAGTCGCCATTT
The DNA here is from genome assembly GCF_036669915.1 of Pocillopora verrucosa. Classification (NCBI taxonomy): domain Eukaryota; kingdom Metazoa; phylum Cnidaria; class Anthozoa; order Scleractinia; family Pocilloporidae; genus Pocillopora; species Pocillopora verrucosa. Next base: position 5,469,964 of record NC_089321.1, read on the forward strand.
AGCGATCTGAACTCATAAAATGGTCGCCAGAAGTAAACCTTTAGTCACCGCAAGAAAACGATGTTCGGAGCAAACTTTTTGCCTTACTTCAGCTCAACAAATAGATTCCACAGGGAAAGATGTTTTTCGTCTTTTCGTGAGCGTGAGACAAAGAAAAAATGCTGAGTCCGCATGAAGAATCGAACCTCAGACCCTCGGATTCCATGCTCCGATGCTCTACCACTGAGCCACAGAGACTCTACGGTGAGCGAAGTCTATTACGAAGTTCATATAACACGCGTCCTGCATACTGCTAGGATTAGCAATGTCGATAGCGTCATGTTTGTAGATTAAATGAGAGAGATGGTAAGTTTTGAGCCCGTATGAAAAGTATTAATGAGATTAATTCTAGTAATCTTACCCCTTCGTAATCTACAGATAAATCCATTTTTTTCCGAGCAATTGACGTCACTCCAACCTCCAGCATTAGCATCTGAATTACTAGCGACAACGCACGTTTTCTGGCCATATGGGGCATCTGGTTGCTTCGCAGCCCAGTTTGTATAGGTTTTCATTGAAAGGTCACTCCATTGGAAGTCTTTAGAATTAGCTTCACGAGAGAGACCAAGCCAAAAGCGTCCTTGGAAACCCTTTAAATTCATGACGACAAATGCTGCAAGGGAAAAGTGTGACGAGGCTTGATATTTGTACGTTTAATTTATCTCTCAGTATCCCACAATCACTTTGCGCACGAAACACACACGAGCGAAAGCCACTTTGCAATTGAAGTCTAATCAATTTTGCGAGGTACACCCTAAGTGGGAAATGTTAGCAACTCAGGAAGAAAACTGTTACTAACTACTGCCTTTGAAGACAAGTGTGAAAACGTTGTAGCTTCTAAAGTGTAGTTATTATCATACTGCTTAGAATTTCAATGCCTTATGTCCACTTTCGTGACAACTTCGCCATGAAAACTTAAAAGCTCTGTGATCGTAGGGACATCAGAGAATGAACTTGGGTTTTGGTTTCCTTGTATACTTTACCCTGTTCAAACGAATTGTGAACGCTCATCAAATCGCTACCATTCATCCTGTCTTGGCAAAATTTAAGAGCTTCCTTCCAGCCCATCGGGACGTAAGACACATTAAAACAGTCACTACCAAAGGGAAGATACCCTGGAGGACAAGACGTGTTACCAGGTGGAGCTGGAGCGGAAAAAAAATCAATCATCAATTACATGAAAATCTCTACAGCTAAAAACTATTTGTGTTCCAGTAAGAATGCAGTCTACTTTGAACCGATGTCCATTCACTAGACACTAGTGAGTGGGCTACAAAACCAGGTCTGGTCAACGTTCGCTTTTAAGACGATCGATTTCTCTATTATTCCGATGTTTCCGCATTTAAAACATAACCTATCTGTTTTAAACTGTTTCAATATTCCTTATCATTTAAAAAAGTTAAGCAAACTATCGTAAATTTCAGAGGCAAGCAGGTCAAGTCTTTGTCAAAGCTGGAGGCTAAGGTAAATAGTTGATCTGCGAGACACTCACAATTCATCATATTTTACGACAACAGAGTTCAATTTTCTTCATATTTTTTTACTATTTTTATTTTTTTAATCGTTTGATTTTTAAGTTCGTTTTCAATAAAAATTTTCAGGATTCAATTTCCAAAAGATCACAGAAGCGAACGGCATTTTTCCATTTAAGAGAGAGAGAGAGAGTTTAACTGCGTCATTCGAATTTTCTGCTGGTGGGGGTGATAGGGAACTTTGAAAAATACTGCGATAGCGGCTGTTTCCGCCATTATTCCCAAATGGCCAAAGCCTGTTGTTATCAAAATTGTCCGCCAATACGATTAAAAAAATACGTTGTTAGCAAGCTCACCATTCGCTGAGATTTGATCAGCTCCTGCGGAAAAAGAGAATCTAAATCAGTACATATGAGCAAAGGAGGTAACTAACACAACCAGAATTCTTTTTGGATCATCATTTCCCGAGACCTTAACTCACCACTCTTCCCTTCCTAAAAACCCATGGCTGATCTTAGTGGTTTACATGGTGCTGAGCACATGGAGGCTAAGACTTTTCATTGCATGGGAAACATTCCCAAAACCAACTACAAATACACATGTCCGCATTTTTTGATATCTATATACCAGTTAAATTCTCTTGGTGTATCAAACAGCCTTGGGAATTTAGTGCTACATCGATACCTATCTTCTTACTATCACGTTTTTAATTCAAATGCTTTAATCTTTTGAGGAGAACTTCATTTTTGGAGAAAAATAGTTGAAAGATAGAACCATTGGGTCGAAAATGATACAAACTTTTGTTTTAACATTTTCAGTCAACAATCTTCCATTTAGTTTCTTATTCAAAATGGATCAAGTTTTTAATCTATTACAAACCTGTCTCACAGATGAACCCTTTTTTCTGGTCACACTGCGCAGTTCCCCATCTTCCTGCCTCTCCACTGGACGTCATGTCGACGCAATCCTTGTTCCAGCCGTAGCCCGTTGGCTCATTGACATTCCAGTTGGTGTATTTACGAGGACTATTATCTGTCCAAAAGAAACTGCCTTCCACATGCTTGTCATTAAAGCCAATCCAAAAATTGTCGTTCTTTCCCAGAAGCATAGTTGTCAAAAATGCCTGTTCGTATCTGCAACATGAAATAGGTACAGTTTCGATCTGCTGTAGCTTCACTTAAAGGTTCAACATTTAACAAAGTGTCCACTTTTGGTCATTAACTTAACACAAGTGTACTTACTGATCATTCACAGTAACAAGGTCTCCGTTCACATTGGCATTAAGTCCCTTCCGACATACATCTCTTGCGTTCTCCCAGGACAGCTGAGGATCCGACACAATGCGGTAGCAGCGCTTGTCATAGTTTACCCAGCCGTCTTTACATCTGCCATGTGCTTTATCACAGAAAATTAAAATCAGTTAGGGTACCTCTTTCTACTGAGATATGCATCCTTATAACACGTAATTTTCCTCACGCCTCGGAATCTGTCGACTTGACCTCTGGAGAAGGACCGGAAGATTTGTAGGAATCTTTCATTGACCAAAAAGTGAGATGGCCAGGAAACGATAAAATCTCGTTCTTTTCGGATTTATCAACGCGTGCACTCCAAAACTTAGTAACCAAGCGACTTGACTCATGCAATAGCGAAGGAATAATACTTAAAAAGAGAAAAAAATACATAGCAGCAGTAACTGTTGTCAGAAATACTTACATCGGCCAGGACGCGATTGGTCAGGAGGGGACGTAGTCAAAGCTTGTATTCTGGAATCTGTAAGAAAAAAACATATGATTAGCATATGGTAAGTGTACGATTTCAATTGAGATCGTTTGGACACACATTGGGAATATTGTAATGTTCCCAATCTTTTCCTCGATGCACGTGTAAACAAGATGAGTGTCATAAACAGAATTCTGGTCGCAAATCATGATCATCTGTCAGCCATATCGACAAAACCATCAAGAAGAACAACAAAGATCAAATGAAACCGTTCAACCAGCTCAAAATAAGCGAAATCGAAGATCCAAAAACACATATGCGTCAGAATTAATGAAAAAAAAATGTACACAAAAACAAAAACATAAAAGCTAAAACAAGTCAGGAATTCTGATTTTCACAAATCACAACCAAGACACATTTTCATTCCGACGTGCGTTTGTGATCTAGCTTATAAACTTTATAAATTCCTTAGTGCAAGGAAGTACTATGTTTCAAAGTTGGCCCTAAAAAGAATAATACAGTCGACTTTTAATTTCGTTCTATCCTTTTTATGCAAGCGAGGGACTTTTAAGATGACCAATAAATAATCTATGAGTTGTCCATGAGAGGAATCACTTGCAAATTCTATTTAAATTTTCTACATTATGTCTAAATCCACCATACAGTGACAACTTATGACAACTAGGAAACTCACTATTTGTCGTTTTGCAGATGTACGGCCGCAGGACACTGCAGTGATGGTCATTCCAATAACCACGCTTTACAATTTCCAAACAGTCTTCCTGGCCGTAATAATCATTTGGTTCTTTCCATCCATAGTTTATATAAACTACTGGCGAACCGTCGCTCCACTGGTAGCTGCTTTCTGTTCCGAGATCATTGAGTCCAATCCAAAGAGCGTTACTACTGTGCCTTTTAAATGAAAAAAATACACCCATAAAGTGCGTGCGCATACAAGGGGAGTGAGACCAACCCTTTCACTCTAAAGATATTCATTTCTCCTGAGTAAAAGTCTGAGAATTTGGAGTGAAATCGGATATTCCTTGAATGACCATGGATATATATTTTTCTAACTTCTCATCACCTTTCTGCTCGAAAATATATGGATATTGATGTAATTTTTTTCTTTCAATAATACAACCATAGAGCAGGTAACAAATGGGTCAAGTGACAGCTTTCAAGTTTGATTAAACGATAGAGCTTGCTTGTGGGTGAAAATTGAGTAACGGGGCTCGAGATTTTGACCGTCATAAATTTGAATTTATTTTGAATACCCTAAGAACATTGCAAAATATCGAACACGTCCTTGAATCCAGCCTTTAAGGTTTACCTCATAATTTGCAGAAACTTCTGAAAATAATTCAAAGGAAACTTACCCTGAGATTTGAGATTTTATGAAGTTATTCTCCGCAGCACTTAAAATACTAACAAGGTCTCCTCCTAGTTCTTTTTGACACGCCTGTCGAGCGGCACGCCACGTGAGTCGGCTTGACTGGGAGTCATTTGCGAAATAGTAGCACATTGTATTCCACAAAATCGTATTGTTAGGGCAAATGCCTGAGGCTGTTAAAAGAGGAATACCTTGTTACAACTTCAAACAACTTTCTCCTTTCGGAAATCGAGGTAAATAAACACATTTAGTTGGAAAAGTGGTAACATGGAGTTCACAAGGCGTACGGACTCCGCGTCGAAGGGCCAGCTTTGGGCCCTTGGCAGGTCATTGTGTGGTGTGCTTGAGAAAGACATTAGTCTTACCATGCCCCTTTCTTTCTAACGACGAGTATAGACGGGTGTTCCCATCACCTTAGCCGTAGACACATGTAGGCTTGCGCACCTGTTTTTATTGGTTTTTCAAGATATTCTGGCGAAATGTTAGGGGGTGGTGGTGGGAAGGTGAGGGGGGGGGGGGTGTGGGGAAAGGTACCTACACTGAACTAGTCCAGGAGAGGTAGCAATTTTCTTAGTCAATTTGTGCTAGAGTAACTGGATTTTAGACTTAACCAAGATGTAAACTCCTCATGTGAACCACAGTAAACTTAAGAACTCACTTTGGTGAACAGGTGTGGTTGGAGTGACTGTTGCTGACGGTTTATTATCCGCTGTTGATAAAACATCAAAGTGTCATGGATTGAAACATTTACCAGGTGTATATGGCCAATTTTCACCTCAATTTTTCAAATCACCAAAATGTTATAAAAAAAACACACACACAACAAAACAACAACCACTGCAAAAAAATTAGAAATTCAGAAATTGAAACTATAACAAAAGAAATTAAGAGATAAAGAAAGCAAACGATCGGAGCAAAAAAGTCGAAAAAGCTCATGAATAAACGTACGACAGAAAATCAATGATCGATGCAAAATGTTTACGATTTGCTAATGATACCCCTTTCCTTGGCTATCAACATTCCCTCATGGATAATAATTGAACATTTATTGGATAAACTATTGTCGCCTTCAATTTTAGGGAAGTCTTCATGCCGCAAGAAATTTAGCGACAAGGCTCAATTTATCTATGCACCAATGAAAGCAGTCTTTTGCAATTAACCACGCCAACCAATGCAACTCTGAAACTTCTTGTCTTCTTTCAAATGTAATTATAGTTGAAATAAAATAAATATAAACGTAAAAACTATGGACCTGCTGTTAGCATCGTGACAACGTCTATTTATAAATCGATACCTAAAAGTTAATCAAATCGAACAGTATATATATATATATATAAAGAAATTAAAAGTATTCAAAGCAGTTCCACTTCTCAAGCCTGAAATTGTATAAAAGCATCAAATTGATCTTTGCGAGAAACAACTACTCTGTAAATAACTTTGAATAATGCACTTACATCGTGGCATCTTGCAGATGAACTGCTTTACAGAGTAGCATCCAGTGTCCCCCCATTCTCCGGTAGAATACATCTCCACACATGGCTGTTGTCCTTGATGACTGTCCGGTTGCTGCACGTTCCATTTTGTGAACTGCACAGGCGTTCCGTCACTCCAAACGTAGCCTACAGACCAAGGAAAAACGTTCAAATAAAAGTCCCCGCATTGCTCGCGGGAGGCAGTTTATCAAAGGAAGCCCGGATACTAGAAACAGACGTAGAAAAAACTGACATCGAATAACCATGGTGCACTCAACTAAGTTGTTCGATTTATGAAGGAAGACGGATTAATCGTGCCAGAAGATTTAGCGTCAGTTTCGAATTATTTGGGATTTAATCGGTTTAACATTATTTCCCTCTGTGACTGGTCCAGGAAATTCGCCCCATCATCCCGACCGTAAATTGAAAAAATTTCCAGTGTTTGTCGATCGATCGATGGAAATACAAAGGTCTTTCTGGATTTCCCATTATCACTGAGCTCCCGCGACGTAACCTCCTAGTGCTTCAATTTAGAAGAAAGGTTTACTTAGCTGAGTGAATGGTTTATCCTAGCGTGGGGGAACCAATCGAAGCCGAGATACTGTGGCCAAATCCCGCTTAAAAAGTAAACGGCCCCTGTCTTGAAGACTGCGTTTTTAAGACCCATATTGAAAAAGACGATTGCTTGAAAAGTCAAAATAGAGAACCTACCATATAACACACCACGGTCGCTCAGTCCAATCCAAGCTGCATACAGTAAGCCACTGAACAGACTGGCCACAAATTCATTCTCCGCTACACTGTGAATGCTGACTAAATCTGAGTTTGCAGTGAATGATCTACAGGTGTCTCTTGCATCAGTCCACGTTTTGCTGTGATGACAAGAAAGGGAGATCACCATAACGGATTTGAAAAACAGGGTTTTTCTTTTGATAATCACTTGATTTTATCTTGGCACCTTAGGTTCTTTTGAAATCTGACATCTACCCAGTTTATGGCTGAACCATAACTTAGGTCCTCGAGCTTACTTGCAATACATCACGCTACAATATAGGAATAACATTGGTTACAATGCTGCCCCGGTACTGATCTTACGTTAGTTCTTACGTTGATTCTTACCTCTGCGACATCAACTTGTAACAGAATGAGCCATTTGTCATCCATCCAGATGGACACCAGTAGTTAAAAACTGAAAACAATTAAGAGGGCTGTTAACTTCGCCTACTTTGAACTGCTTGTTTTGCAATAACCGATAGATTTACCGTGGACTCTTACAAAACTAAGATAACTTGGATTAAGTAAAGAAACTCGAAAAGACAAGCAAACAACAAACAAAAAATTCTTATCTAAACGACCGAAGAAAACGTGTTACCCGTAGAAGTAGGAGTTGCCGTGCGCGTCAGACTTTGTCCTGGATGAAAAAAAAAAGAAAACGAGATCAAATACAAACCAATGATGGTAACGAAACGAACCGAAGTTTCAAAACAAGGAAATACTAAACATAACACTCTTCAACAAACGCAAAGACTATGTGAATAAACAATACACGAGGATTGTTAATGATGGGCATGATTAGCACAGTTTAGAAATGACGAATTCATTAGAAATGATGAATTGGACAAACTCTCTTATGATACAGACAATTTAAGCAGGCTTACATGATACATCACTACGACTCCTTTGAAGTTAAGCTTTGGCGCAAAAATAGCAATCCATGAATTTAGCAAGGAGAAAGTGCAGCTTCCAATTTTCCTTAAGTGGTTACTTGGTCAGTTTAGTTAAACTCCATGAAATAGGGCCTGTACCTGGATGATGAACTAAGACTCCATATACTGTACTATTTACGACTCACACATCAACAAGACAAAACCGGAAACGTACCTGAAGGAACGAGGTTGGTAGGTAGCACCTGCCTATCTGTTAAAATTAAAGAAAGAGTATTTGAAACAAAGAGATTAATGAACAAACACAAAAAAATACACATAAATGTTCTTATCATGTACTATCAAAACACTATTAATTTTTTAATCCTGTAAACTACTGAAGAGAGTTCTTTGAGATCATTTTTATGTCTTTTTCTTCTTCGATGTTTCTATTTCCTTGATAATTAAGTAATTGTATTCAGCAGAGAGAACCACTGACACCTCAACGTTATAACTCGTAGTTTTCCATTTTCGTCAAAAAAAGAACCAAATACCTGAAAGGGTTCTACACAAGCTACGACATTAAAGCAGTTTTTTTAAGATTCGCAAAACTCGTTTGCGTGAAACAATGGAAGGTATTCCCAAACAACATCAATGGGAATTAAGAATTTAATGTAAAAACAAAATTTTAAATAAGCGAAATCTTGGTGGTAATTTATAAAATTGTATAGTCTAGTTCTGGCCGAAAGTCCCATGGAAATGTAAAGAAAGTTATGAAATGCTTTGGCCTTGATCGAACGCAGACAAATACTTACTTGGAGGTTTTGCACAGGCAAAATAAAGTGTGCTGTTACAGTCCACATCCTGCCAGAACAACCAGCTCATACGACCGGGTTGCAAGGTGGCTTGAACGCAACTTCCCTCCAAAATCCTCTCATCTGGTTGAGTGTTAAGCCAATTGGTGTAGTCCAGCTTGGACCCATCAGACCAGTAGTACACGCCTTTCTGACCGGCATCTGTGAGACCCGTCCATAATCCTCCCACCTCTCCAATGTTCCAGGAGTACACTAACAGAGAAGTCACCAAGATATTCTCTGTGCTGCAAACACAAAAAGACATTGGTTTGGAATTCTTCTCGAAACTAACAGGCGACTAACCTTGTGCCACACAAGTGTTCTTGCGAAAGAAAAAATTGGTTTATTTGCGACGGAAAAAATGATTCTTAGAATAGCAGTTTCCCAAGGTAGACAAATACCAAAAGATGTTGAATAGATCAAACAAGGATTAAGGATTGTCACGCTTTGGAAGACGAACTTAAGCCCTAGTCCTAAGTTTCTAGTAGCGCAAAAGCAACACAAGGCACCTTCCTTCACAGAATCGAGGTTATGCAAAAGTGTTCCTTCAATGATAAGAATATACGTTTATGGACTATTAATAGTTAATCATAGAATACCTGCTGTGGAAACTGACTAGGTCACCTCCATAAGTTTTACACGTGCTTCTCGCATCCTGCCAAGTTTTGCGATCAAAGATCACCCTGATGCAGCGAGAGCCATCAGGGCTAAGATGCCAGCCAACTTTACAGAGCGGAGAATTTTCAGTACCTGTTTCGGGAGATTAAAATGACAAATTATTCTAATTTTCTGAGGGATAACCCAAATTTTTGGTAGTAAGAAAGCGGATTTAACACGAGATATTGTCTACTTATTTTTTTCCCCAAATAAGTATGGAAATTTTCCCAGACTACATGTTTTAACACTTTAGTAGAGTTTACTTATTTTTCTAGTAATCTCTTTAAGCTTTCAGAAAATGAGTTAATTGTGCCCTTCAAGTGAAATTTCAGTGGCCTTTGAGGATACAACGACCTAGACAGGGAAACAAATCAATGCTCGTCTTGCTGAAAGCCCCCACCTCCAGAGACTTCCACTCGGTTTTTGTTAGTTCGAGTTAGTTTAATGTGTCTAAAGCATCTTCTAAAGGACAAAGAGGATGCTAATGATCACGACGGGGCCGAAGACATCTGGTGTAAAACCGTTGTAGCAGGTGCAAAAGTCTTCAAAATCGATCTCACACCAAGCGGGTACGAGATACTCAGCAGAACTCCGAGTAAGCGTCATGAACGGAACTCTAATGTACGTCGAATCTTCTCCCTACAGGGCAGTAGTAGACTACCGAAGATGGATGGCATTTTTACGATCAACAGAGTAGAATTGGATTTCAACCTTTGAAGGATGTGTAAATCTTTTCGGTTATAGGTAACGTTCAAGTATTCCTTGTGTTCAAATGTATTTACTCATTGTTAATATTGCTCTAAGGGAGTCAGTAACTACCGCCAAAAACTTCACATCTGGATATTTGAGCATCATTCTTTCAATATTCAAAATACTAAATTTCTTCAAAGTGTGATTTAAAAATGATGAGTAGAAAGAAAAATACGTTCTAACAAGGTTTAACTCGTTCGTGTTACTATATCAAGGTAAATATCAAATTTATCGTATGATGTGCTATGGGTGTTACATACCTTTCAGGCACATGTAGTCAATTTCTAAATACTTAGCAATTCCCCCTCCACATGGGTCAGCACCAAGTACTGAATTGGTGGCTTTTAACGAACAGTGGTTTTTGCCTCCACATTTAGCATTTAAGTTTGCGGTAACATTCAGCTTGCAAGGTTTAACGCTCACTTGAAAACATCTGGTCGTATCAGTGCGTCCCCATGTGGCAGATTTGATCGTCAAAACTGTAGATGTTGGGCAACTAAGAACTGCAGATGTACTTTCACAAACGAAAAGTTTCTTAGGAGCTGAAAAAAAATTAGTTGGTTTGGAGGTTTCTAAATTTATCAGTTACTTATAAAATGAAAGCAAAGCCTCAGATTCATATCGAATTACTTACTCGATGTTGCAATGACTCCATGAGGTGAGATATACTCTAGGAAACAAAATGTGTTAAAGATTTAGGGACTATACGTTACGAGCAGTTGCATTAAAAAAACACCCGTCTCACTTCAAAACGTTTCTCTACAAGAATGCCAACACGTCAGAAACACCCATTCATCGACATATTCATGGTTTTCTTGTGATGGTGATCTAACACAAGATACTGAATTACTCGTGCATTAGCAACAAACCAAGTTCGTCCTTTAAAATCCTCTTCGATTCTGAAACACACCTTTTGGCTTCTTACAGATATATGGCAAACTGTTATAACAGCTCTGATCATTCCAGCGGCCATCGTTCACATTTCTGACATTGGCACAATCTTCTGAGTCTCGCCAGTTATCAGGTTGCCAGCCATCCCAGTAGGTGAATTGAACAGCTGACCCATCAGACCACTGGAACTCACTTTCCACTCCCTGATCATGCATCCCTATGAGTATTAAGCGCAAGAGGATTAGGGCCACTTAAAAAGAAGCTGTAGCGGTTAAAGAGGACTGAAGGAAAAGTACGCTATATAAACAAAATAGGGAATAAGGATTCACAAAGTTGAAATTTTTACGACGGAGATGATAATTTAAACGTAAGAATTGACAGAGGTACTCTTTCCCGGTGTTGAGAACTGCAGAAATCAAATAGTAAGAGAGGAATGGAGCTGAATGACAGACAATTTGTTCAAACTCTACAGTCAAAATCACCAAATTTGATTTGATTTGTAAAAAAGATATTTTTCTTTTACCAATCCACGCCGGTGAGTCTAGTCCGTGAGGTCCTGTCTCCAGAGATATATGGGCCTGCTCGACGGGTGAGTGAATGCTGACCAGTTCTGCTTGCTGGTTCACACAGGATATTTGTGCAGAAGGCCACGATTTCTTGTTCAAATTGAACTGGTAACAGTACTGCCCAAAGTCTTTCCAACCAACCCTACAGGAGCCAAACTCTGTGGAAAAGACGCAAAATATGTTTTAAACCATCTCTCCGCAAATAAAAGTATAAAAAAGAGTATTTGTTTATATACAAATTTCTTGTTCAATTACTTGTAGTGATAGAGGTGACCCCTGGATAAAGGTTTGTTGTCTACTTCATTATAAGAGACTAGATCGGGACTTTTCACTGGGTCTGCCTACTAAAGGTTTAACTGTATACTTTTATCTAAACCGCAAAAACATATTCTTACCGGCCAGATAAATACGATTTACTTCTTGAGGCGTCAACGGCCTTCTCCAAACTGCCAGTGAACGCATCCGAAAACCACCAGATAAAGGTTGAGTGGATTTGCTTCCCACAATAAATGAACTGCTACTTTTAGAGTGAGAGGAAGAAACCCCATAGTACAAAGAAGAGCTAAAAACAAAGACAAAAAAAGTTCTTTTTAATTCCTCTGTTAGCCTATAATTGACTTAAATGACGCATTATTTTAAATCTGACAGTAGTTCGAGTCCACCATGCAGAAATGAATTTCTTTCTTTGCACAAGTGATGCAAGCCTTACCTTTTCTTTCCATTTATGTAGAGAACAATCCCCTTTTCGCGTTGCCAGGTGAACATAACATGGTGCCATACATTTTTGCCCGTCTGTAAAGGTTTAAAAACATGCCACCTCTTTTGCCGAGTGTTAACTGCCGTATGTAATTGACCGTTGACGTAATAAAGTGCAAATCCTCGACCCTTCTGCAATACGTCCTCGAATGTGTACACAATGAAAGTGTTTGTCTTCCAGGTCTTTGCATCATCCTCGAACTGTATAACAAATGAGACAGAGATGCCATTCTCGCACTTATCTAGATTCGATATGCAGGGATCTTGAAACCGTCTCGCATCCAAATGCGCCTGGTAGCCCCTAAAATATACGACGCTGCGTCCATTTTGAGACGAGTTAGATGATTTCACCTCGCCGTGAACAATAGCTGGGACTGTTCCAACAACCGACTTCCCATCGACAATTTGATCGAGCGGCCAATAGTAATCTGTCCCACTAATCCAGTCTTAAAAAATCATAAACATACATCAGTACAAACACCTATCATGAAGGTCAGTAAAAAAGTAATGAGTTGTGAAGTATAATCCCCATCCCAGAATATAAAAAAGACACTATAATACCAGTTTAGTTGGTTGCACATAAGGCTGTTTGAGAGTCAACTCACACTACGAGTTTAAATATCGTTCACTGACTTTAAAATTTTTTCCAGTCTAAAGTTCCAAACCTTTAAGAGACCGGGCATTAATTATTGCCGGGAAGGAGAGGGTCTAAGGATTTTGGTTGTGTTATCATAAAATTTATCTGATCCCCATAAGACTAATTATGTGATCTTCATTGAGGATACCAGGATTACAAAGAGTGGTTTACACGAGGGTCCTCCAAAGAGGATTAAAATCTAAAAAACTACCATCGTTTATAAATAAAAAAGATAAGATAAGAAACCAGTATAAATGGTAAAAATAGTATGAATAGTATAAATGGTACCAGTATAAATAGTTAAAAGTATATAAATTGAAAAGATTTACGGAATATAGGATTAAAATAGGTGTAATAATCATGCTTACAGGAAGAAAAATCAAATTATACGGCTAGCGTCTAGAACTTGGCGCTTAAAACAAGTTAGGGTGGGGGCATTCCTTTTATCATTACTAAGCTGGCTCCATACATCTGCACAAAAGTTAATAGTTGAATCTCTAGTAATCTTTTCATCTCCCTACTTCGCAGTAAATAATGCAATATTCTTTAGTCCATTTTCAACCTCTTGTTAGAAACGACTGATTGCTCCTCCCTTCTGCGTGAAAACAACATTATAACCCCCCAAATCCTACAAACTCACCCACCCAACACCATCCCCCAAGGGCGATAGATAACCTTATGTTGTGCGGCAACTATTGTGAAGTAATTCCAGTAATTGCTTAGGGTTGAATCGCAGGTCAGAATCATGGTTAATTCTCACTGCATGATGGTTAAATGTCCGGAAAGCATCATACATATTACGAGAATCTAAAGCCAACCATACTGATGTCTACTTTGAAATAAAAAAACACAGCCTTAAGCGATAAATTCAGTCACCCACATTGCAAAGTTTACATGGCTATTGATTTAAAACTTACTTCCAGTCACAGGAGTCTTTACACCACTTGCTAAAAACAAAAAAAACATATCAACCGTTAGCAGTCCGTTCATTGACTATTTTTAACAAATACTGTCTCAGCTATTTCAAAGATAGCTCTGAAGGGTGATTATTGGCTGCTACGCGATATAAAAGAATTGGATCATCATCAGTATCTGGGTAACTGCCCACCTACCCCTCCCCTAACCCAAAAACAGTCAATTGATAACAAGTTAGGGTGAATGTTGGGTTAGGGGAGGGGTAGGTGGGCCGTCGCCCAGATTCTGATATTGATATAAAGGGATCAATACCAAAAGAATTAATAAAGAACCATCAGCACACCATTTCAGCATAAATCAGAGCAAACTCAGAAATCATGAGTAATGCGTACTCTATGAAAAACTAAATTTATGCGCGCACACTGGAAACTACTAGTTTCAGTCTTCCTCATCCTCTTTGTAAAATGCCTTCACCTGGTAACGAACTCGAACTCACCCATTTTCCTTTTGCAAATAAATGGTCGATATTCTCCGCAGCTCACATCTCTCCAAGCCCCTCTGACTGTATCAATCTCAACGCAAGCTTTTGGAGCTAGGAAGATACAATAAATAAATAGAGAATAAATAAAGAAAAACCTCAGTGAGGGATTAAGGAAAATAATGGACTAGGTAATGCCACCCCGAACAATCACAAAATTTTTTTCTCTAATTTGCTCTTTGGAGGAAAAGAAACTTGAGCACAAGCATTGCTTTCTTAAGCAAGACATTTTACTCTTACTACTCTCTCTTCACCCAAGATTGAAAATACGTGAAGCCTGTGAAGAGCTCGTAACCGGCCGCGGCTAGAAACAGCGTTATTCTGAAGTGCTTGATGCTGTGAAACTTGCACAAACGTCAACTTAGCTGGTGTGAATACTTTTCTGTTTAATTTTTCATAGAAAGACTCTCTTTTGTGCAGAATGTTTTTCCCGTATTTCTCGTTGTTTCGTGGATTAAGAGCATTTTATTTTACAGTCAAATCTGAATGCACTATTTAATCTCTTAATTGTCTTAAATGCCACCTTTTAAAATGCCAAGCAATCCTGCAATCAGACTCACTTTGTGGTGTGTTCGTGGGGTAACCAGCATCCCATGCGGTCAATCTATAAGGACTTCCATCACTCCAGTAAAAGTGCTTAGGAGAGTCTCTATCATTCAGTCCCAGCCAAAATGAATAAGTCCACCCACTGACCGCTTGCAATCTATTATTCAACCAGTTCTTCTCCTTCATAGTTACTATGCTGACTAGATCACCGCCTCTGCTCAGGCAAGATGCGCGTGCATCTGTAACCGAAATAAATTCAGTATTGCCTATGTCATATGGTTGCATGCACAAACAATCATAATAAAATTTTCATGGCAAAGCAATGCAATTAGGGTTTTTTAAACTCTTATGGACTTTATTAAAACCATGGGTCTGCCGAACAACATTCGTGCCTTTTTCGCCTATATCTGAGGTTTTGACTGTACCGTACTTAAGACAAAAGACGATTGTCTCAGCTTCTGAAATTCAAGAGTTTATCAAAATTTGTGAATATCAATTTTTGATCAGTGTCACTGGCTTTTACCTTCACAACACGTCTATATGGTCTCGTCGGAAACAAAAAAAGCAACAACAAAAACAAACATAACAGCAACATAAATCATTTTTGTTTCGGTAGAGCTTAATTGGGTCAGTCTCCTCTACAAGCAAGCATGAGCTTGTGCTATCTAGAAATCCGTTGGGAATCAGACCTATTGGCCACCGATGTTATCCAATACAGCAGCTAAAAACAAAACAAACAAACCTGCCCACAATTTCCACTGATTTGAGTTAATCTGGTAGCAAGTTTCATCAGGTCCAATCTCCCAGCCAATCCCACACTTCTTAGAAGAGGCTAAAGGGAAAAAGATGCGATTTAAAGAACTTTCTTTTATCCTACACAGACTGTTTATTAAGGAAAATATAGGTAAGTCATGTACAGTAATTAGGCTTCACGAAAAGATTCCAGTTGACCGAAGATCATTGCAGTTAGGTGGTAATAAAAAAATTAAGTAGTGGTTAAACTGGAAAGTAGAAGAGAACTGGCTTCGAATTCGTTATCGCCCCGTAAGACTAGTGCAGCACGCAAGTCAGCTGAACCATCAAACCAACTAGGGGCTGGTCATTATGTGAGGTCACATGATATCGATGTCTCTGAACGGCGAGATAAAGATATATGTAAAAGAATCATCGCAAACAATTACACAGTTCATGCAATTAAGAAAATAAGCAATCTTCAATTGAGTGTCGAAAGTGCCCTGCATTGCTTTGGTTTTTTTTTACTTCGCTAGATGTGATTGGCCACTTTCTCGGCAAATTACATTCAAGGCTAAAACTAATCGGAATTTGGCCACCTGCGTTTTCCCGCGCTTCAGACGGCGTGAAGTTTTTAGCTGTCATTGGCTCCCTGTGATATCTCACTTTCCTGCGATTAGTTTTTGTGACAACTTTTGTTTGGTTCTACGTCTTTCAGTCGAAATGCGCTTTAAAGCCTGTTAAAGTACGCCATAGTGTGCAGCGCTGAGTTATTTCTTACCTTGTGATGCACAGCCATAAATTTCAGTTCTCAGGCAGATACGAGAGTTCCATGAAAGTGGATAAATCCTGATAAATCTGGCATAGATAGGTTCAGTAAGGGCAATGTTGCTGATGGACGCGGCATCATTGACATTTCCACCTAAAGTCTGAAATTCCAAAAAGGTAGTGACTCTTATGAAGTGCTACACAAACATGAATGATTGATATCAATTACAATAATGATAGTGGTGTTGGTGACTCGGTGACAAACTAACAGACTAAGCAAACGTCAATGGACCGGCCAAACGACTGAACGACTGACTCCCTAATTAATTATGGACCCACAGAAAGGTCGCTTGATTGACTAACTAATTTACTGATTGCCTACCTGACAGACTAAATGAGTGTCTCGCTCACCTGATAATACAAGTAATCATCAGTTAACGATATACTTCTCCAAATTTTCTCATTCGTTTGAATCCGATTTAAAACATTTGTAAATATTAGCACATGTAAAAGAAACCCATTATCTACCTTGTATTTGACTGTGGCGTTTTCACCATAGTTAATAAAATCCAGGCCATTGTCTCCATATCTGAGATAGAACGTCTTCACATAGTCGGAAGATCCTGGCCTTCCTTGAAGTGCAATGTGTCTTACCTGACGCACAACTCCCAAATCAATTTGTAAATATTCACCCTGCCACATAACAAAACGGTAAATGAACACAAGGCAAACTGAACATTAAAATACGAATTACATGTTAGGATTTACCTCCTCACAGAAAAATCTTAACAAACAATTGCCCTATTTCTTTTCCCTCCCGGCCCCGATTGTTCTAAGGATGGATAATATCATCCAGTGGGTAACTCTCAACCAGGAAATTAAGCGGTAGGTTTAATTAACACAATATATATATATAGAGGATAACGATTTGTCTGTTTGATAGCGCAATCCGCTCTTTGAATAACCGGGCCCGACCTGTAGGCAAAAAACTTCAAGCTGTACTACTTTAAATGACTTCACGCTGGATTTGCGCACATCCAACGCAACACAATGTTGAATGTATTGTTACAACGTAAACCATCAAGTTGTAAGGGTACCGACCGAAGTAAAGCTACCGATGTTTTTTTTCATTTTCTGCCCTTGGTTGTTCAAGATCCTTTTTGCTCTTATTACTCTCTTCTAATAGTCGTAACTTGCAATTTCAACTTACTTACTTTCATAACTAAATTAAACTCTGGAAAGTTCTTAGTCTTAGGTCATGATTTCTGTAGAATACAAGCAGTCTCTCCTTTTCGGCGAAGTCCGTCGCGCGATTAAAAAAAAAAATTTAAAAAGTTGGTGTTAGCGCCGCTGAGAGCTCTAGGATTGAGGCGCCTCACTCCCAGAATTCCCTGCGGCGCGCTAGCATCAATTTTTTTTTCTTTTTTCTGACTTCTCGTGGTCTATGATTTCTGTTACTATTGTTATCAGTATGAAGACCTAGTTAATAATTTACCACTTTGTTTTGTGCAGCGCACCATGCTCCTGCATTTAAGTCACCGCTTTCCAAACGAAGACGGGCCTGACTTGCTCGAGATGAAAAGTTATAATTGCTGGAGGTAGATATTTGGCTATCGGCAATGCTCTCATCTTCCATTCCAAATGGCGAATCACACTGATTTATGCCTAGGACAAAACAAAACCGGTTGAAAATTGGATAAACTTTACATGGATCAAACAGAGAGAAGTCGTGGAACAACGGGAGGGGCAGCTACGCCGTTCAGGGTTCAGAGACTGTCTTTTTTTAAAGCATATTTCTCTAAACTAGAGCGCTTTTCGATTGAGTGACGTAAAACTTAACCCAAACCAAAGCAATGACAACAGCCAATCATAGGGAGGAGCTTATGTGAAATCAACGTAAAAACAAGCAAACTGTCTGAAGCGCGGGAAAACGTAAGTGACCAAGTCGCGATTGGATTTGGACTTGAATCTGATTGGTTGAGAAAGTGGCCTGAGTTTTCTGGACCAATCATCAAACAAAGTAAAATTAAAACGAAGCAATTTCGGACTACTTTCGACACTCAATATTGAAAAATTTCCTAAAGAAACACTCTACAATGACATCAATCACTGAAGCCAGTGAACGGGTATAGTAAGATAAATTTACTCCTCTCACGCATACTAATTACACAACACTTAAACGTGATGATTGATGGAATAAACCACACTTCGATGGTATTTTCTTGGAAAACCTACAATTCTTCAGGTACGTGTGCATACCAGGAAAATACAGCTGTATTAAACAATTCCCCAAAAAAACTTGTCAACACAACCAACGCTAAATATTTCACAAATGGCTCTTACATCTTAAACTTACCTCTCATTGTCCATGATCTTAAGACCGTTATTCTGAATCTTACAAAGTGTTTATTTTTAATGATAATTCATGAAGCAGAATGCAAATAGTATGAAAAAACAATTTCTAACTCTAGGAAAAGCTCGACTGGCGCCGCTCTTGAAACTTTACACGGGAATGCGATTGCAGAGCACAATAGAAAGGTTAGGTAAATCGTCGAGTATAAAATGGCTTCTTTGTGCATGATATCCATTACAGCACGTGATGATTCGTGGTTTACGCGTAAATGAGTCCACTTTGAAAAATTCTCTGTTGACAAAATCCTTACTGGATCAACAAAAGATTGAAAATCCAAAACTCGCACCCAAAATAGTCACGTGATATGCTCAGACCAAGATTGCGGATAGAGAAATACGTTCGACCTCGTACTCATTTTTAAAAGTTTTATTTTTCACATTCTCTCTCTTGTGAGGACGTTTCGCTATTTACCGACAGTACATATTGATTTTGTTTTCAAATGAGATGACTGAATGATATATAAATCGATCGATCGAATTTGTTTCAGTTCCTTGCTGTCCTTCACATGCCATAAAATTTCACTAAACACATTTCCATTCCATCCGTTCAAAGTCTATTTATATGATTACTGGCAGATGTGGCGAATTTCTCACAAATAGGTCTTATGTCGAATAAAGGCTGGAAACATATGAAAATCATATACGTGCACTGCGGTTGAAGAAACGAATATAGTGGCGATCCTTGCAGCTATGAACACTACTGAACTAGAAGTTGAGGCCTATCAAAAAAAATTCAGGCCTGTACGGGATTTGAGCCCATGACCTCTACGATACCGGTCTTTTGTTTCCACACAAATTAATTTCCGCTTTTTTTAATCGTTTTAACACGTATCATTTCTACACCATTATTTTCGCACTTAATGTAACCTTAACCGCCTTATTTATATCATGTTTCACGCCCCTTTTGGCAGTGTGTCTGATTTTTGCGCTGATGAAAACCACTACGAGTGTTTCGTATCTCTATATTCCCTCAGCATTTGTTAAGTTTTTGCCTCGAGGTATCTTCGCATTCATTTTTCTCGTCTTATATGTTGGTAAATTTTGTAAAAGTTGTTTTTTCTCTTCCTTAGAAATTAACTTCTACTTCAGGTGCGTATTAAAGAGTAGCTTCATTGAATGCTGAGTAAACGTGTTTGATTGAAGCGGGCTCTTACCTCTTCACTAGAAATTTTATCATTACGTGTGAATCAAACATTAAGGTTACGAGGATAAAGGAAATGATCACCACTAATCGATGAAAGTAATTTTCTCACCATTTTTTCTCTTACAGACATAGCCAAACTTATTGCGACACATTGCCATGCTCCAGGTGCCATTCTGATTATCAGCATCCATTCTTGCACAATCTGCATACGTTCCGAAAAAACCATTGCTTGGTTGTTTTGGTGCCCAGTTTTTGTAGGTGAGAGAGGACTTGTCTGTCCATACATATGTCCCCTCCTGTTTACGATCATTAAGTCCAATCCATATTTGAGAAATTCTCATGTCTTTAAGGTACTTAAGGAGAAAATCTTGCTCTGCCCCTGCGCTAATGCTAACCAATTCAGTCCCGCTATTATGTGACATGCAGGCTTTTTCAGCATCAAGCCAACTCTTGTCATGGGCCCCATGAATATTGAACTGGTAACAGTAGTCACCAAAACCTCTCCAATTTAATGGACATAGGTTTTGACCTAAATGATTGAAAAAAATTTTTATTAGATTACCCTACTGACATAACTCAAAAGAAAATAGCCACATTAGCATTATCTATGACCAAACTCCACAGGAAACTTAGCCATATGAGATTATTCATGCAATATAGTTAACAATTATTCACCAAAGTGGAGGTGAACAATAGAGATATTTACTGAGATGCAAGGCAGAGGTAAATAACCACCAGTTCCACCAACACCAGGGTGAATTGCTGTTTTTGCATATAACACACAGAAACCAAAAAAAGAAATATATATTTTCCAATGCAAACCAGCTGGGTCTTTTTTCACTTTTCTTAGCATGTATGTGTATAGCTGCCTAATCTCACACATTATGTCCACTAGTCTCATGCCTTAAGATCTAACTGAGTCCAAAGCCCATCAATAGCCCTAAGCAGTATGACATTAGTAAGGGTTTTTAAAAAAGCTGGTTATCCCAGCAGTCTTCTGCTACCTTTAGAACCTCTTGCAGGTGGGCCTCATGTTTGTGTTTTGCCTTGTGGCACAGCCCTTAGTGAATGTTGAGGAAAGAGGAACAGCTACCTCTACATCAGGATGTTCTATCTTTTGGCCAGTATGTTTAGAGAGGGTGTTAATGAAATACAGTTGCAGAGATCACAGAAACTGTATATCATGGGAGTTATTCCAAACCACAATGTGCATAACTCACTCCTGCAGTCAAAAAGTTAGGGGATTAGAAATTTCAATTAAAAATAAGAAACTCTACATACCACCAGGTTTCTCACAGATGTAGTAGTGTTCTGAGTTGCAAAAATCATCATTCCATAAACCTCCTGAAGAGTAAGCCCAGACTTGAACACAATCTTCTGAGCCTGCAAAATCATTTGGTTCATCTGTTGCCCAATAAGTGTAGTTTACCAATGTATTATCACCTTCCCATCTGTAATTTCCCTCAACAGCAGAATCACTTAATCCAATCCATCTTGTCTGCAAAAACAACAGTTTATTTGTTTGAAATTAACATGGAATGGAAACGATTTTTTTCATAAATCATATTTTAAATTTTGTAACTCATTAATAGAGCACAATCATTCTTGTGGGCTTTAAATTTTAATACAAAACACTGATGGCAGGAGGCTTTGAATGAATGCAAGAGAGCATATAATCATGCGGAGGGCACGGGAAAAATAGCTACCTACCCCACAAGTGACTGGCATCTGATTTCTCACTACAATATCACCTCTGAATTACACATGAGGGTCACAAGAATAAATGAAATGATCACCAGCCATAAATAGGCTCGATCTTCGTCGTTAATGTCATGTCCTTGTACTTTAGTTCAAACTGACGGGGCTAGGCTAGCCTTGTTCTTTGAATTACAAATTTTTATCCAAATAGCTCCACCATTGGAAATGAGATAATGGGAGAGAAACAATTGGGATCATCTAGAAAATGAAGCATGTAAACTCACTCTGTGACTGCTTCTCTGCTTGAATGTTATGAAATGCTGTTCATCACTGTCATCTATTTTAACCAAGTATCCTCCCAATGCTCGGCAGTCTTTTGCAGCATCAGTCCATGTCTTTCTAACTGAGCTAAACTTGTAGCAGGATGACCCATAATATTCCCATCCAATAGGACAGGAAATGGGGGCTGCAGAAAAATTGTTTAACTGTTAATGGACCACCTACTTCCAAATTGTTAATCAATGCATGTTGAAAACCTTAAAATAAGCTCAGTGGTAAATACAATTTCAGCAAGGTTAACAGAACAGTGAGTTTAAGGCTCAGGGAACCACAACCTTGATGTTTGTAGCCTTTTAACCCCTAAGATCTTATTTACAACTGTCCCTTTCAGCTGCCACACATTTCCTTGTAAATTTGGAGTGAGAATTTGGTGTTAGATCAAGTGAAAATCTTAATTCTACCTAATAAATTTAAGTATTCCCATTATCTGTTTGCTGGATAATCTATGGATATCATAGGCAGAAGCTACATGTTTATATATCACTTCTGGGAGTTAAAGGATCAACCCTTTCACTCCCACAAGTGATCAAGACAGAATTTCTCCTTACAGTACGAATACAATATCAAGCAGGCAGGTGATGAGAATAGAGAAGAATATCAATCATGGGATTATTAGTTGATCCAATACCAAATTCTCTGAACTAACATCATAAGAATTGTATGGCAGATAGTAAGGAGAATTACTAATCAGATCTTGGGAGTGAAAAGGTTAATACGTCTACACAGATTAAATTCAGTGTTGTCAAAAAGTAAAAATATTTTATACAATGAAAGAAATCTCCATCGTAAAATATCTGCACAAGTCCAAAGAGAATTTTCAAACAACTTAGAGGTTTTCCAAATCATAAGTGTCAAATGTAAGAGTTGCTTGAAAATTATTAATTCAAAAGCTTCCTAACATTAATACCCTTAAAAAGTTTGAAGTTGAAGCTACAATTTAAAGGTAGTTCACATGCTTTTACTTTGTTGAATTATAGCTTATAATAGCTTGTAATTCTGGTGAGGAACAAAAATAACAATAATGAATGGTTTCAAAATCATCAGAGAATATTTGCATAGATTTTTGAGAATTAAGACAGCAAAGAGACATATATTAATGACTTCTTCAAATTGCTTGCTTATGCTCTGAAGACATTAAATTCATAGGTGGAAAAATGTATGGATGTGTGTAGATATGGAATCTCTCTTTGAGTTGAACAATAGAAGATCATGTTACTTAAGAAATGAAATAGATTTCCCATCAAAATGTCAAATTCAGTTAAAAATTTTGAGCATTCTTTTGTGAGGAAACATGATTTTTCCACTAATGTTCCAACTGAACATAGACAATAATTTATGGCAATTAATTCATACTTTAATTGGCAAAATTTCTGCCACTGAATAAGAATATGCCTAAAATGTTGAACTCACTGGAAGTGGCTGGTGGTGATACAGTTAATGAGGTAGGCATGGGTACTCCTGTAGAAAGAAGAGAAAAAAAAGTTTAAAAAAATGCACCTCTTTGGTCTTGGAAACGTTTGCTATTTTACTGTAAGTGATGCTTGGTAAATAAAACGTTGTGCCAACAACTTTGATGGGATTGCAGAACTATCTTCAAAATCTAGTACATCAGTTTTCAGATGCCCTTCAAATACAGCTTAAAGATTTCTCTTATGTAATGGTAATGTGGTAAGTTATATGAGGTAAAAACATGGGAAGCACTAAACAGAATATACCTGAACTAAAGTCTAACAAAGTGATAAATTGAAGTAACATTGATTTCCTGTATACAGCTTAATTTGTACATAGGGGAACCAGGTTTGAGATTTTCAAAGGAATTCCATCTCTGACATCTGAACTACCACCATGTTGTCAAAAAAAGAAGAAATACATGTTTGTTTTCCATGACGAAAACAAATCAAATTTGGAAGATTTTCCCATAATAAGATATAATATATAGTTAGTAACTTATAAATATATCATAACAACACTGGTAAAAAGTAGATCTGATTTGTTTAAATTCTCCCCTCTAGCTGCTGCACTTAGCTTGTGAATTAGTTACAAGAATGTGATGCTAGATCAAGATTAAAATGTCTATCTGATGAGTTTGCTGAATAATGAATGGATTTATTGGGAGAAGTTGCATGTCAATCGCTTTTAGTATTAAAGGGTTAAGGAAGAACCACATTATACATTTTTATTGTTAATCCCTCAACCCTCATGAGTAACTAAGACAGAGTTTCTCCTTACAATACCAAGAAAATACCAGGAGGTTGGTAAGCAGTTGAGTGACGAGGGATTGATAATTGATTCAATTGAAAATTCTCCAAACTCACATCATATAAATTGTATAGCAAACAGTAACAAAGGAAATTACTTATGAGATCTTAGGAATAAGAAAGTTAAGTAAATTACATTCATAGTGTACATGTAGCATCACTCAGGGATTAATCAATATTTCATGCTCACCTTTAGGCCTTTCACAGATATAACCAAGCTCACTATTACATTTATCATCATTCCAATGACGGAGATAGAGCTCAACACAATCCTCTACTCCACCACCATCGTTAGGTTCACCTCTGTTCCAGTTATTATAGACAGAACTGTTGAAAGGTGTTCCATCACTCCAAACAAACTGGCTTTCATTGCGCTGATCATTGAGTCCAATCCAATAATTTTCCCTCCAATTCTTGGAGGAATGACTGTATATGAAGTTCATTTCTGAAATATTTTCAACACTAGCCAGGTCTCCCCCATAATTTAGGCAAGTTCTTCGTGCATTTTCCCAGTTGAGGCCCTTCACATACAAAGATCTCACCACAAACTTGTAACAAGAGTTACCAAATCCATACCAGTCAGGTGGACAATTAGAGGCTTGGTATCAAAATAAAAACATTAACCTCCTTGTTAGTAATTAGATGTATTTGTAAATTAAGTGTTAATTAAGCATTGATTTAAAATGGTTTGAGCCTGGCAGTAACACGGGAATTAGTTCAAGGGATTTATGTGTACTGTGAAATAAACAATACAACCATCAGGTACCAATTTTGAAAAATCTTCATCATACAATGATACTTCCAAATTTCAACTCTGCATGTTTTTCAGCTTAAAGTTTCTAACACAACCCATTAACTTATAGAGTTTAGGAACCGTGAAGATGCTATATTTCTTCCCATCTGAGATGCATAGGTGCAAATGTCTGGTGCCTTTAGCATTAGAGTAAGCTACCCACTGTTAACTGAGTACAATTGTCATCCTAAATACATTATTTAGTTCATCCTCTAGTCAGAGGATGAAATGAGACTCAATAAAAATCTTTAACTGACACATTTGACAACCTTCTATTTTCAATGTCCTGCTGTTTGAAATTTTATTTCAAAGAATAGAGAGCCTGAAAATCTGTCCAAATATTAATTTGAAAATATTCGTGGGGGAATTTAGCTAGATCCAGGACTAAATGGACTAAATGCCTAGCAGTTAGATGTTATACCCGATAAAGTATATTCAGAAATGTTCCACTAAAAACACAACATAATTTTTTGGCATCCACTGACATCTGATATTCTTGAGAAGTTTAAAAGAACCTTTCAGTGCCCTATTTGGACCAGGTTATAGCTGAGCTTGGCCAGTCTGGTTAAATATTGCCAGTAAATAAATAAATTAATAAATAGATTGTGTGGAAAAATCAGACTCCAGGGAGTCATTGAATGCATTTAAAAATGTGTTCATTTTCTATGCATTTAGACATAAATAGTATTTATTCATTTATTTATTATTTTTTGATATTTTTAATCTAAGAACAGACCATTTTGGAGTGAAAAGCCTTCCTGTCATATACTTGTTCCATGGGATAAAATAGTATTGAAGTTTTAATTAGAAATGAACACGCAAAGCGAGCCCTCGCCAAAATTAACGATCGGTACACACACATGTACCTCCTTCGTCACCTCCCGCGAAACCTCCCCCAGTACCTCCCCCATGTCAACAATTATCCGAGGAGTAATGCGATCTTTTATCTTGAGGAATAAATCAATCATTTTTCATTGCGTAAGGATCGAAACTTTGCGAAATCACCGTTCTAATAGGCAGAAAAAACCATTTCGCATTTCTAATATCCTAAAATTGACATCTTCGAAAAATAAAATCACGCCTTACCGAGAATAACAATCTATTCTGTTACGAGTGGGTAAACATGAGATGAATTAGTATGCATCGTGTTCGGTCGTAACCTCAAGTCGACTAGGTACTCGCGCGACTAAAATCTGAAGAGTTTTTTTTCCATTCAGATCTTACAAACTACGCACAACACAACCCATTTAACAAGAAAACGATTTTAAGAAAAAGCCACAGAGATCGAAGAATGTTTAAACTGCTCCTTTGACCTGCGGAAAAACAACCTCTTTCGAAGCAAGGTTATCCGCATACTATTAATAAACACACCCGTTTCGTTTAGTTCCTCCCCAGTTTGTTGATCGCAAAAATACTACGGATATTAAAATAACTTCATCAATGCAGATTCGCGTGATCCAAGATGATTTTGCGTGGAAACTAGCAGATAAACAAAACGGAGTGAGCGGGGAAGGAGTACTATTTTGTGCATGGGCGCGCTTGAATATTGTTTGCACATAATTTCAAGGATCCTTTTGTCGTGTCACTGAGCTACTTCTTAAGCTCTTTTCAGTGGGCACGCCAACAACTTACCTGAAACAGAGCGACAAATAATCAAAAGAGTCACTAGAAGTCTGTAAACCATCGCATTCGCCATTATGCATCGCTAATCGTTGCGGGCTAACTTGTGAGGACCGCGAGGCGCAACACGTGATTCTACAGTAATAGGAGACCAGGGAAATTTTCCAATTTTTTTCTTCAATTGCATAACAATAACTGATTAACCCTCCCGAAAACGGTCAATGGATTAGTCTTAAAAACCTTTTTATATCATGGAGAATGACAGAATCTTCAGCTGTGATCGAAGTTTTGGTATGAGATCATGAAATTACCCCTTGTTATATATGAACGCACGACTCGTTGACCTTTGAGAAACCTCTTGCACTTCGCAACGCGATGGCTATGAAATACTAACGTTCCTTCCCCACAACTTCCATTCTTAATTGTGTACTAAACTTTATGTTTTAATTGTTTTTTTAAGTTCAGTCGATAATTTTTTTTGAAATTGAAGAATGAACATTTCCATGGAGAAACATTTACCAGCTAATTTGACACCCAGCTCTTGGGCAAATATTTAACGGAAATGGTTGTGGTTATTCCAAGAAAGATCAAAGGATCAGTGCTGCCATATGTGTGCGTGGATTTCAGGAAGTGTCGAAGTCGACGGCGTATGATAGTATAGATAATATTAGAGCAAATAATTATGCCTTGAGTTGACTAAACAATTTCTAAATTTGCTGTACTATTCAGGAAGTGTACATTGGTGGAATTTTTTAAGCAGAATCGTAAAGAAAGAAAAAGTATTACTACAAACGGTAAATTGTATTCAGCCTTGGACTTGTAGAGACTACTGAAGATCATTTAAGTCTCAGTCAACAAAATGTAGCAAACAAACAGATAAAGAAAAATAAAAATGGTTAAAGTAACTGATGCAACAGCACGAAACATTTGGGTTTATACGCGTGGTTGACCCTTAGAAAAACTGTGAAAATTGTAGGGCTACCATGTGATTCTAAGACCCATAGCTGTAGGAAAATTACGCCAAAATCACTAATTTTGTGATGTATGCATGGCCCTACAATGTACGGTTATCATTTTGGACGTGACAAATCATTGTGACAGCTTGTGCTGTGAAGAACTTTGGAGACCAAAGAAAGTTACGTTTTCGCGCCTGGTCTGTTTTGTCTATTATTTTCATTCAAATTATCCCAACGATGGTATATCAAAACGGAATAATAATGACGTTGTGAAATGAATTCGTCGGTTTTAACTCGTTGTTGATAAAAGCGGGGAATGAAGAGTACAAGTTTTCCCTTGTTATGCGAAGCTCCAAATGAAAATCTGATCAGTTTACCGAAGTTTTGCAGTTGAGAGCAAAGTTATTCACAAAAATAGCCTTTTTTTCAAAATTATTATTATGACAAAGTAAGCTTTAATTTGAGGTTGACAGGCATTGGCCAATCACGTTTTTACTCTCTGAATTTTGATCAGGTTGTTTTCATTTTCGTTATCTATAGTTGTTTTAAAGGGAAACTAATAATGTTATATATCTATCATTCACAAGGAACCTTTTAGCAAAAGCTCGCATGATATCCGCGCGCTTTCGACGTGTCCCAAGTAGGTTATGATATCATGCCTGATGAAGCTCGCACGTGAGGTAAAGCACGTGCTATGTTGCAGGTGTAATGGACATGTTCTGACCAATCACAATATCTAAATTCCCTGCAACATTTCTAACAAGAAGAAGCAGGCTTGAAGAAAGACTTCCTCTAATAAAGAATGATTATATTCCTTTCAAATAATATTTCTTTGCGAGAGCAAAGTTGACGTTCGCGAGAGCTCATTTCACAGATATTTCCAATGTCTCAACTAAAGAAGCATTTTGTCTTCGGTTGGATGGATCACACCTGATTGAAGCTTACTTCGCTACGGTCGTCCACCAGTCAATAAGTGGCCGAACCGGTACGGTGAAGTGCTCACGGATCAAGGACAAAGTTAAATAGGAGCAAAGACTATGCCAACAAAAGTAACCAAGTAGCTTTTGTTTACCGTAAAGCTTCAAGTTTATTGATAAATTTTTTTCTTTACTTGTAAGTCCATCACAACGACTTTGCCATAAGGCAAATTAGAGTAGTTTACTGGTTGATACTCTCAGTTTTGCACCTTGATTCTTTGGAGCTGTTTTTTTGCTGAGGGAACAAAAAGTACTTAGTGTCATACTAAAAAAAAAAAAAGTCTCGTTACCGATTAGCAAAGACATTAGCGTTAACAGTTTGTCTGAAAGTGTTGTACTGAGGTAATAACGTTATGATAACATGTTACTTTCGTGAATGCTGCGTAAATCTTCATGTTTAGTATGTTGGTCACAACCATTGTAAAGACGATCGATTCGAAGAACTGATACGAACATTAAATTTTCCAATGTGTTGCTAATTGGTGTGAGTTCTGACTACTTACGAGGTAACGGTAGAAGTTAATTTTGTTGTGCTGATAGCTGCTTTTGCGTCATTTGATTTGCGGTTACTCGTTGTGTTTTGACAGGTTTTCTAATTGCGTCCGCCGAAGACTAATCCAGTGGTCAGTGCTAAAGTGGTTCTATCTCGGAGAGAATAGTGTTTTGTTGTTTTTTTTTCAAATAGCTCCCACCAGAAAGGGAAATAACGTTAACTATCTTAAAATTTTGAAAGAAAACAGATGAAAAACTACCATGAGAGAAGAAAACATCTTGAATCTGTTGAGAATCATGCTGTGGAGCTTGTTTGTGAGCCATTTAAACTACGCCGTAAAAATAATTTAGAGCTTATAATTAGAGATGAAAAGCAATGTATAGAGTGTAACGATTGGTAGAGTACCTTCTTTTGCTCCTACGAGATTTATTTATCCAGAAGTTCATACAAGTATCTTAAAACTGGAAAATCTCCGATGTTATTATCTCATGTTACCGAATAAGGTTCTTTTGAAAGAAGCAAAATTTTGAAGCGCGACAGAGTTGTTTTCTTGAGGCCTGTTTACGTGGAGGTGGGGGACCCCAGGTAGGTAAGGTAACCCGCTCAGGTGGGGTAACCCGTCTTTCCACATAATTTCTTATTTTATCTTGATCACGTTTACATGATAGGTGGGGTGACCCGCCTAGGCGGGTTGCCCGGTCTGCCAGGTAGGGTAACCCTGTCAGCCAGGGCGACAATTTGCCATGTAAACGTCTCAAGGTGGGATAACCCGCCTAGCCAGGGTCGCGTTCATGGCAAAAAAGCTCAAAAGCGAAACATGCATGTTCTAAAACTTTGTACATTTCCTAGCCGTCTCATGGCAGAAATCACCAGAAACCGCAACGGACTCACAAGGAGTGAAAAATGTTCACATTTCGGAATATTTAGCGTCGTAAATCGACCATATTTCGTTTCCCAAACTATTCCGTATAACGTATTAAGTAAACAACGGTTCCTCGCGTAACCAAAGATCGCGTAACACAACGCATGACGCTTTCATGAATAAATACATATGTGTTCGAGAATAAATCTTTCGTCTTTCTTGAGATATGAGCTTAGAACGACTCTGCTCAAACTCCTTCATTGCAAGCGCAACAACAGCCTCAAGAAACCTCACCCCAGCACCCTGGGGTTGTAAGATTGTATGTAAACGCGTTTTATTTTTCGACCAGCCCTTAATCACAAAGAAAACTTTGAGTTTTGTTTGTGTATTTTCGTCTTTGGCAAACTCCTTGTGCGACCGTCATGATCGATAAGATGCACAGATAAGACCGAAGGATGTATTTCGCAAACTAAAATAAAAATACTAGAAAGTGAAATAATTGTGGAATAATAAATCTCTTATTCGATGGCTTATCATATATTACGAGCGGACAATTTGCTCACAGCTCGCTCACCCCTTCGAAGCCCGGAGAAATACCGCGCAACTCTCAAAATATCCGCTTTTATGATCCATGAAATTATCTTTAATCGCGCACGAATGGTCTATACGCATCATATGACCGAATATTCCCCAGCTAAACCTGGGGTATATCCGATATATCGCCCAAGTGATATTCCCCAATTTTCAAACCCTACGTTCACTACGGTAAGTCTTCGTTTGAAATTTAATTCAAGATAACAGAGCGTTTTATGGTTGTTACATTTACAGAAGAAGGGAAAAATTTTTTTCGTTCATAAAGTCGTACCAGAGAATACTCAAAAGAAAACATCCCGCGCAGCAAACAGTAAGCTGTTCGTAAACATTTATTCAAGCGCTTTGCATCTATTTGAGGGATGATAAACATAATAGCTCCTAATTTGCACGAAAATATTATCTTATATTTGTCTTTGGAAATTATCTGTTCCTCATAGCTCACAGGTTTCCTTGAGCTTCGCTCTCGGAAAACTGTTCGTATCATAGAGCAGACTATTAATGTCCGCGGACAAATATCCGTGCATATTTCCGTGCTAAATAGAGGCTATTGTTTATTTCTTTATCTAGCGACATGCAAATATTCGCTCCAAATTTTAAAAGAACAATTGAAATGGTGTCGAATTAAAGACCAAAGCAAGAAGGTCAAAAACTCAAGGTGAACGGCTGGCATTGACATTTGTAAGCTGTTACCTGGGAAATCAAGTTAACGTCTACTACAACCGCTAACTCTCTTGAAACTTTGCCATAACAAAACAGCTAATAAGAATTGAAGAAGTTCGTTGTATTTTCGCCGGTATTTTATAAAACCGAGCTTTGCCATAGTGCTGTAAGATCTTCATCCCACCGAGATTTAATAAGCAGCGCCATTTTCTACGCGCCTTGTTGGCTATTTTCCATCTCATACCAACGTACGCTCGTGGAATAACAATTAAATATTCACCGATTTTTAAAAAAGACAACACAAATTCACGGCCACAGCGTAAAAACCGATCTCGGCGGCTGAAAATTAATGAAAACTATTGCGTATGAAAAGTTTGTAGGAGTTCTCAGCAACTGGTTCCTATTCAGTAAGGTCAGCAGGAAGATCTTCCTTTCCGAAAGTTTCCATTAGCAGGATCATATTTGCACCTGAATAAGTACCGTTTATTTATAGAACTCTTAGGCCCGGTTCATACGTCGCATTTCTGCCGTGTCGAATTCAATTCAACGAATTAAATTCGGCAGAAATTCGACGTCTGAATCGGCTGCCGCATTTCTGCCGCACGTTCGACTAGTCTTGTCGCATTATCCGACAGAAATGCGACACCGATTCAAACGTCGAATTTCTGCCGTGTCGAATTTAATTCATACATTATGTTAATGTATTGAGCATGCGTAGACTGAGGCTAGCTATAAAAAGATGGCGTCACGAAGGGAAGAGACTTCAGATTCAGAAGAAGAAAGCTCTTTTTCTTTGTCTGACAATGAAAATTTGGCCCCGCCGAATAAAAAGAGACGAGGCAGAAAAGCGCAATGGCGAGATTGTCACGTCGCCGACAGGATCGATAAACTTGTGTTGCATTTTGATGAGACAAAATGAGAACAATCAACAGCAAAAGTTGAATTATTAGTCTATGCTTTTCCTGAAGACGATGCAGCATATACTGTTGCATTGTCAGCCTCCTCCTTCGCCTTCCTTCAAAAACTTTTTGAAAAATAAAGAGCCTCCGTTTAGTATCTTCGTCCGCCATATTAGATAGTTACGTCTAGTTACGTAACCAATGTAACATTTTTCCGCTGACGGACCTGCACCGCAGTATCAATTCAAAGAATTAAATTCGGTAGAAATTCGACGTATGAATCAGCTGTCGCATTTCTGTCGCACTTAATTGAATTGAATTCGACACGGCAGAAGTGCGACGTATGAACCGGGCCTTACAAACATTCCCTAATTAGGATAAGTGTTTCAACCAAGAAAATGTAATTTTCATGTACTGCGTGTGCTCAATACATTGAGCATACACAGTTTCAATAGGTA
The DNA here is from genome assembly GCF_036669915.1 of Pocillopora verrucosa. Lineage (NCBI taxonomy): Eukaryota > Metazoa > Cnidaria > Anthozoa > Scleractinia > Pocilloporidae > Pocillopora > Pocillopora verrucosa. The sequence goes on from NC_089321.1 coordinate 5,502,472, forward strand.
TACATCATTAATAATGGTAGATATAGGCCATATCTCAAGTCCTATGAACTAATATGAATAAAAAACGTTTTACCACTATCTTTAAAAAAAAATAGTAACTTTCCTCGACGAGGAATATTCAGTGAGAATTTTTTGGACTGTGTTTACTCCATTTATGAGGACTTTAACAAATTCTGGTTGCCATTTCGGAGAGGCTTCTACCCTCGAGATTCCATTACAGATGAAATTAAAGAAGTAAAAATAACCTTATGCTTTGACGATAACATGATTTAAGCGAATCAGAGTTTCAAGAGATAAAAGCATTTCACGAAATCAACTACAAGAAACTGAGCGCCGACTATGGGTTATATAAGAGATCTTGATGCATTGAAGTGATTATTCGTTTTTGAGGTAGAAGAACTGTCCCCGTTTGCTTAGTTGTGCCGGATGACTTTTCCAAAGTTCAACCAACAAGTTTCCCGCGATTAACACATTTCGTCGGTAGGAGGAATTTGCCTCAACGGGGAGAGATCTTTGGTACACCCAAGCAATTGACAATAATTAAGTACTGCTGATCTGCAGGCAGTTCAATTATTTTGTTAGTAAGGTATGGTTTAGTCCTTTGTTGATACTGCCTATTTGGTTAATACAGGAGCCCATTACTAAAAGTAATGGGCTCCTGGTTAATATTTGAGTTATTTAGATTTTAGTTATCACGATGAGATCCCTAAATTTGGACAGTCTTGTTTCCTTCCACTAATGGACGTGCTTAGTTTGCCTACCGACCCTGCCTTAGACCCACACTAAAGCTCTTGTTTTGGTTTTCGCATTCTAAAATCGATCGTTTGGTCGAAAGCATCAAGTATGCCCCATCTTACCTTTATAAAGGCCTGTAGAGCTCGTAACCCAATCTCGTACCTAGATCCTGCCGTGTAACCGGAACTGAAATGAAGGCTCCTTGCCACCGCTTGGCCACGGATGGTCTGGGTACGAGACCACTCGTAGCCAGTTCATCAGAGTCAATCAGAGTTTGAGAATCTTAGGGAATCAGAGAAAACGAGAGGAAGTAAGAGTCCGTCGAGGTTAGAGGACCGTCATTATTTATCGTCTGTGAGAAGGGTGAAGGATTTGGGGGATGTGGGGAAGCGGATGGGGGGTTAGTCGTCACCAACAGAGAGCAAAGGGGGACTGTTGAAAAATTGACCGCCAATTAACTGGAAATGAGGGGGGTCATGAGAATTTTAGATTCTTATGGAAGGATCAGGTTTATTTAATCGTAAAAAAAAACCAAAATCTTCTCCCCATGGGACAAATAAAGACCAGTACCGTGGAAAGAGTCGGAGAGAATCAGAGTTGTCGAAGGCAAGAGAAGTGAGAAAGGTGAATCTGTCATAAGTAAAACTGTATGAGCGAACAGAGATTGAACAAGACCGAGAAGGCTCTAGAGATCATTGTGCCTTTCCATAACCGTGTTACCGGTCACCATCAATTTTTTTCTGTTAAAGCTAGCAGAGGGTAATTACCCTCTGCTAGCTTTAACATAAAAAATTTAGATTTAGGTAGCTGCAGAGGGTAATTACCCTCTGCAGAGGGTAATTACCCTCTGCAGCTATCTTGTATTCCCCGTCCTCGCTCTAACAGAAAAGTTGATAGTGTTCAAATGTTTTAACAGTGGCGATCAGCTCGCTTCTATCATCAAAAATTGCATCATAAAATTCAGAGCTATCACGCTCGCAACGGGATATTTTAGGAAGAGAAAAGCGTAAATTGTAGAGTCTCACATTGCCACAAAAAGAAATGGAATCTGAGAATAGCGACATATAACACAAAGGAAGCGATTTCTTGACGTACATGCACAGCCTATTTATTGGCTACAGCGTGCAAGAGAATGTGAAATGTTCTTACTGGGGATGAAACCCGACTAAGAATAGATATGGCCTTTGAGAAATGAAAAGTTTGAATTCTTATATTTTAAAAAAATTTGTTCTGGTACGAAAGCAGCCCATCAAACTGTATTGCAGGACGGTGAACGATTTAATGAACTGAGAATTTACAACACATGTTTTTATAAAAACACGGAACACCTTACTGAGAGCTGATATGTCAAAATCTAGAGACAGAAACGTCGCATCCTTTTAAAGAGAGAAATTACCGCTGAAATGATATTAAAGATAGCGAAAAAAATCCATGAATGCTCACTGATTTCAACAATAAATAATGTATGACACAGAAAATGAAATTCATCTCCTGGATTATATGGAATATAATCGCTCTCACGAAGGGCCAACGCTCGAAATGTCAACCTTTCAACTCTTTACGGTGGCCAATTTAAGCTACCAACTCAATTAATAACACTAAATTACCTCGTTATACTCTCCCACCGACGAAGCGCACAGTTTCTTAAGAAACTTATCCCATTTATTTAAATAAAATAATGGTATAAACTTCCCGCTTGAAACTGAAAATTCCGTATTTGGAATTGTGGTAATCTCGTGACAGAGATCATTGACACCATTTTAGTTCAGAGTTCGATATTTAAACAGAACGGTTGTACAGCTTATTGTATTCAGTGTTCAGAGAAGGAAGAAAAGGAGATCGTCGGATGAGCAGACACCAAGTTGAGCTCGTTTCAAGCTGTCAAGACAAGAGAGAGATTCCCAAGAGAGAACCACGTGAACCGTTTGCACAATGCGGCCTTTTCATCCCATCCACGGAGACACACGCTGGGAAATGGAAACGAATGATAATGGTTTAGAGTTCAGAATGAGGACCAGGAATCTTGAACCTTCCAGAGACCCTCCCACCACCACCACCAGTACTCATTCCACCCGCGATGATAAGGGATACCCTAAAGAAGGTTTCGATACGGTGCGGTAATCAACTCACGAGCGATAACGCATTGGTAACTGAGGTGCCAACAGACGTTTATTATTGACCTCATTGTAGAATTAGCTGTTTATCTAAATATTTTCAAGTTATTTTCTGTGACGTCTAAAATTGCCTTTATCAGATATAGAGGCCCACTATAAAAATGTGTAAGAGTTGGTAAACACTTTGTCGAATAGAAAAGAGTAAATCGTTTATTGATTTAAATTCGATTCATGTTGAAACGAAAATTAGCGAAAGAAAAGTAATTTCCTCGTCAAAGGCTTCGCAGTTGGCCTCAATTTAAAACAAAGGCTTTTCTGGATCTCAGCAATGGCCTATTACTCAACGTTTCCGTGTCTCAGTATCGCTAGTCATTATCAAATGCAAATTATATAGATAGCCTGTGAGGAAAATGTTTTGCCGTTGGTGGTCATTGCGTGACCTCTGAATATCATTTCAAATTTTTAATTAAATTGTTGTGTTTTTTACTGTTCTACTTTCTTTTTTGTTCATAAAAAAGAGGATCATATTCCTATGTAAATACATTGTGAACATGTTGAGCCTTTCGTCTTGTTGTGTCGTGTTGATGCTCTAAATTGTTGACCACTAGTCGAGTAAAAACCTCTCTGTACATGAATCCGGAATTATTTCCCTTCTCGGCCCTGGCATGCAAAGTCTTCCTTAATGAAACTTAACGTTTACCCAATAGATTTGGGAAATCTATGGAGGATAGATTTCATAATTTTTTTTCCAAGAAAATCTGTGTCACAGAGCTGTAACAACGTGTGGGAATTTGAGAGATATGCAGCCATTGTTCAAATATAATACGTGTTCATTTGTGGCCTCTTCCTTAAATCTTCTTTTTTTTTTTTTGGTGTGTCTTGAAAATGATAAACTCGAATAAAAAGGCAGTTCATCCTTAATCATATTAGAGAGCTTAAGTGAAGTCACGAGAGGATAAAGGAAGAGAAAAAATCGTTCGTATGAAAATGCATACCATTCGTGTCTCTTCTTTCTCATCCTTGCTGTAGTTTTGATAAGCTCTTGCTTAACATTGACGTCGTCAATTTCTCGCCCAGAAATTTTCACGCTTTGCAGACCTACACTAATGTCAGCGGCTGCAACTTGAATAAACAAGATCTGCTACCATGACAACAGCTACCTCACAATCAAATGATGGCAGACGACTCTTGCATATTTTGGTTGTTTTGATGAGGAGTGTTGATTACCCTTGCATGTAACAGAAACTCTTAAAAAAGGGAAATTATTCCCGTTGAATCTCATTTCCTCGACATGGTGGAAAAATCTAAACCTCCAGCAGCGGCAGCGAAACAAGAAACTCTCCCGAAACGAGCAGGTGGGAACCTTCTTCATTACTATTTTATGGTAGAGGCCAATTTTCCTATCTTCATTCCGATAAATGATTTATCATTTTTATTATATACCCGGTGATTCTGATATGTTGTGTCTGTACGACCTCATATTGTGCTTTTCGTGTCATCTTAACGAGCTTATACTCATGCACTCTGCCCTTTTTATGCAACCGCCTCAAATTTAAAAGAATTAAGGGATCAACAGCAGCTGCTAAGGAAGCTTTAACACTAGTTCGTTATTAAAATTTTTAGTCTTAGAAGAAAGTGTTTTTCTTGTGAAACGAATATGGGAGTCTTTATATTTTCATTGTAGCGGTATAAAGTTTAAAAATCTACTGCAATAAATCAAGCAAAAGCATTGTTCTTTTTCGATCGCGTACGAAGGATCTTCAAATTGAGAATTAATACTGCAAATGACTGGTTTTAATTTGGTGAACGAGGCTAACGTTTCGACAACTTGTGCGGAAGTCATCATTAGAGTCAAGAATTTTTTCGTTTGAACCTTTTCCAAAACTGGAAGAGCATGAGATTATTGAAGTGGTACATTCAAGTGGCGTTAAAAATTAATGTGATGCTCCCTCCAAAAAGAAAACCGGGTGAAGGTTTAAAGATAAAGATTAATCTGGATATATAATTAAAAATTGTTTGCTAAAGTGAATTATTGTTTAGTATATATCACATAGATACCAAAAACTTCTGTTTATTTCAATATACCAAGAAATGGTTGTACATTGGCATGTGATTTTGTCTCATTGGCTGCTTGTAGGTGAATAATGCTTGCTAGCCAATCAGCACATGCAAAAAGCACTATTCAGTTTTTTGGCTTATACTTATGGATCTTTTATTTTAGGGACAATTGATCACTTTATAGCAAACTTTTGATACAGGTATACTGAAGAAGTCAAGCACATCTCTGGAACCAGTTCCTGAATTTGCAGAGTCTTCAATTCAAAGAGCAGATTCTAATTTAGATATGGTCGAAAGTGAGGTGAGGGTTTTAAAATTTGGTGTAATCTTAAGTGTCTTCAATGTATGTTGACATTTGGTTTAATAAACATATCTCTGAATTTATAGGAGGTGCTTAATTGAGAATAACTTTTTGTTGGTTAAATATTGTAGGGATCTGTAGGAAGTTGGGCATCTCAAATAGTGCCTGAGACTTTGACCTTGCAATGTGGAGCACTTAGGTTGATCAGTTTGCGAATTATAGCTTCCAATGTGCCTCACACGCCAGCAATGGAAGAAGTTCAAGGATCTTAAAAAGCAACTGTGTGTCACATTATTCTTAACTGACTGATGAAATGATATGTACCTCTCACTTCCCAGGCAAAATTTCTGTAATTTCAATTTATCAAGATCTTAATCTGTGATCTGGTTCGTGATCAGAGCCATGATCCAATCTGTGATTCAATCTGTGATCTGATCACGGATTAGATCATGGCTAGTTCATTTTAGTTCATTGTAGTCCATATTAGTTCATTTTAGGTCATTTGAGGTCGTTCCTTGTTTCAGTAATTAGGAGTTAAGGGATTGGTAAAATATCACAACAATTTATTTTTTTGTAAAGGAAATCAGGATCAGTTCAAATTGTTGTTGAGATCTACAAGGCTCATTTACATGTACAGTATATTTAAAAACTTAAGATATTGTATCAATGAATTTTCTTATATGTATCTAACAGAGAACATCAACACCACATGAAGAACAACAGAAATTCAAGGCTCTTTGTGAAGGAGTGCAAAACTGCCTGGCATTATTTCAGACTTCCCTTTCAGAGGACGGTAATTTTAAATAAAAATTGGTAAATATGGATACATGTCATCAGGAATAGCAGTGTGGCAGTAATATGCAACAATTAAGCTCTTTTGCCTTCATTAATGATTAATTGTTTATGGTCTTAAGTGGAATCGGGATAATGTTTGTATAGAACATATGATATTGCACAAATTTACATTCTTTTCCAACCTTTTTTTTTTTTTTTTCTTCTTCAAAAAGTCAACTTGAAAATTTTAATTCTGGCAACCATTTTATGATTTTAGGTTGCCAAGTAGTAACTTTGAAAAAGTTGAACTTATTTAGAACTTATGTTTAGTCAGTAAAATTATAAATACAAGTCATGTAGAATTCATAATTCAGCTATGATCTATGTTTTGGTTGACTTCTGATGATGCTCTTTTCTTGTTTCTCTTTATCAGTTACTTGCAATAAAAGATGAGCTTTTAAAGGTAATGAGGATAAAAGACTAGACATCCATTAGATATTATGCAATAATAAACTGAATTGCACATATATACTTACACAGTGAATAACGTTGAAAGTGCACACTCTGATTGTGGCTACTCAAACTCCAAATATCCTTAGTTAATTTCCCCTCTGAGCAACTCAAACTGTATTTGTGCCCAAAAACATTATGATTGCTGAAGGAATGAATGAGAGAAAATTTCATCTTTTTGTGCTACATGCACACTGTACATTATTTTACCGTTTTAACTTATTATTAATATAAATTAAAGAACAACTATTTACCTAAAAAGTTAGTAGCTAAAAGAGGATATACCACTAGCCACCTCTACTTTGTTTAATAATTTTTTTATACACCTGTTGTCGTTGGTTCTTACATACATGCATGATCTATTGGAGGACAGATGGATATAGTTGACCTCAACACTAAAAATTTTGATCTACGCTACCAGTAAACAGAAGCAAGGCAATGTGGTCTATCTGTTCATTAAATTACTAAATATCCCATAGTTCATTTTTTACCTATAGCACTAACACAGTGCGAACTCCTCTTAAAAGTTCTCAAGGATTTATTTTGTTTGATTTTCAGCATGCATTGCCACCCAGTTTACTCTTAAAGGTTGCGCTGGTCACTGGAAAATTGTTCAGAAGGTATAGTGTATATGTAACTAATTTACAGTTTAATACCAGTATTTTAAACTAACTTTATAAATACAAGCTGGTTAAAGGAAGTTACTCTTTATTTATTCAGTTTTCTTGTACATAACAATGAGATGAAATTTGATTACAGAAAAGTGAAAAATTAACAATCTTGTTCCCAGAGATGTTAAATTATGATAATTTTCCAAACATATTAGACAGCATTTTATGAGCTTGATCAACTTATTTGACTGACCTGGTAGTTTATGATTTTATGCAAATTGATAAAGATCTATTTTCTTGTTCAACTTCACCTTTTTTGGCTTTTTTTTGTTAAATACATTGATATTATTTTTATTTTTCTTGAAAACTCTTGCGATTCTCTCAACCAATCAGATACAAACCTTAAACCAGATACATCAATCATGGTCACTCTTATTTTCCCATGGTACATGCAGTGTCAGGCAGTAGCTTGTTTTTAGTTCCATTCTCATTTTTACTTTGTTGTGATTGGCTGTTGTGATCATTTAACTTTCACATGAACTTCGAAATGGGCGTTACTCACCATAGAGTCTCTGTGGCTCAATGGTAGAGCACCAGAGTGCAGAATGCAAAGGTCTGAGGTCGATTCCTCAAGGGGACTCAGAATATTTTTTCTTTGTCCCATGGAAAAGACTGGAAAACATCTTTCTCTATTTCTTTACCCAGCCCAAAACTTACCACCCCTCTTACACTATTTAACTTTTGTTTTGGTTTTATGAAGGTCAATTAAAGGTCACTTTTAAACCCTTTGACCACTGAGGGTGACTACAATGTAATTTATCATAAAGGAATCATGCTGAATTGAACATTAGGCTCATGAGTATTTTAAAAAAAGTTTTAACAAACTTGAAAAGCTCTTGATTTTTAAATAAATTCTCCCATAAATACCATAGGAAATGTACAAAGAACAGTATGGAGAATATACATGCTGATGCTAGGATGGAAGAGGTTAAAGCAAAGGTGATAATTTATTTTTGACACTTGAAAGAAAGAGAGGAATTGAGGCTAATGCTCAAAATTATTTTGTTAGCTCATCAGATCTCAGTGTGATGATGATGATGATCCCTGATGAAAACAAAGAAAAATATCAATTATCGCGTTACTAAGTGATCAGATAGCAAATTCTCCAAACTAACTTGATGAGAATCATTTGGCAGATGGTAAGGAGAATTACTAATGAGATCTTGGGAGTTAAAAGAAAAAGTGAAGACAGGGTAAGACGAATTGTTATATTGTTGATTAGGAGACAGAGTTTTGCATGCTTAGTTGTTATTGATTTTTAAACTAGCATGTAAGTGAACCAAATGAAAGTCTCCACTAGGAGTTTCATTTTTTAGTAGGTACACATACATGGACATTTATCAGTTTAAACATTGTACTGAGATCTAACGTACAATTGTGAGAGTGGGTAAAAACAAAGGGTGAAGGCGGAGAAAGCAGCTGGTATTGATATGGCTTTTGATCCTAGTTACAGTTGATGAACGTCTGTTTGCTTTTTGCAGGGAGGTTTATGCAGGTGGTATAAGTACAAATGAAGAAACTGGTAGGACACTGTTTATAAATCCACGTTACATGACTCATCAGTGCTTATAAATAGAATCGTCCTCATAGCTCACAGGTTTCCTTGAGCCTCGCTCTCGGAAAACTGTTCGTATCATAGAGCAGACTATTAATGTCCGCGGACAAATATCCGTGCATATTTCCGTGCTAAATAGAGGCTATTGTTTATTTCTTTATCTAGCGACATGCAAATATTCGCTCCAAATTTTAAAAGAACAATTGAAATGGTGTCGAATTAAAGACCAAAGCAAGAAGGTCAAAAACTCAAGGTGAACGGCTGGCATTGACATTTGTAAGCTGTTACCTGGGAAATCAAGTTAACGTCTACTGCAATCGCTAACTCTCTTGAAACTTTGCCATAGCAAATACAGCTAATACGAACTGAAGAAGTTCGTTGTATTTTCGCCGGTATTTTATAAAACCGAGCTTTGCCATAGTGCTGTAAGATCTTCATCCCACCGAGATTTAATAAGCAGCGCCATTTTCTACGCGCCTTGTTGGCTATTTTCCATCTCATATTAACGTACGCTCGTGGAATAACAATTAAATATTCACCGATTTTTAAAAAAGACAACGCAAATTCACGGCCACAACGTAAAAACCGATCTTGGCGGCTGAAAATTAATGAAAACTATTGCGTATGAAAAGTTTGTAGGAGTTCTCAGCAACTGGTTCCTATTCAGTAAGGTCAGCACGAAGATCTTTCTTTCCGAAAGTTTCCCATTAGCAAGATCATATTTGCACCTGAATAAGTACCGTTTATTTATAGAACTCTTACAAACATTCACTAACTAGGATAAGTGTTTCAACCAAGAAAATGTAATTTTCATGTACTGCGTGTGCTCAATACGTTGAGCATACACAGTTTCAATAGGTATACATCATTAATAATGGTAGATATAGGCCATATCTCAAGTCCTATGAACTAATATGAATAAAAAACGTTTTACCACTATCTTTAAAAAAAATAATAATAACTTTCCTCGACAAGGAATATTCAGTGAGAATTTTTTGGACTGTGTTTACTCCATTTATGAGGACTTTAACAAATTTTGGTTGCCATTTCGGAGAGGCTTCTACCCTCGAGATTCCATTACAGATGAAACTAAAGAAGTAAAAATAACCTTATGCTTTGACGATGACATGATTTAAGCGAATCAGAGTTTCAAGAGATAAAAGCATTTCACGAAATCAACTACAAGAAACTGAGCGCCGACTATGGGTTATATAAGAGATCTTGATGCATTGAAGTGATTATTCGTTTTTGAGGTAGAAGAACTGTCCCCGTTTGCTTAGTTGTGCCGGATGACTTTTCCAAAGTTCAACCAACAAGTTTCCCGCGATTAACACATTTCGTCGGTAGGAGGAATTTGCCTCAACGGGGAGAGATCTTTGGTACACCCAAGCAATTGACAATAATTAAGTACTGCTGATCTGCAGGCAGTTCAATTATTTTGTTAGTAAGGTATGGTTTAGTCCTTTGTTGATACTGCCTATTTGGTTAATACAGGAGCCCATTACTAAAAGTAATGGGCTCCTGGTTAATATTTGAGTTATTTAGATTTTAGTTATCACGATGAGATCCCTAAATTTGGACAGTCTTGTTTCCTTCCACTAATGGACGTGCTTAGTTTGCCTACCGACCCTGCCTTAGACCCACACTAAAGCTCTTGTTTTGGTTTTCGCATTCTAAAATCGATCGTTTGGTCGAAAGCATCAAGTATGCCCCATCTTACCTTTATAAAGGCCTGTAGAGCTCGTAACCCAATCTCGTACCTAGATCCTGCCGTGTAACCGGAACTGAAATGAAGGCTCCTTGCCACCGCTTGGCCACGGATGGTCTGGGTACGAGACCACTCGTAGCCAGTTCATCAGAGTCAATCAGAGTTTGAGAATCTTAGGGAATCAGAGAAAACGAGAGGAAGTAAGAGTCCGTCGAGGTTAGAGGACCGTCATTATTTATCGTCTGTGAGAAGGGTGAAGGATTTGGGGGGATGTGGGGAAGCGGACGGGGGGTTAGTCGTCACCAACAGAGAGCAAAGGGGGACTGTTGAAAAATTGACCGCCAATTAACTGGAAATGAGGGGGATCATGAGAATTTTAGATTCTTATGGAAGGATCAGGTTTATTTAATCGTAAAAAAAAACCAAAATCTTCCCCCCATGGGACATATAACACAAAGGAAACGATTTCTTGACGTACATGCACAGCCTATTTATTGGCTACAGCGTGCAAGAGAATGTGAAATGTTCTTACTGGAGATGAAACCCGACTAAGAATAGATATGGCCTTTGAGAAATGAAAAGTTTGAATTCTTATATTTTAAAAAAATTTGTTCTGGTACGAAAGCAGCCCATCAAACTGTATTGCAGGACGGTGAACGATTTAATGAACTGAGAATTTACAACACGTTTTTGTGTGGGATTTCCCACACTTTGTCAACGCCCGCGAAATTTATTTCTTTATTTATTTGTCCACGAGAGAGAAGTGCTTGTCACGTGGTTTCTATTTGCGTTCAGTGAGCCGTGAAGACTGGATTCCAGTCGGCGTTTTTTCATAGTGTATTGTACGGCGGCCATTTCTCTTCTCAGTCGTTGGGTTTTGGAGAACTTATTCGGAATTTCATGTTTGTTTCTTGGGGATTTTTGTTTCCAAGGTAAGGATAAGTCATTTCATATTTTCACGGGTTCTTTGCTTGCTTTAACTTTTCAATTTTGTTGTGGGAGCTTCACGATTAAGCTCTCACGAAAGACGATTACGTTTGTACACCTGGTTTGTGTTCTTTCTTTCATAATCTGAGGCGTTTGTTTCGTTATTTCTTCAGGTGTCTATAACAAAAGATTTTTTCACGTAAGTCAACACGCTGAAACGCGGCTTGTGTTCAGTGCAGGTTGCACAGGAGCTTTTACGCTTTCACAAGCCAACATTTATCGGCTTGGACCTTCGGTGCGGGTTGTGTCAGATTGAAAGGAGTCATTGTACTCTCGCAAGCCAACATTTGTCGGCTTGAATGTATTTGTGCGGGTTGCGCTTCAATGAGTCTCAGGGTGTCTCACGAGTGTCTCAAAATGTCTCACGAGTGTCTCAAAGTGTCACAAACTGAAAGAAACTATTGTTTGACTTGAACTGTCAAGAGTGTTATCTATTTTTATCAATAAAGGGCAAAATTACTGAGCGCTGATTGGTTGAGAGAGAGGGCATTTTTTCTTAATCGAGGGCATTTTTAGTAATCAAGAGAGGGCATGATTACCTGTTAATGGTTGGCTAATCCGTTGCATAGCAACCATTCGTTATCTTGAAATTTGTTAAAAATAGACTGCGCGCGTGATTTTCCTTCGTATAAATTTTGCCCTTTATTGATAAACAAGTAATCCCATGAGACCTCGTACTATTAAGGATTAATTGCACTTGAGTTTTCAAAATTTTCCAAATTGCCCTCGTTGCTTTGCGACTCGGGCAATTTTGGAAAATTTTGAAAACTCTCGTGCAATTAATCCTTAATAGTACTTGGCCTCATGTGATTACATATACTAATAAACTGAGTTTCTAGTTAGTTGGATTGTTGTTGTTGCTCGCTCAAGCACACAAGTAAATATGGGGATCTCCATTGACCAATTCCGTTCAAGGATTGGATCTTATGAAGATTTACATCCTGATTTTAGTGAAAACTATGACCTCTTTGATGATCTCAACATTTCATCAACATCGCTGAATAATGAACCACTGATATTGAATGAATTACCTGATTTTGATTTTCGTCAAATGGTCCAGACACCCGATAAAGAGCAAAAAGAATTTTTTTAACACATTTTACATCAGATTAAAACCTCAGAAACCCCTTTCTACTGCTTCCTTAGTGGAGGGGCTGGTGTTGGCAAATCGCATTTAACAAAAGCTTTGTATCAGGCAGTGCTTAAGTATTATAACACTAGAGCTGGTGATGATTTTCATCAGATCATAGCTCCAACTGGTAAAGCTTAAGGGTGACACTCTTCATAGCACTCTGGCCATTCCTGCCAATCAATCACTGAGAAATTACAAACAGCTTGATTCAAGTAGACTAAACACTTTGAGAAGTCAATTGATTTTTGTTGATGAAATCTCAATGGTAGGAAATGGTATGTTTGCAATACAGCTAAACAATAGGCTTAAAGATATAAAAGGCTGTAGAGAGGATTTTGGAGGTGTGAGCATAATTGCTATTGGTGACTTATTCCAATTAGAATCTGTTATGGATGCTTATATTTTCAAAGACCTCAAAAATGTAGATTTATGTTGTTCTTTCTCCCAGTTTATGGCATCAACACTTTAAAATGTTTGAACTTAATGAAATCATGGGTCAAAGAGACAGCAAATTGTTTGTAGAATTACTTAATAGGTTGCGTAAAGGTAAACACACAGTAGCAGACATTGCAAAACTTAAAGAGAGCTATACAAGAAGACATCAACAACCCAATAGATGCAGCTCACCTATTTATACAGAATGCTAAAGTAGATGAATTTAAACAAAGGGCCCATAATGCAGCCACAGGAAACAAATTCACAATAAATGCTCAAGGTAGTGTTATTGGAGCTATCTCTCCAGAGCTAAGAAACAAAATACTAAGACAAATACCCAATGATCCAAGAAAAGCAAAACAGTTAGCCTCAACCCTTTGTCTTGCTGAGGGTGAAAGAACACACCTTGTCATGAATGTATGAACCGAAGATGGCATGACAAATGGTGCTGGAAATGTTGTTAAACTAGTTCAGTTACATCAACAAACCAAACCATCTGGTATTGTATGGGTACAATTTGACCACTCAGATGTAGGTCAGAAAACAAGGAATGAAAAAAGACATTTGTATGTACAATGAATTGAATACACATGGACCCCAGTGAACCCTGTGACTACACAGTTTGCGGTAGGTAGAAACAGAACAGCACAAGTTGTTAGAAAACAATTTCCACTGCGTCCCGCAGCAGCAAAAACAATTCACAGGTCACAAGGTGATACTGACAGTAGAATTGTTGTGGATTTTAGTACCAGAAATACTATTCCACACATACATTATATGGGACTCAGTAGAGTGACTGCTATAGAAGGCCTATATATTTCTGATTTGTGTGAAAGCAAGATTGCTGTTAATCCAGATGGAGAGATTAAGAACAACTGCAAAACTTAAGCTTTGCATCTCCCTCTCCATAACATAACATTTTCCCTTCTTAAACTGTGTTATCTTAATGTAAGGTCTCTTCACAAACACATAGAAGATATACGTAAAGACTTAATTTATCTAAGTGCTGATATCAATATTTTCACAGAAACAAGATTTAATTCTCAAGATAATAATGACATGTATGACATTGCTGGTTATGTTCTCTTCCGTAATGATAACCTTAATTCCAGCAATGGATCAAGGTCTTATGGTGGTACAGCTGTGTACAGTAAAATCCCATACTTACCTGGATACCCCTATTGTCACAATATACATGGTGTTGAAATAACAGTAATTAAGTTAGCAAGGTTTGAGGATTGGACAATCATAGGGATATATCACTCCCCAAACGTGCCTGTAAGACAACTTTATGAAGCAATAACTGAGGTATTAAATAACATTTCACCAGACAACAATATCATTACTAGAGACTTTGATATAAATTGGCTTGTTGAAACAGACAGAAGACCTTTGTATAATTTACTAGTGAGGGATAACCACTACAAACAGTTCATATCAACTTATACAACTGACAACAACACAGTAATTGATCATATATATACAAATATATCTAACATTGATATACATGTACAAGCAGATGTTTTAGAAACACATTTCACAGATCATAAAGCTGTTTGGGCCTCATTTCACGGTGTCCTATAACAAATTACTTTATCATGATGTACATTGTTTTTAAGTTAAGAGAGCAACAAAAGAAAACAGTAAATAGTTATGAAAAGAGTTGTTTCTCTTTTTTCAGAGGAATTTGTAATGAGAAACTTGCAAAACTATTAATAAGGAAATGCTGCTTATTCATTTGGTACCAGAACAGGCCTTTTAAAATTAAGTTTGAAGTCATCTTTCTAAGAGTTGTCCAGTTTAACAACCATTTACAAAAGACAAAAATAAACTACATAACACACAGTCCTGAAATTTCAAGGCAGCTCCTTTAGCATCTTGGCTAATTTCTAACTGCAACCTTTATTGACAACCCTGCATTAAACAATTATTCCACAGTTAAGTCTGCAACCCCTCCTGAAATACTCCAGGATACCAAAAAAAAAAACAACAAGCAAACAAACATATTAGTGAAGTGAGCAAACAACCACATGCGTGACTTTCACGTAATATAAAATTCGTGATTACAGCATTCCCACCTGCGTAAAGTGCTTGTAACTTACGGGAAACACACGCATGTTACACCAAAAAAACCCGCCTGTAGTACAAGAGGCCGATTACTCGCAATTTCTCGTAGTTTTGAATTTCCCTTTTGTTTTTCAGAACACCCATATACCTGTACTTTTTTACACCGATGCGATAGAAATTAATTGGAAAAACATTCCTTGAAATAGGAAGTCGTCCTGTATTTTCAGCGAAAAAGATTGTCAAGTGATCAAAACAACACCGGCCAGATTATAGTCACGTGCTCGGCAACGACTTGTGGAAAGCGATCATCTTTCATTCTTACCATCAAAACAGTCACGCTTGCATAGAAGAATAACAAAACGAAACGATTACAACGGAAAGACCCAAATTGGCGTAGAAAGAAATAATGCTGCAAATTACCATTTTTTTTATGTCATGTGTACATGTTTCCGTGGGAATTTCTGTGTCAACAGCTTGCTGTCACTCACAAACTCTTCGTGATTCTCGCTGGTCCTCGTTATGTTCAGCGCATGGACGATTCGAAGACGCTTCAAATTTGGTTTTTAAGTTGATCATAGCACTAATCTGAAACATTTGAAGTCCATTTCAATGTAGTAAATGTCGAAACAGGCGTGTAAAGGCAATAAATATCGCAACGATCAGCGCAATCATAATAGCGCCACGACTTTGGACTTACTTCTTCGGAAGGATAGATCTCGAGTTCGAAGCCGACTAATTACGAAGAGTCCACGCTAATTTGCATATCGCAGAGCGCCCACAAGAACTCGTTTCTACGCTATCGTGTTAATTCCATTTCTCCACAGACAGTGAATTTTAAGGACCCCAATTTTAAATATTTTTAGATCTTCTAATTTTGATAGGCTACTTTAATTATTGTATTTTACTACATTTCATTTTATTCCATTTTACGCACGACCCCACAAGCGTGTAGTCGTTTTAACAATTATCGTGTTTAAATAAAGTCTTTGTATTTGTATTTTGTATTTGTGTATCCACGAGTTAAAAAGTAGTAGCAGAAATTTTTTCAATTTTTTTTCAATGACTGTTACGAAAATATCTACTGCTCCAAGTATTTCCAGTATTGCCGTATAAACAAATAAATAGCCTAAGCCACCAAGAGGTAATTTATTTGTTGAAGACGATTACCAAACGTTCAAAAACACGCCAAAAAGCTTCCAGGGAGGGAAGGTAAGGCATATTGCTTGATAAAAGGAAAAGTTAATACCCCAGATCCCTCCTGTGAATCTGTATTTGTTCAAATAATTCCCACACAAAAATTACTATTCAGACTGTTGATTCCAGGCCTAATATCACCCCTGTAGTACAGTTGACTCACAGTGAGCGACAGGTTTGCTTCCGCTCAAAAACCCCTTCCAAACACTTTGTCAATAAAATCCCACACAAGTACGCATTGCGGACCTATTTTTGTAAAAACACGGAACACCTTACTGAGAGCTGATATGTCAAAATATAGAGACAGAAATGTCGCATCCTTTTAAAGAGAGAAATTACCGCTGAAATGATATTAAAGATAGCGAAAAAAATCCATGAATGCTCACTGATTTCAACAATAAATAATGTATGACACAGAAAATGAAATTCATCTCCTGGATTATATGGAATATAATCGCTCTGACGAAGGGCCAACGCTCGAAATGTCAACCTTTCAACTCTTTATGGTGACCAATTTAAGCTACCAACTCAATTAATAACACTAAATTACCCCGTTATACTCTCCCACCGACGAAGCGCACAGTTTCTTTAGAAACTTATCCTATTTATTTAAATAAAATAATGGTATAAACTTCCTGCTTGAAACTGAAAATTCCGTATTTGGAATTGTGGTAATCTCGTGACAGAGATCATTGACACTATTTTAGTTCAGAGTTCGATATTTAAACAGAACGGTTGTACAGCCTATTGTATTCAGTGTTCAGAGAAGGAAGAAAAGGAGATCGTCGGATGAGCAGACACCAAGTTGAGCTCGTTTCAAGCTGTCAAGACCAGAGAGAGATTCCCAAGAGATAACTACGTGAACCGTTTGCACAATGCGGCCTTTTCATCCCATCCAAGGAGACACGCGCCGGGAAATGGAAACGAATGATAATGGTTTAGAGTCCAGAATGAAGACCAGGAATCCTGATCCCTTCAGAGACTCTCCCACCAAGGTGAAGCCGAAGTCTCATTCGTACAGTATTCATCCCACCCGCGATCATAATGGATACCCTAAAGAAGGTTTCGATGTGGTGCAGTAATCAACTCACGAGCGATAACGCATTGGTAACTGAGGTGCCAACAGACGTTTATTATTGACCTCATGGTAGAATTAGCTGTTTATCTAAATATTTTCAAGTTGTTTTCTGTGACGTCTAAAATTGCCTTTATCAGATATAGAGGCCCACTATAAAAATGTGTAAGAGTTGTTAAACACTTTGCCGAATAGACAAGAGTAAACCGTTTATTGATTTAAATTCGATTCATGTTGAAACGAAAATTAGCGAAAGAAAAGTAATTTCCTCGTCAGAGGCTTCGCAGTTGGCCTCAATTTAAAACAAAGGCTTTTCTGAATCTCAGCAATGGCCTATTACTCAACGTTTCCGTGTCTCAGTATCGCTAGTCATTATCAAATGCAAATTATATAGATAGCCTGTGAGGAAAATGTTTTGCCGTTGGTGGTCATTGCGTGACCTCTGAATATCATTTCAAATTTTTAATTAAATTGTTGTGTTTTTTACTGTTCTACTTTCTTTTTTGTTCATAAAAAAGAGGATCATATTCCTATGTAAATACATTGTGAACATGTTGAGCCTTTCGCCTTGTTGTGTCGTGTTGATGCTCTAAATTGTTGACCACTAGTCGAGTAAAAACCTCTCTGCACATGAACCCGGAATTATTTCCCTTCTTGGCCCTGGCATGCAAAGTCTTCCTTAATGAAACTTAACGTTTACCCAATAGATTTGGGAAATCTATGGAGGAGAGATTTCATAATTTTTTTCCAAGAAAATCTGTGCCACACAGTCGTAACAACGTGTGGGAATTTGAGAAATTTGCAGCCACTGTTCAAATATAATACGTGTTCATTTGTGACCTCTTCCTTAAATCTTCTTTTTTTTTTTTTTTTTTGGTGTGTCTTGAAAATGATAAACTCGAATGAAAAGGCAGTTCATCCTTAATCATATTAGAGAGCTTAAGTGAAGTCACGAGAGGATAAAGGAAGAGAAAAAATCGTTCGTATGAGAATGCATACCATTCGTGTCTCTTCTTTCACATCCTTGCTGTAGTTCTGATAAGCTCTTGCTTAACATTGACGTCGTCAATTTCTCGCCCAGAAATTTTCACGCTTTGCAGACCTACACTAATGTCAGCGGCTGCAACTTGAATAAACAAGATCTGCTACCATGACAACAGCTACCTCACAATCAAATGATGGCAGACGACTCTTGCATATTTTGGTTGTTTTGATGAGGAGTGTTGATTACCCTTGCATGTAACAGAAACTCTTAAAAAAGGGAAATTGTTCCCGTTGAATCTCATTTCCTCGACATGGTGGAAAAATCTAAACCTCCAGCGGCGGCAGCGAAACAAGAAACTCTCCCGAAACGAGCAGGTGGGAACCTTCTTCATTACTATTTTATGGTAGAGGCCAATTTTCCTATCTTCATTCCGATAAATGATTTATCATTTTTATTATATACCCGGTGATTCTGATATGTTGTGTCTGTACGACCTCATATTGTGCTTTTCGTGTCATCTTAACGAGCTTATACTCATGCACTCTGCCCTTTTTATGCAACCGCCTCAAATTTAAAAGAATTAGGGGGATCAACAGCAGCTGCTAAGGAAACGTTAACACTGGTTCGTTATTAAAATTTTTAGTCTTAGAAGAGAGTGTTTTCTTGTGAAACGAGTATGGGAGTCTTTATATTTTCATTGTCGCTGTATAAAGTTTAAAAATCTACTACAATAAATCAAGCAAAAGCATTGTTCTTTTTCGATAGCGTACGAAGGATCTTCAAATTGAGAATTAATACTGCAAATGACTGGTTTTAATTTGGTGAACGAGGCTAACGTTTCGACAACTTGTGCGGAAGTCATCATTAGAGTCAAGAATTTTTTCGTTTGAACCTTTTCCAAAACTGGAAGAGCATGAGATTATTGAAGTGGTACATTCAAGTGGCTTTAAAAATTAATGTGATGCTCCCTCCAAAAAGAAACCGGGTGAAGGTTTAAAGATAAAGATTAATCTGGATATATAATTAAAAATTGTTTGCTAAAGTGAATGGTGCTGCGTCGATGGGAGAGTATAACAGGGTAATTTGGTATTATCAAATGAGTTGATAATACTGAATTACTTTACCAGGAAAGCAAATATTGGTGAATTATTGTTTTAGTATATATCACATAGATACCAAAACTTCTGTTTATTTCAATATACCAAGAAATGGTTGTACATTGGCATGTGATTTTGTCTCATTGGCTGCTTGTAGGTGAATAATGCTTGCTAGCCAATCAGCACATGCAAAAAGCAGTATTCAGTGTTTTGGTTTATACTTATGGATCTTATATTTTAGGGACAATTGATCACTTTATAGCAAACTTTTGATACAGGTATACTGAAGAAGTCAAGCACATCTCTGGAACCAGTTCCTGAATTTGCAGAGTCTTCAATTCAAAGAGCAGATTCTAATTTAGATATGGTCGAAAGTGAGGTGAGGGTTTTAAAATTTGGTGTAATCTCAAGTGTCTTCAATGTATGTTGACATTTGGTTTAATAAACATATCTCTGAATTTATAGGAGGTGCTTAATTGAGAATAACTTTTTGTTGGTTAAATATTGTAGGGATCTGTAGGAAGTTGGGCATCTCAAATAGTGCCTGAGACTTTGACCTTGCAATGTGGAGCACTTAGGTCGATCAGTTTGCGAATTATAGCTTCCAATGTGCCTCACACGCCGGCAATGGAAGAAGTTCAAGGATCTTAAAAAGCAACTGTGTGTCACATTATTCTTAACTGACTGATGAAATGATATGTACCTCTCACTTCCCAGGCAAAATTTCTGTAATTTCAATTTATCAAGATCTTAATCTGTGATCTGGTTCGTGATCAGAGCCATGATCCAATCTGTGATTCGATCTGTGATATGATCACGCATTAGATCATGGCTAGTTCATTTTAGTTCACTTTAGTCCATTTTAGGTCATTTGAGGTCGTTCCTTGTTTCAGTAATTAGGAGTTAAGGGATTGGTAAAATATCACAACAATTTATTTTTTTGTAAAGGAAATCAGGATCAGTTCAAATTGTTGTTGAGATCTACAAGGCTCATTTACATGTACAGTATATTTAAAAACTTAAGATATTGTATCACTGAATTTTCTTATATGTATCTAACAGAGAACATCAACACCACATGAAGAACAACAGAAATTCAAGGCTCTTTGTGAAGGAGTGCAAAACTGCCTGGCATTATTTCAGACTTCCCTTTCAGAGGTCAGTAATTTTAAATAAAAATTTTGTAAATATAATTAGATACATGTCATCAGGAACAGCAGTGTGGCAGTAATATACAATTAATTAAGCTTTTTTGCCTTCATTAATGATTAATTGTTTATGGTCTTAAGTGGAATTGGGATAATGTTTGTATAGAACATATGATATTGCACAAATTTATGTTCTTTTCCAACCTTTTTTTTTTTTTTCAAAAAGTCAACTTGAAAATTTTAATTCTGGCAACCATTTTATGATTTTAGGTTGCCAAGTGGTAACTTTGAAAAAGTTGAACTTATTTAGAACTTATGTTTAGTCAGTAAAATTATAAATACAAGTCATGTTGAATTGATAATTCAGCCATGATCTATGTTTTGATTGACTTCTGATGATGCTCTTTTCTTGTTTCTCTTTATCAGTTACTTGCAATAAAAGATGAGCTTTTAAGGTAATGAGGATAAAAGACTAGACATCCATTAGATATTATGCAATAATAAACTGAATTGCACATACTTACACAGTGAAAAGCATTGAAAGTGCACACTCTGATTGTGGCTACTCAAACTCCAAATATCCTTCGTTAATTTCCCTCTGAGCAACTCAAACTGTATTTGTGCCCAAAAACATTATGATTGCTGAAGGAATGAATGAGTGAAAATTTCATCTTTTTGTGCTACATGCACACTGTACATTATTTTACCGTTTTAACTTATTATTAATACAAATTAAAGAACAACTATTTACCTAAAAAGTTAGTAGCTAAAAGAAGATATACCACTAGCCATCTCTGCTTTGGTTAATAGTTTTTTTATACACCTGTTGTTGTTGGTTCTTACGTACATGCATGATCTATTGGAGGACAGATGGATATAGTTGACCTCAACACTAAAAATTTTTGATCTACACTGTACCAGTAAACAGAAGCAAGGCAATGTGGTCTATCTGTTCATTAAATTACTAAATATCCCATAGTTCATTTTTTACCTATAGCACTAACACAGTGCGAACTCCTCTTAAAAGTTCTCAAGGATTTATTTTGTTTGATTTTCAGCATGCATTGCCACCCAGTTTACTCTTAAAGGTTGCGCTGGTCACTGGAAAATTGTTCAGAAGGTATAGTGTATATGTAACTAATTTACAGTTTAATACCAGTATTTTAAACTTATAAATAGAACTGATACAAGCTGGTTAAAGGAAGTTACTCTTTATTTATTCAGTTTTCTTGTACATAATAATGATATGAAATTTGATTACAGAAAAGTGAAAAATTAACAATCTTGTTCCCAGAGATGTTAAATTATGATAATTTGCCAAACATATTAGACAGTATTTTATGAGCTTGATCAACTTATTTGACTGACCTGGTAGTTTATGATTTTATGCAAATTGATAAAGATCTATTTTCTTGTTCAACTTCACCTTTTTTGGCTTTTTTTTGTTAAATACATTGATATTATTTTTGATTTTTCTTGAAAACTCTTGCGATTCTCTCAACCAATCAGATACAAACCTTAAACCAGATACATCAATCATGGTCACTCTTATTTTCCCATGGTACATGCAGTGTCAGGCAGTAGCTTGTTTTTGTTCCATTCTCATTTTTACTTTGTTGTGATTGGCTGTTCTGATCATTTAACTTTCATATGAACTTCTAAATGGGCGTTACTCACCATAGAGTCTCTGTGGCTCAATGGTAGAGTACCAGAGTGCAGAATGCAAAGGTCTGAGGTCGATTCCTCATGGGGACTCAGAATATTTTTTCTTTGTCCCATGGAAAAGACTGGAAAACATCTTTCTCTATTTCTTTACCCAGCCCAAAACTTACCACCCCTCTTACAATATTTAACTTTTGTTTTGGTTTTATGAAGGTCAATTAAAGGTCACTTTTAAACCCTTTGACCCCTGAGGGTGACTACAATGTAATTTATCATAAAGGAATCATGCTGAATTGAACATTAGGCTCATGAGTATTTTAAAAAAAAGTTTTAACAAACTTGAAAAGCTCTTGATTTTTAAATAAATTCTCCCGTAAATACCATAGGAATGTACAAAGAACAGTATGGAGAATATACATGCTGATGCTAGGATGGAAGAGGTTAAAGCAAAGTTGATAATTTATTTTTTGACACTTGAAAGAATGAGAGGAATTGAGGCTAATGCTCAAAATTATTTTGTTAGCTCATCAGATCTCAGTGTGCCAATCACTGAGTTGGTGAGGATGGTCAAGTTATACTCTACACCATGGGAAACCAAGAGTGCTGCATTAAAGAAATTGCATGAGGATTATGAAAAGTTAGTACTTTAGTCATAACAACACAATCATTTGTTGAGGCAGTACATTGTGTAAGGCTGTGCAATGTCTCTTAACCCTTTAACTCCCATAAGTGACCAAGAGAGAATTTCTCCCTATCATATTTATACAATATCATGCAGACAAGTGATGAAAATAAAGAAAAATATCAATTATCATAACTAATTGATCTGATAGCAAATTCTCCAAACTAACTTGATGAGAATCATTTGGCAGATGGTAAGGAGAATTACTAGTGAGATCTTGGGAGTTAAAGGGTTAACTTCATGCTGATCATGATACTAAAAACAGTCACAGCTGTTATCTTAGTCTGTTAGACTTGTTCCCAGTCAATTGGTGTGGGTTAATGGTGCTCAAATCATGTGCCATTTGAATTTATTAATTCACTCTGAATAAAACTCTTACTGAGAACTTTGAAGATCCTCTCTGTGATGCAGAACATTGATACAGCAGTAGTCAACTGAATATCATGCCTTGTGTTTCAAGAACATTATGTAAGAAAGCAACAGGAAAGTCACTTTTAATCATATTAGGGAGAAAGCCGAAGTTTTTTAAGGATCAAGAGACTGAGGACATAAAAGTGAAATATTCCCTTTGGGTGTGTGATTTTGAGACAGAAATCGTTTTGTGAGGCTGGACGATTAGTGGGCATGGATATCAGCTGCAATGATACAAAATGTGAAATACTAATTCTTGGTGGTGTTCCCTAATACCAACCAGGTTGGCATGGCAGGTTAGGATGCTTAAACTAAACCATGCATTTTTAGGAAATAATCATTAGGTTATCAAGAGAAGGATGCATATAAAGTGAAATTAAATTAAAGGGTTAAGATTGGGATTTAAATCTAACTGGTTATGTCTTTGCTTGAATTTACAGCAAGCAAAGACAGTTAAATGTGGCCCTACAGAAACTAGTCCTGGTTGGAATTCAGGTTAGTGTTAAGCTTCCTGTAGCCACAGTGATGTGTCAAGTAGAGGATTAAAGCAAATTAAATTAAATTAGACTTGGAAGTTCTGCCTTAGAAAACTGTCTAAAATGTTTTGGATTTGAATTTTCTGCAGCTTGAAATATTGTATTCTTAAAAATTTTTCTTATTAAATTCCTTAATTTATATTCAGAGTAATTCAGAATATCTTGATAGACATAAATGGTACCTTAAATAGTATGCACTTCCTATTTAGGAGTCTTCAAAATTAATAACTAACTTTTGGGATGATGATTTTGAATCTTTCTATTTTTGACTTGCATCAGATTAGATTTAAAGAGTACTTGCTATGTGTTATGGTACAAATTTACTTTATCTGTAAAGGAATTGCAAAATGCACTCAAGTTGCACCTCTAGTACATAACACATGACTATTTATACTTGTCTTTAATCAATTTTTATTAAATTCTTTCTTGTGGATGCAGAGTGAAAGGTTAGCTCAGGAGAGGAAGGTGCTTAACTGGGAGAAAACTTCTCTAAGATGATGGTAAGTACTTTCACCATTACTAATCAGAGAAGGTTCTAATGAACAGTTAAACACTACACCTGTAAACCTCATACTTTTTCCCTGCACGTACGGGGATGGAAAAACTACTTAACTCTGGGGGTGTGTCTATGTCAGCAACTTTTCCCCAATAGTAAATCAAGATGCCACAAAAAACGTGCAGTCACGCTTTATTTAGTATGAAACGGAGAATTCTGACATGACCTTTCCTCACTTTCGACATAAGTATACATCCTCTGAACAAGTGCATGTATTCGATTTTCCTTTGCATTTAGACCTCAAAGGCGCATGGGTATCGCTGGAAGTTTCTCATTGAGTCCTTCAAAGAAAAAGTGAAGACAGGGTAAGACGAATTGTTATATTGTTGATTAGGAGACAGAGTTTTGCATGCTTAGTTGTTATTGATTTTTAAACTAGCATGTAAGTGAACCAAATGAAAGTCTCCACTAGGAGTTTCATTTTTTTAGTAGGTACACATACATGGACATTTATCAGTTTAAACATTGTACTGAGATCTAACGTACAATTGTGAGAGTGGGTAAAAACAAAGGGTGAAGGCGGAGAAAGCAGCTGGTATTGATATGGCTTTTGATCCTAGTTACAGTTAATGAACGTCTGTTTGCTTTTTGCAGGGAGGTTTATGCAGGTGGTATAAGTACAGATGAAGAAACTGGTAGGACACTGTTTATAAATCCACGTTCCATGACTCATCAGTGCTTATAAATAGAATCGTAAAACTCGGATAACAAGCTATTACGTGCCGTCTACCGCCCTGATATCAGTATGCATTTTCTCCATATTTTTTACTACGCATTTCCTAAGGTGCTGACAAGGAGAGTTTGTTTAACAGTTAACAATTAAGAGCTTCTTTAGTCGGTGATCATTTCCTTATTCTCATGACCTTAATGTGTGATTCAGGGATGATATCATGAGGTGGAATTAGATGCTAGTCGCTCGTAGGGGTCAAAAGGATATTAATCATGCATTGACCAACGGTTATTTGGAACATCTATCCTTAGTGCAATGACGAGAAGAAATATTTTTAATATCGAACATTTGATGCTACCTAGCATACGAGCAATATTAGCCATTGTATACCAAACACATACAGCTCAATATCAAATGATTTGTACAGTACGTGGTACATGTCCAGGTGTAGGTATAATTAAAGTTTCATTTTTATTTTATTGTGCAGTAGAACGCGGGTTTTTACCGTAGTTCCAATTGATAACAGTTTTGTAAGTCCGGAATCAGCTGCCCTGACATAAGTATTAAAGTCATCGAACAGCACTTGTGCATTTATTTGTTTAAACAGAACGCGAAAAAAAGAATAACGAGCGTGAGTTGGAATCTATAAGAAGGAGAAGCATGAACAAGACACTGCTGCTAAGAGAATATGAGAGAGTCTTTGGAAGGAACAGGCAGTGATAAACCGGTGATTTTTATAATTGCCTTTTTCTTTTATCTAGAACCCTGCTCTAACGCCAGTTTAGATGCGGAAACACGAGGAGTTTCAAATTATCTGAATATTATTATAATTCTATAATCTGTTCTCATAGAGCGCTTCTCGATTGAGTGTCGTAACCAAAACCAAAGTTATCTCAACAGCCAATCAGGAGATAGGAAGATTAAGTACACAACCAACCAAAATGCTTAATTAAAGCGCGAGAAAACTGCGGAGCGACCCAAGTCGTGATTGGTTTAGTTTGGCATCTGATTAATATTATTAGTATTAAGACCTGAGTGGAGTCCAATTCGGTTTGTAATCATACGAGTGAGTAAACAAACTCGAACGACCGTGAAGGCGGGAGTCCGATTTTGTCAATCACGAGCGCTTTTGGACGACACAAAGGTCTGATACCAATTTATCATAACCTTTACAATTTTCTTGAAAACAACAAATACGTTGAGTACCATGTCTGGCGATTAAAAAGAAAAAAAAAGAGACAAAATTGTCTAGGTACAAAATTCCTCAACTTTGAAAATTCCACTGTTTTTTCCAGGATAAATGGGTGTTTCAGTGTGATCAATTCTGTGATTGGTGAATTTGGCTGAAAAGGACCAAGTATGGTTGGTCGCTTCAACTGTCTAATTACAAGTGTCCGATCACAGCCCACTGTCCGATTGCAATTGAACTGTCTCGTATTCAACTGTTCCAGATTGATTAGTGAAAAATAAAACAGCTAATGCACCAATGCACATCTAAGGAAATTGTTATGGTTATGATAAGTTGAGAAACTGGCGGCGAATTCCTGACCAATCGCAGAGTAGAAGCAAACCCAAAGTCAATCCCGAATTTATTTTTACACCTTCGAATATGGCTCTATCACGCACTTATAACAAAAAGTAAAACTTGTGATGAGAATAGAAACATTCAGTTCAAGGCTGTTATCCTGTTGTAACTAAAAATTTTGGTGAGTTTAGTGAACACGAAATGTTTATTAGCTCGACGGAGATTTTCTAATCAACTCTCGATTTCTTGTCGTAGGCTCATACAGCTGTTGGGGTAGAGACAATTATTCATTTCAGGACGACGACAACCCTCCAGCGATCCGGAACTAAAAACCATTTCACCTACAAGTCCGAGCCCTGAGATCGAGTGAACCGGCACAATATCGCTACAAGAAGTCACCATCACCCCTGTACACATCTACTGCAATCCGTAAGTGAACCTTTGCGTCCACACTAAGAGGAAATGATAAACTTTGCAAGATCAAGATATTTTATTTTCTTTTTCCTGTTTCAGGAAACCAGCATCAGTGGAAACCAA
Source organism: Pocillopora verrucosa (assembly GCF_036669915.1). Classification (NCBI taxonomy): domain Eukaryota; kingdom Metazoa; phylum Cnidaria; class Anthozoa; order Scleractinia; family Pocilloporidae; genus Pocillopora; species Pocillopora verrucosa. The sequence goes on from NC_089321.1 coordinate 5,529,597, forward strand.
GATTGGTAAGTGTTTGTAAGCATTACGTTGTGTAATAATCAGAGCTACTTGCGTTGTGAGACCCATTTTTCTTTCTCGTTACCTAGATGTTTGAATTCGCTGTGGATACTGTAAAGAGAAATTCAATTCTAGTTCACTGTTTGTGGTGAATGGGTCAACGATTGAAGCTCTTTCCCTAGCGCCTATTCCTCATAGCGGCGATATGACCTATCAACAACCTTTCTCTAACCGGAAACAAATGTTCCGAGAACCATAAGCATTTCTGGGGATGCCTGGTATAATATTGCACTTAACGTGTAATGGTGTTCATTTGCACCACGTAATTAATAAACTCAGAGACAAACGCGAAGCGTTATTCTGCAGAGTCCAAGAAAGTCGGGCCGCGTATTAAGTTCTTTGGAGCATCTGATCGATGCAGATTCCGAGAAAGACGAAGGAAAGCAGTCCTCGGTGAGTTTTGCTGACGCACCCTCGAAATCTAAAACACAGACTACGTTTGCAGACACCCGAATCATTTAAGGTTTTGTTTCCGCCGTAGTTTGCAATCCATTGATATTGTGCCTGTTTTTTATGGAATTGGCAAAGTCGTCCGCCCTTCGTTAATTCTGCCTTGCCAAAAGTAAAGTAAAGTTGAGACACTATTCGGGCCACTTATTTATTTGAGGTCTAAACCAAACCACGTTTTTCGGTATCAATGGGCCACAGGCTTTCTCTATAAGAGGTTTGATTTCATGAAATAAATGTCCTTCCACTGGTTAGCTTTAGGCCCTCTTGACGCTTTTTTAACAAAAATTCAATGTTCAGAATGAAGAATGGAACAGGTTTCAGCCAAATTGAAGATTGGTTTTAGGGCGCGGTTTTGTCAACTAACGGCCAAACTTTGTATAAATAATAAGACCTTCATGTTTCGCATATCCTGCTGCGCATTGACCCACATGGGAATTACAAAAAGGCAGAAACTTTCTTTAATAACCTGAAGTTCTATCGCTGCAGAGACATTGGTGTAATTGAACTCAGGATGGTTAGTCACTACATCTCAAATCTGTCCTACATTTTTCTTTGCACGTACAACCAAACTCTGTTATTGTGTATTACTGTTATCCTCTTATTGTAAGAGAAAGGGAAATCAGATGAAACGGAGATATTATAGATAATGGTTAACGGGATTTAACACCAATGACCAGTAAAGAAACACGGACATTTAGGCTAAAAGTGTTTTGGGGGCTACGCAATAACCCTGGTATATCGCCTTAAAGTTTAGTTATCTTGTTTCAAAGATCACATAAGCTATTTCAAGAATGTGTACAACAGAATGCCTAACACTCTGTTTGTTAATTGTTTTTAGCATGCTGGTGTAAGATTTTTCCAATCAGATGAGGAGGTTGAAGACGAAGGACCCTAAGATATCCCGGAAGAGCACGCAAAGCCCCCCCCGTGTCCGTTCCTGCTGTGGTTAAGGTGGACAAAGGATGTTGGACCCATGAACCTTAGTTCGATAAGTAAGTTTTTTGATGTGAAACGCTTGAATACTTCTATCGTACACTTTCTTTGAAATATTTTTGGCTCGCGCATGCTGGCCTAAACGTGTCGCGTAACACCGCATTCTCCTCCATTGTTATGATTCATCAATATATTGTATGCTCGCGCCGCGGTTGTATAAACGCATTACATGGCCGAATATTCCCCATCTAAACGGGGGAAAATTTGAGGTTCTAACCTGAGATACATTAGCCCAGTTTTTCAAACCTTACTGTCCGCACCCCGAGGCGTCTCCGTTGAAAATTTAATTCAAGGTGAGAGAGCGTTTTACATGGTTGTTACAGAAGAAGGGGAATAGTTGTATTTTCATAAAGTGCCACCAGAGAACACTTGTCAAAATGAAAACATCCTAACACAATTAAAAGTAAGCTGTTATTTCACATGTTTTTCCACGTACGTTGCAAAATCTTTAGAGAATCATAATCACAAAAGCCTCTATTGTTGCGCGAAAATCTGCTCGTATATATGTTCCTTGTACATTCTCTGTTCCTTTGAAGCTCACAGTTTTCCTCAAGTATTCACTTTCTTAAAACTGTTCGTATCTGGGAAATATCCGCGCATATTCTCGCGCCAAATAGAGGCTATTGTTTTATATATATGGTAAGAATCTGTAGGTTATGATTTTCATTGTGTCATTCAGCTATAATGTTTTACTTTTCTGTCCTTTAAGGTATCTACATTTGAGAATATACAAACCAGATTGTAAGAAAGGTAAGCTCTAGGTCTTTATTAGTTGCGTTTTGTTGTGCATGTCTAAGTCTGTGAAGTTGTGATCACAATGACAGTTCTAGTCCGCTAGCAACTTAAAGTTGGCTTTTGCCGGCCAACCTATGACATGGTCTTTCTACCAGACACACTGTGTCCTCGTCCACCTCCCAAACGTCGACCCTTCTGTGTTTGAGATTTACTACACGGAATACCTTTACACCTGATTTGAAGTTTAATTTTGTGATTTTCTTGTTTTCTCCTGGAAAGCTAAGACTTCATTCTGTAGCGTAGCATTCAGCGGACAGCTTCTTAAGACCGAAATCTTTGAGGAGGAAGAAGAAATTTCCCAAGAAATCCCTGCAGAACCGTTACCTCCGCCGCCTACAACGAAGGCAAATTCAAAGAAAGTGTCACAATAACTAAGACGGACAGAGCAAAGACAGTCAGTGACAAAAGGGCGGGAAAATGAACACTTCACGTGGTGCGACAGTCGGGCCCCGTCTCCTCCTGCTTCACGGCCCGCATCAGCAGAGAAAGAGAAAAGCCTAGGTGCGAAGATGATTCTGAACAAACGTGCTTCTGAATTCTGGTCTCGGTATGAAGGCGTTACGAAACTTCGAGTCAATAAAACTGTTTTTATTTTTATTTAAACAGTGAGTTTAAGGAACTGATGTTTAAACTCCCCAACGATGATGGTTGTATTCTTGGAGAACCTGTCAAGGACATCACTCAGGAGCCGCTTCGATTTTGCCGTGCATCCCGGAAGGATCGTCCAATGATTGCCATGGCAACTACCACTTATGGAGATTTGAAGATCCTGGTTAGTGATGAAAATGTTGGAAATCTTGTTTATTTACACAATATGTGCCTTTATGTTAAGGGTTTTTTTTCTAGATATATTATTCATGTACAGCAGATACTCGAAGAGTAGAATGAATTCAAGATCTTGTTCTTCTGTTCACAACTTACATTGATGTAATTTTTCTTAATTTTCGATTGAAGAAAATCTTTTTATCGTACCCAAATTTGAAGGATTTTGACATAAGTAGGTTATCTCATCTACTTAAGGGCACATGTCGGTGAAATGCGTTGACGTCGTGAACGTTGAATCGTAGGCGTGGCTGGTTGCTTTTATTAAAAGAGGATCTTTTCCCCACATCATCAGACGGCGTTTAGAGACTAGACTATACCACTCTCTCTCTCTCTACCTTCAAGACAGCTTGTACCGTAATTTTAAATGAAAATGGAACCTGAAACCTCGAGCAATGAAACTGACTTTGGAGTACTTTTACCTTAGTCAATGATTTAGAAGAGTGCTCCAGCTTCACTTCAGCCAACGCAAGAGAGTGAAAACCGTTGTCAGACATTTATCTTTTTAAAACGTCCTCGCTTAATGGGTGTTATTGAACCTGTTTACAGGAGAAGTTCGAGGGCCGTTTGTCGCACACAGACGGCAGTGTTAACCAGAGCAATTGGTTCTTACCTCTGTTGTTCGGACCGTGATATGCCTCGTTTAACACTCCGTGTGGACAAATATCTGTGTTGTGTTACTTGGTAAGAAAGACTAACAGTCAGTTCCGTCATTTCCGTGCTCGTCAGACATTTTTCTTTTCGCTTTGTCTCATCACATACTAGTAATTCCACATTTGACTTCATGATTAACGAAATATTTTGAGGTGGATTGCTGCAAATCAGAAACTTACCAAAAGCTCATCCCGTCCCTTCCCCACAACCCAAAAAAATATAATGGTAATTATAACAATACTACTACTACTACTACTACTACTACTACTACTACTACTACTACTACTACTACTACTACTACTACTACTACTACTACTACTACCTACTACTACTACTACTACTACTACTACTACTACTACTACTACTACTGCTACTGCTACTGCTACTGCTACTGCCACTGCCACTGCCACTGCCACTGCCACTGCTACTGCTACTGCTACTGCTACTGCTACTGCTGCTACTGCTACTGCTACTGCTACTGCTACTGCTACTGCTACTGCTACTGCTACTGCTACTGCTACTGCTACTGCTACTGCTACTGCTACTGCTACTGCTACTGCTACTGCTACTGCTACTGCTACTGCTACTGCTACTGCTACTGCTACTGCTACTGCTACTGCTACTGCTACTGCTACTGCTGCTGCTGCTGCTGCTACTGCTGCTGCTACTACTACTGCTGCTGCTGCTGCTGCAACTGCTGCTACTACTACTACTACTACTGCTACTGCTACTGCTACTGCTACTACTGCTGCTGCTCCTGCTGCTGCTGCTGCTGCAACTGCTGCTACTACTACTACTACTACTACTACTACTGCTACTGCTACTGCTACTTCTTCTTCTTCTTCTTCTTCTTCTTCTTCTTCTTCTTCATCTTCTTCTTCTTCTTCTTCTTCTTCTAATGATGATAATAATAATAATAATAATAATAATAATAATAATAATGCTAATGGGGATTAGGTAACCTACAACCAACAAAAGTTACATCAACAGCTTTTCATCTATTTGGCTCTTTTTAAAGTGAGCTTCATGGCTTTTTCTTTCGATCAGTTTAGATTTCAACTTTATTATTGAGCTTTAGATGACATTACTTAACCTTTCGACACTTACTGGTTTTATTTCTCTCATTACAGTCTCAGTTTGAACGGTTAACAAAAGTTGGAAAGTCAACAGAAACAATACCTTTCGAGGAGTGAGTATGAACTGCTAGAACATGTATACAACCACTTTTGCCCCCTACAGGTTAGCATTTAGATTTTGAATTGAGAAGTCAAAATTATTTTCGCTTACCACAACACAACAACAACAACACGACAATGCAAACAAAAACAACAACCAAAAAACAAGATGACGGTTTTCGAAGAGTCAGTCATTGCGAAAACTGCCGACTGGAAGTTTTGATTTAAGATAAGCTACCTATATAGAACGCTGACTGACATACTTCTTTCTAAATACTTCGAAGTCTTTACGGTAAGTTAGGGACCCCATTTTTTCCTTCTGGCTTAGAGTAGCGCCGAGGGTAGAAAACGAGGATCCTTAATTGTCGTAACGGGGACCCGAGAACTCGAGGCTGTTAAGATATTTATTGTATCTCTACTGTATGTTGAATGAGTTTGAAAAAAACATCGAGCTATGCTAAACAGCTTTAATCATTGAAAGATATTTTAATAGCAAATTGATGTGACTCGAAATTATCGTCTAGTTGTTTGCAGTGTTTTTGTTCACAAAAAAATTAATGTCAATAGAAAAAAAGACATCAATTTCCTATTTGCCCAAGAAAAGAAAACAACTGGCAATGAATTCTTTGAGATTTAGTGATAGAAATTTGGTAACCAAGGGATACAGTAAAAGCGTATTTTAATACACATAGTCAACTAATAACACCATGTACCCCGCATATATTATAAGTAGATTGTTTTTTTGTTATAGCTTGGTGGATGCAGAGATAGGTCACGCCAAATTGTGAGTATTGGTCAGGCACACAACACCGCTGTTAATTCGAGCAGTTTTTCATTTAAATGCCTCAAATGAAACAAAACCAAAGAGTAATCACAAGTACGAATCAGAACAAACAATAACGTCCATCAGTAGACCATGAGAACTCAAAGAAAATATTTAAAATATCTTTAAGCTAAATAAAGACATAAATTTACTTTCTTAACTTATATTTGGGCAGTTTTCTTGTCTGTATGAACGAAGTTGAACAATATCAGCATTTACAGAGACAGCTAAATACACTCTCTGCGATTCACTTTTATTCACATGAAGAACATTTGTAAAGGGAACTACCAGAGTCCCTTTTTTTTATTAATCAGTTTAATTGTATGGTTCGAATTGATTGAATTTTCTTTAAGATTTTGTTACTTTTATGTTTATTGATGTGTTTATTTTTTTGTAGGAAGAAGAGGGAGGAGGCCAGCGTGAAAGAGAAGGTTCCAGAAGTAAAGATTAAACAACAAGCTATTTTCAGATTCCGTTTTGATTTTGCATTGATTCAGTATATCGGTGCGAATTTTCCCCTGCTATTTTTGAGGAATATACCAGTAAGGTTCCCACATCAGAAAAGTGCCCTTTCCGGTTTCCGTGATAGACTTTAACAGTTGAGGGTCTGTCTTTTCGCTTTTTTATAATTTTATTTTTACACTTTTTTCTTCGAGCAAAAATTGTTTGTCATCTTGGGTTGGCAAAAGCGAGGACTTATGTGCTCTCGTTACAAAAATCTTACCCCCTCACCGAGGGTAGTTTTGTACCCTCCCTTAGCGCAAAAATGAGTGGATTGTCCGACCTATCACTTGACGTGAAGCATCGAGTTGACATTCAAGGAATTTATTCACTTTCAGACTCCAGAGGCCGTGTACACGGAGAGGGATATGACAGCCCTGAAAGAACAACACGCTGAGGAAATCCAGCTACTACAAGAGGAGTACGAGTAAGTAAAGAGATCAGGGAAATATTAACTTGTTCCTGTCCAATGAAACGACTTACTCCCGCGACTCTGTGCGGTCGTCTATGGCGGTAAGTTAGCGAAACTCGCTTTTCTTGTTCTGCGGACAGGATCACGCTTAAGGTTACGGGATGGTAAATTCAAGAGACTCCATCATGGCTCTCTGCTACTATTTCACTTCCAATATCTGTGGGTTCATTCCCACAGTTGTTCATGCTGCATTTCTTTGTTGAATATTCCTTAGAATTTGTTGTTACAGGTGAACCTCCTCTAACGGCCATCTCTACACAAAGGACACCTTAAGATACCGTTACCCCGCCCGCACCCCTCCCCACCCACACAACGCCTTAGTGTAGCAAAATTCGTGGTTGTTCGCTTATGATAGACAACAGTCGGCAGCTTTATTCTTATCCTCACTGCATCTTCAATACTTAAAGAACAACACATTAGTTCCTACTGCTCCTCTGCGTGTCAATTTTGGGTTGCTGTATTGTTAATCAATTTTTTTTTGTGTCAGGTATTTTAATTCTATTGTAGACATTTTTCTCTTCATAAAAATGTTGCAGTGGTAGAAAATAAAATACTGATACGAATTGTTAGGTTTCATTTCTTGAGCTCCAGGCTGGTTTTTTTGTTGAGAAAATGCCATTCATTCAATTTTACCTTTGTCTCTCTTTATCGCTCTTCTTAGAACACTATGTATATGTTCCATCTTGTAGTCTGTCTTTTACTTTGTTTAATTTTATGTAGTAAATCGAAATAATTTTGACCGATTGAATCTCGTCAATTTTAGATAATTAATCAATGTCTGTCATTTTACGTTCTTTTTCACAGGAAGAGGTTAAACGAGCTTGCCCGAGGACTGGGTCCGTATTCACCTGATATGGAATATACTCACAATGTTGTCGACGGTAATAAGAATTTTTCTCCTTTCTAAAACTCCTGTTCGTTCAAACCAAGTGGTGTATTCTAAATTTACTAGTATAAGGGTGACCTGAAAGCTTTCTGTGGGCGTGCACTTCTTACACTTGGGCGTAGTTTTTGGTGCGTACCGAAGATTTCGATCGGAATTCCTCGTGATCGGGAAGAAAGCGTCGGAAAAGCTTCGGGTAGTTTATAATCATCTCAGTTGGAATTCTTTTCGATTGGACATAAAGCTTTGGATAAACTTGAGGTACTGTAACGCATCTCGGACGCGACTCTGCAACTGTTTTCAGGATGAGTCACACCTCTTATCTTATCACATCTTTCATTCAATGTCAGGATTGCCAAATGAAGGAGTAGAATTGTAATGTTTGTTCTTATTTGCTAATCAAGATGTAACGCTTGCTAAGACAAATCTCTTTCCTTGGTTTTCTGTAGCTGCCACTTCACCGATCCTTTTTAGATCTCCTTCACTAGTAAGATCGCCATCACCCGAACAGGGGAAATCGCCGAGACCGCCATCACAAGCGAGGTAAGAGATTGAATGGAACAAAGTATATTGGCCCGTTCCGACTGGAAATTTGAATGTAACATGACTGAGCTCTTGGTTGGTAGCAGTGAGATTCCTTAACGCCTTCTTGGCATCGTAATGTACAGTTGACGACTCACGCGGAAGGATGGTGTTTGTTGTATCCACGGGCTTTCCTTGTTTTCAGACAGTCCCCAGATAGCCAAAATGGGAACCCACCCACACTCCTTCGGGGGTTCAGTTCAGATTGGCCGTCGTAATTACTTTGGTTTTAATTTGGTGTTAGGATACTCAATCAAATTTCACTTAATTTATGATTTTTTGTTTGTCTGTTTGTTTGCTTTTTCAACATTAGCAGTGTCAATCGTTTCATTTATATGTTTTTTTCTGGTATTTGATTATCGTGAAGAAATATAGAGGTGCATGCACGTGGGTTATGCATGCAAGTGCATGCATGCACGTGGGTTATGCATCAAGTGCATGCATGCAGATGGGTTATGCATGCAAGTGCATGCATGCACATGGGTTATGCGAAGCCAAATTCAAATTAAAAAATCGGCAAGGGGTATTCTTCCTTTCATCACAAAACTTCTAAGATCGTAGATGATGGTCGGAACTTCAGCTTTTCCCAAAAGTTACTCGGACTTATTCATTAGTTAATGCTCAATCAAGCGTTTTATTGGATCGTCGACACAATTTGTGACTTTCTTTAGAACCAGGTTTTTCTTTCATGAACACGCTATTAATTCTTTGCACACCATTTGTTGTGTGCGGACTTTTTCCCGAGGCCGCTTCAGTTTTTAATGTAATCTTATTCAATCCTTCAGACCACACTCTCAGGCTCGGAAACCAAGACCCCGCATCCCTAACTTACCGGAGTGGGGTAAAGATTTACCCGAGGATGTAAGTGTTGAATACCTTTGTTAGATATGTGATGTTCAAATTTGTGTGCTTATTTGTTTGATAGCTCTGAAGAATGACTGTCACTTATATCAAGGCCTCCTGGTTGTCTAACTGATGGTGGTGGTTATAGAAATAATACTTTACATGGTGCAACATTCAATATAATTGGTAATGTCTTCCTCGTTGTCATTGCCACAGTTGTTGTTATTTTAGTTGTCTTGGTCATCGTCGTTGTTGTAGTTGTTGTTATCATTGGTCTTCTTTGTACCATCGGTGATGACCGATCGCTGTCTAATGCGAAGTAGAACTTCAGAAAACCAACTTTGGTTGCCTCTAATAGTCACAGGCTTCCCGTTTTCTTAAAATTCTCAGATTTATGTACATATGAAAAATCATTGCAGTATAGAACCTCCATGATAAGTTTATATTTACTGTATTAGAATAAGTTTGAAACTTTTCATTTCGTAAACGAAACTGAAATGTGACTTGCGAGCTAAATGTTTAGTGTTAAACTGTAAGTTTTCTCTTTTACTCAAGTGTTTGATCATTGCACTATCTTCCTTGTTTCAGTTCCTGGTTCGGCTTCATTTATTCAATGAAAACAGTTCCAAATACCATCAAGAACTGACTGACAAAACACGCAGAGCAGTGAGTTTTTACATTAGTACAAGTCATGTACAATATGTATTATAAAAATATTCACCTGAGTGACGAAAGGATGGCATTGAAGATATAATAAAGTTCACATGGCAACCAGGTGGACAATCAGACATGGTTTGATGCCACTCTGGTTTAAAGATTTAATGAATATAACCGAGAAGTTACAATTCATAGACCCAACGTTTCGACGCTCCTGTCTAGTGCCTTCATCACCCCTGATGCTATGGGAATGGTGCTGAGATCTCGCGCTACCTTCTCAACCAGTCACTCACGTTTTCCCGCGCGTCAAACATTTTTCATGTTTTGTACTTCGAGTTCTCATTGGCTGCCCTTGGAGATTTCCTGATTGGTCCCTTGTGACTGATTTGATTTTGGTTTTACGACACTCAATTGAACAGCGCTCCAACACCAATCGCGACATGATCATCCTCACCCTGTGTCCTCTTTGGCTCCGTATGATGTGTTCCTTCTCTTCGTCGGGTGTTTTCGTTTAATAGCACTCAATCGAAAAGTACTCTTAGTATAAATACATGCGCACTTAAGACTTTATATGGAAACAACTGTATTTTTTAATCCGCGCTTACTAGCACTCGCCGTCTTGTTTTACGCTTCTTTTCCTGTAGATACAAGAACGGTATGAACTACAAATGGCTGTACAAAACAGACTGGCTCACGCTGAAGAAGAAAAGGAAGATACCGGTTTGTTATTTTCTTTGTTTCGTTTTCCTTTCCATTTTTATTTTGCCCTGTTAGCTTTTATTTGTTACTTTGTTTAAAAAAGGTAATTCAATCTTGTTATGATGTGATCTTCTTCTGTATTAGACATCTGTCTCCCTGCTGTATTTATGCCAACACGCACTGGTCACGTGTTCTCGCCCAAGGCCCACTCGTATTTTCACCCACCAGGTAAGAGCATTGTTAATGATCAAAAGGGTTGGTACTTGAGGCACTTAAATTTTGGATAAAATCTCCTTGTGGCAAAATCTCCTAGGGATCCCTCAATTTAAGTCATTGGGGTATTTTTGTTGAAAACTATTATTATATAATTGTAGTTTAGTATTTAAAAACTACTTCGTTACCTTCTTGGTTTAAACTTTCCACGATGTGGTGTGTTGAACATTAATTTTTGACAAGTCTTTGCACACTCTACGTGCTGGAAACACGAATCCGTAGTCGTAAAAAACTTAGACTTATTGGTGTTATATGTTAAATCTTCACTCTGAAATTAGTTCCACTTAATTGTTAAATTACAACTTCAGCTGGAAGAAAGGTTGTTAATATTTCTTTTTATTATTTCTTACTTCTTGACGTATGTGTTTCGTTCCTTCTTTCATATTTTGATGACATGGGATATGACCCGGTTATTATTTTTCGTCATTTTTCCATAGGTTCGTCTGAGGGCCGACTTACACAACCGCCTTCTATGTTTAAGCTGCCGTCTGTACCATCAGAAGCTGTATCCTCTAGCAAAGAGTTTACTGAGATCAATGTCTTCTCTATCATTTGTTAGCTTAACTCTTTACCTCTTTAACTCCCAATGTCTAATTGTTAATTCTCCCTCTGGCTGCTATACATTCCCTTGTAAATTGAATACAAGAATTTGGTGTTAGTTGAAGGTAACAACTTTTACCCGATAAGTATGGGTATTCTCCTTACCTGTTTGCTCGTTAATGTATGGATATTACAGGGAGAAGTTAATTGTTGATCACTTCTGGGAGTTAAAGGGTTAACTAAGACATATACCCTATAACTAATCAAGGAGATAGGACACAGTCATTAAACTGTAGCGGAACATGACATGAACGGCATTCACAAATTAGCTGTTGCGGACCAAAACAGGGTAGCTTACGATGGTTCTTCCACCTTAGTCAGCTCAAAATGCTCACCATTCCCAGTTCTTAGGATTTTAAATTGAGGAAAGTTGACAAAGTAACCGAAACGCCTTTCTTAGATAATTTTAAGTCAAAGCCCAAGTCTCTCATAACATCCTCTAGGGTACGCATGTGGAAAACCCAACCTCGAGCGAGGTTTTAACAATCACGGCATCGGTTCATGAAAAGGTATCTACCCTTGCCTTCCGGTCTTGAACGGAAAGAAGAAATGTAACCGCCCCTCCGTAACATTTCTACTTCTTCAATTTAAAACGGGTAGCCAAGTTAACGGTCATAAATGGTTCTTGTTTGATATAATTTGAAACTTTCGTAACGTGCCATGTGCTTTCTTTCCTTGACTGTGTTTAGCAAGTGTCAATTCTTAATCTCTTCGAGCTCAGCAAAAGATACAACCAAGCAGGACACTCGTGGTATACGCATGATCATGATCAAGCGAGGCCGCACACCATAGCCAACCCGGAACAGTCACAAGCAGCCCCACCCCCACCCACTGCTTGTGACATGTGGTCGCCTCCTCCTTACCAGGGTAGGGCACGAACAAGATAGCGCTGGCGGGAATACGATACGATGTGGTGAGGTACAAGGAAGAAATAGTGCGAGTTTCTCGCCTTACGTAGTTTGGTTCATTGACAACTTGTTGTGGAGTTGTTTCCTTTCAGCTTTAGACTAGCAATTAATACTATGATGCTGTGGGTCTTTTCTTAATAAGACCGGCAAAATCATTTTTGAAATTAATACCGGTTTAAAAACGTATTTATGATATTTTGTACTTATGGACAGAGTAGCAGGGACAACCGAAAAAAAGTTGGGTTCGAGGTCTGTCCTTCATACCAAGGATCCAATGTTTTCCGTTGGGCTCGAGCTACCTTAGTCAATAAGCATTTTATTCTATGGCTGCCGTTCTTCCTCTTTTGTGTTTCCTTCATCATCGGCTTTTCCCGTTTATACTCGCACCATCGCGTATATTATTCGTTAAGAGTGCGCGCAGGACCATACGTGTCCGATGATAATAATGATGAAAATCAGTAAATTACGTTTCGAGGTTCTGAACATCAACAAAGCTTTTTTTAATTCCTGTAAATATTTCTTATTAATACTGTAAATTTGTTCAAATTAAATGGAGGATATCAGATGGCCGCGTGTGGATACGAATTTTATCAACACGAGAAGATAAATTCGTATCCACAAGTGGAAATATAATGATCTGTTTGATATTACATATTATTAAATAGCATTTTTGGATCGATTCTTTCAAATATTTTGATAGCACCAAATGCAGAGATCTGCACGTTTACTAAACTCGCAGAAAAGCTACTTTATCGTCTGAAATAACAATAAAACAAGGTCTCATATTACACAAATGTTTTCCATCAACCGTAGTATTGTTGGTAAATGAGAGGAGATAAAAAAAAGCTCCGACGTGTAAAGTAAAACCACCTTGTTGGTCAACTTGATTACTCGAAGACGTTGTTATCTTCGCGTATTAAGATATAGTTGAAATGATCTTTGCACGCGGAGATGTCGTGTTTTCGAGAGGCGCAGATATTTTGTTATTTCATCAATGTCTGTAAAATAACAAATTTTTAAAATGCTACGTTTTGTGACAAATGTTAACTCAACTGTTTTATATCAGTTTTGGTGGTGAGGTTTCGAAGCGTAATTTTCCTAAAATTACAAAACCAGGCCCTTGTGCCATCGTCAACTTGAAGAGAGGGACAATTGTTTTTTTTCAAATGTTCGAAAGTTTATTCTTGGTTACCAATTATCAATTTGCGAAGGCTTGTTTGAAATACATGAATTTACGACGTACTCGCTTTGATGTTAAAGAATTCAAGTATTTTCGTATCTCTTGTATTGTAAAGTAAGACTAATCTATAGTTTTGATTATATTAAGAACCAGAATACCTATTAAATCTATTTTATCAACATAAAATCCTCTTGAGTTTTATGCCGTTCCTCTAATCAACTGCTAAGTGCCGCATGTTGACACAAACTACAGCGCGTGTTTATTTTGCGTGAAAAGTGCGTTGTTTGGTAGCTAAATGTTATAGAAATCAACGACTTTCAAAACTTCATGACTGCGCGGTATCGAAACAGTAAAATCTAGCCTCAAAGTTTAGTGATGTATCGATTTTGCTCAGTTTCAACAAGTAATCGTAGCAGTTTCTTTTCCCAACTGCTGCGGTCCTTATCACTGTGATAATCCACAAATGTCTGTTCCCTTAATGCTTTGGGCAACTTTTTTTTCCTTATCCCGTCAATTCTAACGACCAACAGGGAACCTTCATGAGCAATTTTACTTCGATACAGCGCCATTTCGAGTTCTCCCTTGCAGAACTTGCTGTCCAAGTAGTTCTTGGACATCACCGCCAGTACATTGCGGCTGGAGTAGACACTCTCCGCCATGTTGTCCGTTAGAGGCCTCCCCAGTTCAAAGTCCCTACTGTGGATGCAGTATTTAATTTGGTTCCCCTCCAGAAGGGGAATTATATTGTCCGCCACCCACTGACGGTCCTTGTTGCTGAATGTCACAAAAACGTCGTATTTGAACTGTCCGTCACAAGATTTTCCTGTAAAACAAATGTAGTCGGCAGTCTAATTCTTGGAAAGATTGTGGATCCGCGGTATATTGATGCCCTTCACTTATTTTTAGACATTTGAGTATTCAAACCCTCATTAAGAAACCATTGGTAACAAAACCCCACAAACTAGGTACACTGATGCCAACTAAGCGCTCACTATTTCTTTGGAAATACAGCTGTTGACGATAATTTATAATGCTTTTTAGTTGAGAGTCTTTAAACTCAGCCCAAGTAAATACAACGATCAATCGGAAGAAAAGAAGATATATTTAAAAGCCATAGAGATCTCAAAGTGAGAAATAAAGTCGTGATTGTTTATAGTTTCACGTCTGATTCATTGAGAGATTGGCGCGAGTTTTCTGGAACAGCAAGACCAATTTAATCACGGATTCCTTTCGACACTCAATTGAAAATTTCACAAGCGGCTATTGGCGTATCACTTTTACCCTCACTTCCCCTCAGTCTGCTCTTTCGAGCCTCCTTCTCTATTTCTCCTTTCCGCTCACCACACACTGTTACCTATCTTTCTGTTCATTCCAATCGCGCGCATTTCCCTTTCGGTCTCACTCGATCGTTCTGACTCTCCCTCTTACCTTGTTGTCCAATGTATACTGAGATCAAAGTCAGTCTTTTTTCGTATGCTGGTATTTCTTCATCCCTGCTCGCTAATTCCTCGCACCACGGAAGTTGCTGAGTTAAGACTCTTTCTCCACCCGTGTCTCTATCCTTCGTTGACTTTCTCTTCTTTTAGTAGAATTTTGTTCATTCTGCACTATACATCCGTTCTTTCTTTCTCACTTGGCTTTCTTTGTTTGTGCCTGTGTCGATTTCTAATCTTTTCTAACTCGTTCTTCTTTCGGTCCTAACTGTACTTTGACCTTTCGTCATTCATTACTCCTTTTCCTTGTTTGTTTCTCACGGTACATTTCCACACTCGTACCTCGCTCGTTACTCGTACCTCGCTCGTTACTCGTACTCTCAATTACTTCCTTTGCTATTCCCTCCTTTTTCCTTCATTCTTTAGTTCAAGCGCACTCTTTCCTCACTCTTTCCACGCTCTTTCCTCGCCAACGCGTTCCCCCTTCAGACTCACTAACTCTGGGGCCGGTACCTTACTCGAGCTTTGTGAAGCGGCTTACTGATAGCAGCTGAATGAAAACTAATACTCTTCCAAGGACACCTATTTCAGTAGTGCACATAATCCCCTTTCATGAAACCCCTCGGTAACTTGCTCAAACACAAACCTTACTTCTTATATTACTAAATACACTTTGCTCTTGAAGTGGTGCTTTAATGAACGCTGACATTTTACTTAAGTAACATAAACCTATGAAGTAAGCCATATTAACAAAGACAGGATCTCTATCAGACAAGTTACAAAGTACTACTTTCAGTACTAACTAAATTCATAAATTTCTAAATGCCCTTTCGTTGAAGGCGCACAGATAAGGCGTTACCTCAGTCACAATATTAGTGATTTATGATGTTAGTTTTCATCGGACATTTCCATTTCGGATCCTTTATTGGCCTGTGGTCAATAGGGATTAGTTTTCAGTTATGAACTATTGAGGATATAACGTCAAACCTTGCAGTTTCCACTCTTGCCTCTTCTTTATCATCTTGCGAAGAGGAACCAATGTAATCAAAGTCAAGAGAATTCCCCCAGCAACAACAGGGAAGAGGATGATCCACACGGGGGAAGAGCTGTCATCCGATGATGAAAACCCTACGAAATGCAAGCAGTACAACTTTGCATTCAATATTAAATCACAGCTCAAACTAATTAAGTTCAAAAAGAGGGGCATAGCGAAAGGCTTAGTTTGCCGGTCACTGTTTCAGGATTAAAGACGAGTTTATATGAGATATTATCTTATCATTATGAGAGCACTTTTCGATTGATTTTATTCCAATCAGAAGAAAGGAAAATACCTCAGAGCCAATCGAAACCCAAATTAAAAACAAGCAAATTGTCTAAAGCGCGGGAAAACGCGAGTGAGCAAGTTGTGATTGGTTTTAGTTTTGATTTGATTGGTTAACAGAGTGGCGCGAGTCTTCTGGAGTAAGATAGAGAGGGGGTAGCCTACGAAACCGCTCCACAGCAAAGGCATGTTAATATAGAACACCTCAATCGCAATGGCCCTCCATACTAGAGACCTAATCAACTATGCGCGACACTCTCAAAATTATGAGACTTTTACTGTACCAATTTCTTGTTTTGCTTCCACAAGGACAATCTCCTCCGTAGATATTCCAAGGGAAGTACTCAATGCACAAGTGTAATTACCAAAATCAGACTCAGACACATTACTAATGAGCAGGATCATCTCCTCCCTTTTCCGTTTGGTCTCCGAGCTGTCCGCAATCCCGAGCGTGTATGTTTTGTAGCGTGGATCTGATTGATTCAATTTGTCGCCTTGAAACATCCAAAACATTCCCACCTCAATGAAAGCTTGGTACATGGATGTGCATTTGAGTTGTACCTGGGTGTTGAGAGCCACATACATTGTTTCCCATTTGGTCGAAATGTTTTGAACGTTATCTGGAAAAGAGGGCATGAACTGTTATATTATACCAGTACCTATCTATCCTCCTAGGCACAGTTATTTAAAGGGTAGATAACGTTATCTAACAGATAAAGAACTATCCAGCGGATAAATGTTAACAAAACGTATCGTGTTATCCACCGGATAACGACTGATCCAGTGGATAGTGTTATAAAAGGCCTTCGAATAACCGCGGCCTAATTGCATCGCAGAGAAGCAAGTGCACAAGAAAATTGCCCACCCAGGCCTCGAAGTTGGAGCACCAACCATTACGTCCCGGCGTCTCTTTTGCGAAGAAAGCGGCAAGATGACCCATTCTTGCCCACTTGTGTTTGTCATCAAAATACAGGATTCGCTTTACCTTGCTCCATCGCGGAGTCAGCTGTATAATGTAAAGTATTACAAAGACAGACTTACCTTTTTCATCAATCGTCAAGGTCATGAAAGGACTTTTGGTTTCCACTAAACCAAACACTAGACATTCGTAGAGCCCTTCATCTCTTTCAGAAACATTTAGAATGTGAAGCACCATCGTAAAGTTGTAGTCGAAATGAAATGTGTCTTCTTTATAACGACTCCGTTCTCGTCCCGGTGTAAATTCCGTGCCGTTGAGTAGCCAATACCAATCAGCTAAATACGAGCGAACATACATGACGTCACACTTTAAAGTGACATTTGAGCCTTTGGAGGCGATCGTGTAGCGAGGATGAGCTATGATCTCAGGGTTTCGACCGACTCGCGGCGGTTCTGATTCTGAAAAAGAAAAAAAAAAGGATTTTTGGAGTGCAAAAGCCTTAATAGGTACTTCGAAATATGCTTGCAGTTCCTCTTTTGGACGGTGAAAATTCCTTGAAAATGGAAAGAGTATCAATAAGTAACAACTATTCACCAAAGTGGAGGTGGCTAGCTGCGCAGCTCGGTAAATATTCACCGCTATGACACCGATCGCAGATTCAGTGATTCAGTCAGTAAGTCCTCCAACACGTCACTCAGGACTCAATCAGCCATTCATTCAGTCCGTCCGTCCGTCCGTCAGCCGGTCAGTCGGTCTGTTGGTCTGTCGGTCGGTCCGTCCTTCGCTAGGTCGGTTGGACAGTCAGTCGATTGGTCGGTCGGTCTGTCAGCCGGCCAGTCAGTCGGTTAGGTAGGTTGGTTAGTCGGTCAGTCGGTTATTTGGTCGGTCAGTCAGTCAGTCAGTTGGTCAGTCGGTCAGTCAGTCAGACAGTGGGTCAAGCTGTCAGTCAGTCAGCCAGTCACTGAATTGGTCAATAATTCAAGCAAGAAATCGCTTCTACAGCTGGCTCTCCAATCGGTCACACTTACCTTCAATAACGACCGATACGGTTTCGCTTGCTTTACCAAATGCATTCATAGCCTCACACGTGTAATCCCCCTGGTGAAGACTTTTAGCTGATTTGATCCTTAACATCACTTGGTTTTTATTCGGATATTTCCATGTACTGAAATCGTCGCTCTCTGAAATTTCTTCTGTGTCCCGTTTCCATTTGATGGAGGGTGTGGGCCATCCTTCGGCTTGGCATATGATCCGTCTGTCATCCCCTTCTTCGATTTCCACTAGCTTTATCAACGGTAGTATTCTGGGGGCAGCTTGACACGTACGCGTATGACAGAAAAAAACAAAATTAGATTTAAAAGATAAATTTAAAGGATAAATTTATAGACAAATAACCTATAACCGGGTCAACATTTTGATATAGGGACAAGAAATAACCTACAATTGCTATATTCGCTCTGAGGAGGGGCTTGAAATGTTACCGTGAAAACGATGGCCATTTTACAGTTGATAAAACCAAATAATCTTGTATTACCCCTACCGACGCAGAATCACATTTTTGAGAAGCTTACCCCCTTGAATAATTTTTTTGATTTGGAAATGGGTGCCTGATGGATTAGATAGTAGAAACTGGGATAATAATCATTTAACCCTTATCCTTATGGTTAACCTCTTTAGAGAGAGTGTTTATTTGTTTCTTTCCTAAATATAAATTGAAAGGTTTTTTTTTTGTTTGTTTCTCAGAGTCAGTTCTTGGTCCATTTCCTTCGCGCCTAGACAAGCAGCTACTACTTTAATGTTGAAGTATTTTGAACATGTTGCATTTAGTTACAGTTTAAATGAAGCTGGAAGACACCCTTGTCATATTCGTCATTTTTCCTGACTTCACATTCATACTTCCCTGCATCCTCCTTGGTAATGTTTATCAAGGATATTTCTGCGCAACAGGAGGAGTTTGAATGCCCACTGCTGTTGAGAAGCTGGCCATCTTTGTACCAGTCGATTACGTCAACGGGGCCTTTTTGCCCTGTTAGGCAAGTCAAAGTAAGGTTATCTCCCGGATCAAAGCCTGTGTTCATCGGATGAACTTGTATCCTGGTTGAAATGCCATAAGTTCCAGAAAAACCTAAGAGTTAAACAACAATTGTTGTATTATAGATTTCTCTTTCCCAAAAATTATTCTACAACATGGAATTGTCTGTAAAGTTGAAGTATCCATGCACACAGGATTCATGGCAAACCGTGTACTGTGAAATCAGTGCTCTACGTTCTGTAATAGGAACGATTTCAGTTTGGCATCGGCAGAGGTTCAAGTTAGTGCTGAGTTTGTTACTTGAATGAACACTTGCATGAATTGGTACGTTGTACAATAAAATCCATGACTTATGACTTAATATGTTCATTCCGTAATATTTACAGAACAAACTGGATAAACTAAAACGTAGGAAAATAATGATCACTCATCTTATGTAGTGCCAACGGCACTATCGTTAAAGCTAGAAAGGAGCACTTTATTGGGAATCGCAAGTGGAAATATGGAGAAAAACATAACGCCCCCGACTGTTTGTAACTTGGGTTCCCCTTACGACTTTTGGGGGAAAAAGAAACTCATTAAAACAGCACAACTTGAACAAATTCAAATTTGTTCACAATTCAAATATGATGTAAAATGCTATTTTTTAAAGCGGAGTTGGATAAGGAGCGCATCAAAGAAATAAAAACTACATTAATAGCTTTTTAAAGGTTGTTCCCTAATTCGCTGACTGTTTGAATCGTAATTTAAGCGTCTGAACACTCAAAGATGATATCACTCCTCGACGGATTCTGGCATATTTTGAAATTATGCCCAGGCTGAGTGAATTTTGCAGAAATACTTGTTTATTCTACAAGTTCTATCAGAATATATATTATGCAATGTAATGTAACCAGCATTTCTCCGTAGCCCCATTGGCTTAGATGTTAAAAAAAACTTCTGGATATTTCCGTTGTGTCTGGTGACAATTATCATCACTTTTACGATTGTGGAAATTTTTTTTGTCTGTGTGGATTGTGGATAAAATCACACGTTCAGACATGTTTTCCATGATGAAAAAAAAAAAAATGAAAAGAAAAACCTTCGTGACTGGTTTGAGGTGGTCTTTCGTCTCGGTCGAAAGACACATTAGACACCTTTCAAGATTTTTAAGCAAACTCGTTGACCACAGCTCTCGAACTAGTCCCATTCGTGAATTCAAGATGTTTATTACCAACGTGGTCCTCTATCATAGAGCGATTCCCAACCGCACGCACGTTCACGAGTTACAATTTATGCAATATTTATATTTTTTCCCACTGCACATATATTATTTTTAGATACGCACAAATTCTGGTCAGATATCTGACAATTTTCTGCCGACTGAAAGCCGCTGTTTAAAAGGGAAAATTAAGCTCTAAGTTCTGCCAACAGAATTATTCAAGCAACCTATTAGCGGAAAGGCAAGAATATATTTTAAGTATTGACCTGGTTCAATGTTTATCCCTGGGGCAATTTTCCTTTATCTTGGTTATCAATAATTTTATTAGCTTTTTGTATTCAAGTGACTTTCAATTGCGAATGCGTCATGGGCTTTTCGTTTAAGGAAAATAAAAAAAAATTAACATACTTGTTTTTTATAGCGTATCATAAAAAGACAAAATTGGCACTTCAGAAGACATCAATGATTTTCCTTTTCTTGTTTTGGGTTTTTCTTCTTCAATAATAGCAAGTATACATTTTTTCAATCAATTGTGCTGTGTATACTTTATGCTTTTTAGGTAAACGAAAGATTTATCAACCAATTTGCATGTATTTTGAAAACTATTTGTAGAGGCCAATTATAGATTGTCGACAATTTCGAGTTCGGTGGTTATTGAACAGTTTTTAGAATCAAAAGATACTTGTTTGTTTATATACGTGACAATGCTATTGACATGAAATCCACGATAAAGGTATCTGCATTTTCTAGAATGAAGAGGTTGCAGGATCAAAATGTATTTGACTCAAGGGAAAAGAGTTGCTTAGTCTGCCTCATGCAAGCGAAAGAAAATGATTATTTCAAACGGAAGAGAAAATAGGAACTAAAATTTATATATCGGTGAAAACAGGAAGAAAACTGAAGATTTGTGCCTAATAATGTAAGCCATTTTCTTCGGTTTGTCTCCTCACTAGCTCAACAGTACTTTGGTGTACATAAATCCAATGTCTTCCTTTGAATCATAGATGACATCGCTTTAAAAATAGTTTGGTCTCCAGGGAGAAAAAAGTTCAATTCATATTTACGTGCAAAAAGAAGAATATAAAAATAGAAATGGAATAATTGTAAAAAGGCTGAAATTCAGGAAAGATACTCACTTGAAGACAAAAGGACCGCGCAGAGGATAGCAGTAGCCCCAAAATACATGATCGCTCTGTAGTTTGACTGAATGTAGCGATTTCAACTCCATACATTCAAGTTGAGGATTTCCGAATGGAGTCATGATTTTTATACTCCGGATTAAAACCACGCGATCTACATTAGAGGTTTAATATCGCCCATACAAGTGTCTTATTGAGACAAAACAATCCACAAATTTAAGGTAGAAACGGTGCAATAATTTCCACGCAAACGACGTTTGTTCTCATGCTGTTAAAATTGGCGGGTAAACTTTCGTCGGCAACACCTGCCCCAATGAGTAATTTATCTCCAGTCTCACCCTACATTGCGAAAAAGA
The DNA here is from genome assembly GCF_036669915.1 of Pocillopora verrucosa. Taxonomy (NCBI): domain Eukaryota; kingdom Metazoa; phylum Cnidaria; class Anthozoa; order Scleractinia; family Pocilloporidae; genus Pocillopora; species Pocillopora verrucosa. The sequence continues at coordinate 5,551,365 of NC_089321.1, forward strand.
AAAACACCCCTATGTTAATTGTGTCTGCAAGGATTTTAAAATACAAGAGAAATTAAAAATTGCATATATATCATAAACTGGCAAAATGGCATATAGTAAATTTCTATATGTTTTACTATTTTGATCTGAAATGAGAAGCCTGATGTTCTGGAACACTGCTAAGACTATTTACAGAAGAATATAAAAGATAATATTATCTGTCCTACGCAAACATGATAAAGATTTCTTGGTTTCCGAGAACTAGTATAAAGCGTTTTATCCACCACCTTAACAAATTAGTTCGAAATTAAAAAAGGCCAGAAAAGATTGCGCACTTTCCACGCAAACAAAAAAAAATAAAGAAAATAAACGGAAAAAAGTAAAGAAGAAGAAAGTATATCAAAATATAATGATAATAAAAAGGAAAACAGTTGTACCTTCCTGAGGCAATTCTGTATAAAATAAATGTACGCCACATTATTGAAGAAAGAACTTCCGTTTTTTTTTTCTATAAGCATGGGAGAAATTTCACTCTTAAACATCGCTTTGTCTACGTGACTAAAATTTTATAGCCTCCTTCGAAAGTTTTATCGATATCCGGGTCTTTGGCTGCGGTCATTTTTAATACGACCCCCGCAGAAATAGCACAATTGCCTTGAGAAAAAGTATTCCTAACGAGGGAACAATACCTTGAGCAAGTTTTTACCTTTTTGGCGACGCGTTGTCACTTTACGCTGTGGCGACGAAAATGCAGAAGACATTTGATATCTCGAAAGCTTTTCTCTTAGGTTGCTGAAAGCATATTCATGTTAGAACTGGTTGCAATTTCAGTGTGGAAAAATAGTGCAAATAGTTGACCGTGCGACGCTAACAAACTGCGCTTTGCAAATGACGCCAACATGAGACAATAGTGGAACAGATTTGGACTAAAAGGTCCAATGTATTGGCAAGCTGTTTGTAGCAACGGCAAAGTTTGTGTTTCATGAAAATAAAAGGTGAATTTGTCCTATGACGTTTGCCAGTTGAAATCCGATTCGAGATTTATTTTTTCTTCAGCCATATTCGTTCGATTCTGCGGGGCTTAACATCATTTTATTGTATGGTTACCCTTGCAAATTAAAACAATATTAGAGTTTCTCTTTCATTTAAAGGACAATTTAGAGAACATGAAAAACTAACTGAAGGTATGGATGAAGAAAATATCCACATTAATAGTATATATTTTGTGCAGTTTAACAAAATGGCTCGCCATATATTCTTATTTAAAACATTCACCCTCTCTTAAGTTGGTTTTGCTCTTGAATTAATCCCTTCGCTTTTTAAATGAATGATATTCTCCAAAGTCATTGATTATTATTTCTCCCACAACAAGTTTTAAATTTTCGAAATTGTACCGGTCATTTGATTGGATCAGATCGGTCACGCACTTCTTTCGTTTTCGTTTTATGATTTCTGGGAAGTCATTAACACAAATGGTCTGCTAGTCGAGCGGTTTCGGCTGAGGGCGATGTTTCCGGTATTTCAATTGTATGGTTTACGCTTAAAGGACGCCTTTTCACTCAAAAGAATAGACAAATTGGAGAAGGCGCCATTAACTCAGGAACACTACAAGCCGCTAAGAGTTTGTTAATAACTTGTATACCCTGTTTTTGTTAAACCTCCACGCAACAGATGCGTGGCTGATAGGGAAACATGGTTTTGTGTTCCAATTTTCCTTAACCCGAGTTGAACGGATTTGAAGAACTGGTAGAGCAGCGGGAGGAGGTTAAAGTAACACCCACTTCAAGAAATTACTCGACTGATTTCGAGGAACTCGACCATAAAAAATGTCGTGATCTTGTGAAAGAAGGAGGACAGGCCAGAAATTACGTTACAAATATTGACAAATATAGACTCTTTTGGCCCTTCATGGTTTGAGATTTAGAGAAAGCAATTTTTTTCGAGCACGTATCCTCGATTATCTTTAACATTTCTGTAATAAATTGGTTGACATAGGGGAAAAAAAGGATTTCATTTTTCATCTTAAAACCCGCCTTCTCAACCAACAAAGGCCAAAATTTTATAAATAAAAGTTAAGAAAAAAATTCCTAATCTTCTTTTCTTTTTTCTCTGTTCCTTTTATTTGAAATCCATTGTTAGATGATAATTCACTTTAGTGGGTTTTTCGGGGAGATTTAAAATTCTTGCACTTTAAAATGTGTCTAATTTGCTTTTTTACTTTAAGTGAACACGCGACCTAAACTAAGAGAAAGTGGGATGGAAAAACACATCATATTAATATCAAAGTTGCCGACAGACAGTGCTAGTAAGATTTGTACACAATCACTCTTTTTTTCTCTGGGAAAGAATTCTGAGACCTCCACTTATGATAAAACGAGAAGACGCGATGAAACTTGCTGCCCACGCACATTAGATATTTGTAACATGAGCTTAGAAGAACCGCATCTCCAAGGGAGTTTCATTTTGCGATCAAAAGGAATCAACTTGGACAAATGCCAGCGATGACAATCAAACTTTTCCCAGAGATTCTATCGATGCTTATGTACACACACACACACACACACACACGCACGCACACACACACACACACACGCAAGCCAATCAAGAAAAGCAATCTTGTCTCGAGGTCCAACCCTCTTATAGTCACCCTCCAAAAGCAAATTCTTTGATTCGAGAGTCCATCTTCTATTTTATTATGCTCGAATTCGTAGCTTCGTATTCTCGACCTAGTGACCCTGCTTAAGGGACCAACCCACACTGATTGATACTTTACCATCTAAACAACTCACAAATGACACAGAGGCTTTTCAATTTTTGTGGCTACTGCCTCTCAGGGGAGGCAAAACCGCATATGTCATCGAACTGAGCGATGGTAAGTAACAATATAATGCCGAACTTCACCCGATTTTGACTCGATGTCACGTATTGTTTATTTCTGAGTATCTTCGTTGATCGACATTTGCACTAGAGATTATTGGGGGCAGCATACACTAAAGAGAGAAGGAAGCCCCCGAAACAACTTAGTTTGTGCCTTAAAAAATGGGAGACGCAATTTTTTTCAGTTCCTGTCGTGACTCTACAGAAGACGATAAACATCTCACAAACATGGCGTGTGATTCAAAACAAAACTTTTCCTTGTAAAAATATCAGGATAAGTGTGATCGGAGCGTCGTGAAAATTTAGAGGAAAAAGTTTTTCTTTTAAAAAGAGAGCATATCACCGTTAAATCAGCGAATAATGCTCAGTAAAACCGAAGATATAACTTTTGTAACTACTGCCCCCTAGATAATAGGAGGCGAATCCACTATATTACGGGGATGGGTGAGTAAGTGAGTGATGGTACATAACAATAGAATTCAGAACTTGACCCAAATTTGACCCGATTTTTCTCGGTGCTAATTGTTGTTTTACTCGAAGCATCCTATAATTAAGCTCGACATTCGTGATTTTTGGCCTATAGCCACTAGCGCACTATTTTCAGTTCTCGCCGCGACACTACAAAAGACGATAAACATTTTAAAATAATTAAAAAAAGAGAGAGAACTTTCCTTGCAGAAATATCTAAATAGACCGATTGCGTCATGCGTGAACACCTTCGCATATGATTTGTCCGCTTATCGAGCTAATGTATTATCGCCAATAACATGTAACTCAGATTTTACAGGGCCCAACTCAGCCCACTTTGTGGATTCAAGAAAGCGAGATCATGATGTCCTTCTACGTAGAATCGTTGTTTACCAACGTTCCGATCGACGTAGCTTTAGAAGCAGCTCGGCAGAAACTGGAAAACGATCCTAGCCAAGCCAACCGCACGTCACTAACACCTAGTCAGATCTTGAGACCTCCTAATCTTCGTTTTCAGATCTACGTACTTCCGTTATTACGATTATTGATTTTAGGCACAAATATCCGTTTTTGAATTTAGATAATCCATGTCCGATTATTAATTTTGGACACTAGCGTCTGATGTTTGATTTTTGAACAATAGTGGCCAATTTTGAATTCTGGACTCTAGTGGACGATTATGGACTTGGGCACTTGTGGTCAATTATAGATTTTGGGCACTAGTGACCGATTATGCATTTCGGATACCTTGTGACCGATTTTCATTTTTGGCTCTAATGGCCGATTCTGGATTTTGGGCACAACTGGCCGATTTTGGATTTCGGACACTAGTGCCCGATTTGGGATTTTGGACTCTTGAACCCGATTTTGGATTTTAGACATTTTTGGGCGATTTTGGATATTGGACACTAGCGGCCGATTCTGGATTTTGGACACAACTAGCTGATTTTAGATTACGAACACTAGTGAAAGATTTTGGATTTTAGACCCTAATGGCCGATTTGGGATTTCGGACCCTAGTGGCCGGTTTGGATTTTGGACACTAATGGCCAATTTCATTTCTGGACTCTAGGTGCCGCTTATAGAGTTTGGACCCTAGTGGCCGAATTGGGATTATGGACCCTTGTGGCTGATTTTGGATTTTAAACACTAGTGGCAGATTTTGTATTCTGGACCCTTGTGGCCGATTTGGGATTTTGGACCCTTATGGCCGGTCTTGGATTTTGGATACTAATGGCCAATTTTCATTTCTGGACTCTAGTGGCCGATTATAGAGTTTGGACCATAGTGGCCGATTTTGGATTTTGAACACTAGCGGCCGGTATCGGATTTTGGACCCTTGTGGCTGATTTTGGATTTTGAACATTAATGGTCGATTTTTAATTTTGGACCCTAGTGGCCGATTTTGGGTTTTAAGCACTAGTGACAGATAACCCTAGTGGCCGATTCTGGATTTTGGCCACTAGTTGCGGATTTGGGACTTTGGACACTAGCGGTCGATATCGGATTTTGGACCCTAGTGGCTGATTTTGGAATTTGGACAGTAATAGCCTAGTGGCCGATTTTGGGTTTTAAACACTAGTGACAGATTTAGGATTCTGGATTTTGGACACTAGTGGCCTATTATAGGGTTTGGACCCTATTGGCCGATGTGGGATTTTGGCACGACGAGCTTTGCGTCGGAAAAAAGTTTATGCAAATTAGCTGGCTGCACACTGAATGTGCAGTCAGCTAATTTGCATAAGTATTCAAGCCAAGGTTCGACGCCTATTGGTGGCATGAGGTGTTCGCTAAACATTCCAGGACATCCGATAATCGCTTCAAAAAATGTAATTATGCTCCCCTCGAATGGAATGGAGAAAACCGCAACTTCCGATGATTACATTTCTAATCATTTTCAAGATACAACTCTACTTTGTTCACTCATTTCCAGAAACAAGAGTCCAGGGAAATGTCTCATACAAACTTAACGGGTCTAATTCGAAAAAACTTAAAGGGAAGTACGCTAAGCTTATTTTCTCTGTAGAGACAATACATGTCTTAAAGAAGACAACAGTAAATCGTTAACACAAGGTTCACGAATATTCCTGACCAAATGTTACAGAAACATACAACAGGAACAATTTAAAACACGTAAAGAGAAGAAACTCAAAAAAAGCCTAAAAAGCGGCACCGGTAAAGCTGATTTCACCTCCATGATCGAAGACCTAGGCCTCTGTAAGGTTTACTCCGACAAACCCCTCTTTATACAGGTCATGATTTTTAACTTTTAAAGTCCAGAAACTGTGTTGATTAGATAATCCAGAAAATACACATCGCTTTCAACTGATGATCTCCTCGTTCGGTCAACAAGCTTCGGTGCAATGCAGTTATTCCTATAATGACCTTTTATGTGCGAAGGTTTCAGTTTGGAACGGTGTTTTCAGCTTTTCCGAAGACATCAGTCTTGTCAAAATCGACTGTAACAGGGGAGAAGCTGGTCTAAAACATCGTTATTGCATTTTAGGTCATCGGGAACAAATTCACACGTATGAATATCGTCTTACACGAATGCCGAGTTAGGAGGGATAAGAAAAGGTTAGAAATAACCCTCAGGTATACGCTACCCAAGAGGGTATAGAGGAGATTAGAAATAACCCTCAGGTATACACTACCCAAGAGGGTATAGAAGAGATTAAAAATAACCCTCAGGTATACACTACCTAAGAGGGTATAGAAGAGATTAAAAATAAGCCTCAGGTAAACACTACCCAAGAGGGTATAGAAGAGATTAAAAAAATAACCCTCAAGAGGGTATGCTGAGGAGAGGTTAAGAATAAGCTTCAGGTATATGATACCCAAGAGGGTATAGAAGAGATTAAAAATAACCCTCAGGTAAACACTACCTAAGAGGGTATAGAAGAGATTAAAAATAAGCCTCAGGTAAACACTACCCAAGAGGGTATAGAAGAGATTAAAAATAACCCTCAAGTATACACTACCCAAGAGGGTATAGAAGAGATTAAAAATAACCCTCAGGTATACACTACCCAAGAGGGTATAGGACAGATTAAGAATAACCCTCAGGTATACACTACCCAAGAGCGTATGCAAGAGATTAAAAATAACCCTCAGGTAAACACTACCTAAGAGGGTATAGGACAGATTAGGAATAACCCTCAGGTATACACTACCCAAGAGGGTACAGAAGAGATTAAAAATAACCCTCGGGTATACACTACCCAAGAGGGTATGCAAGAGATTAAAAATAACCCTCAGGTATACACTACCCAAGAGGGTATAGGACAGATTAAGAATAACCCTCAGGTATACACTACCCAAGAGGGTATAGGACAGATTAAGAATAACCCTCAGGTATACACTACCCAAGAGGGTACAGAAGAGATTAAAAATAACCCTCAGGTATACACTACCCAAGAGGGTATGCAAGAGATTAAAAATAACCCTCAGGTATACACCACCCAAGAGGGTATAGGACAGATTAAGAATAACCCTCAGGTATACACTACCCAAGAGGATACAGAAGAGATTAAAAATAACCCTCAGGTATACACTACCCAAGAGGGTAGGCAAGAGATTAAAAATAACCCTCAGGTATACACTACCCAAGAGGATATAGAAGAGATTAAAAATAACCCTCAGGTATACACTACTCAAGAGGATATGCAAGAGATTAAAAATAAACCTCAGGTATACACTACCCAAGAAGGTATAGAAGTGATTAAAAAAAAAACTCTCAGGTATACACTACCCAAGAGGGTACAGAAGAGATTAAAAATAACCTTCAGGTATACACTACCCAAGAGGGTATGCAAGAGATTAAAAATAACCCTCAGGTATACACTACCCAAGAGGGTACAGAAGAGATTAAAAATAACCCTCAGGTATACACTACCCAAGAGGGTATGCAAGAGATTAAAAATAACCCTCAGGTATACACTACCCAAGAGTGTACAGAAGAGATTAAAAATAAACCCCAGATATACACTACCCAAGAGGGTATAGAAGAGATTAAAAATAACCCTCAGGTATACACTACCCAAGAGGGTATGCAAGAGATTAAACATAACCCTCAGGTATACACTACCCAAGAGGGTATAGAAGATATCAAAAATTAATCCTCAGGTATACACTACCGAAGAGAGTGTGCAAGAGATTAAAGTAACCCTCAGGTATACACTACCCAAGAGGGTATGGAAGAGATTTAAGGTAATCCTCAAGTAAACACTGCCCAAGAGGGCACGAAAAATTGAATTCACACTAATTTATATCAGGAGACCGCTCCTTGTCTAGACTCTTTCTTTTGACTGAAAGTTGAGGTATCCACCATTAACCTATATAATTATTATCCTTTACTAGTTCCCGAATGTCTTTGTCAAGCTCGGCTATTCTTGACTGACATCATTGCAATTTCCCATGATATTTCGATTGGAGGCATTTCCCGCCTAAAGTGTACGGTCGAGGGCGATTTGATTTACCTCATCAACAACAAGATTATGTTTTGAGACCTCGCGAATCCATCTGCTGGATCTCTCCCTGTCTAATAAGTCCGGCACAGAGACCAATTGAGGATATAACATGCATGTTGTTTGGTTACCTGGCGTTGAACAAACAGCTTTTGTTGGCGCGCTTGAGACCTGCTGGCGGGACAGAACGTATTGTAGTCATCGCGGAATCAACGAAACAATTCGTTCTTTGTAAAAGCTTTCGACCTGATTACACGTTAACTTTTTGTTAGCACATACCAGTACTTTTTGGGGTCGAGATTGGATCCCGTAACTATAAAAAGCTCTGCCGATCGAACGAAGACTTCAGCCTCCATAATAAGAGCGCGCCAAGTGATTTCAATGCCAGATTTCTTGTGTTTTCGTAATTGAAATTCGAGCATAGATGCAGTATTTATTATTAGGTGAAACTTTAACTTATAATCGACAGGTTTAAGTAACCGCATAGACACCTACCGACCGCAAACGTTGATGTAATTCTCTACACCGATGACAGAAATATAGCGCCTCAGTAGAATGCATGCTGCGAATTTTTTTCGGGCCAAAGCTCCTCATGACTAGCGGCCGATATCGGATTTTTGACCCTAGTGGCCGATTTTGGATTTAAAATATTAGTGGTAGATTTGGATTTTGGATTTTGGACCCTCGTGGCCAGTTTTGGATTTTAGACCCCAGTGGCCGATTCTGGATTTTGGACCCTTGTGGCCGATTTTGGATTTTAGACCCTAATGGCCAATTTTGGATTTTAGACCCTAGTGGCCGATTTTGGATTTTGGACCCTAGTGGCCAATTTTGGATTTTAGACCATAGTGGCTGATACTGAATTTTGGACCTTAGTGGCCGGTTTTGGATTTTAGACCCTGGTGGCCGATTTTGGATTTTGGATTTTGGACCCTAGTGGCTGATTTTGGATTTTGAACAGTAATGGCCGATTCTAAATTTTGGACACTAGTGACCGATTATGGATTTTCGACACTAGTGGCCCATATCTGATTTTGGACTCTACTGGCCGATTTTCGATTTTGAATCCTAGTGGCCGATTCTAAATTTTGGACACTAATGGCCGATTACAGAGTTTGGACCCTGGTGGCCAATTGGGGATTTTGGGCCCTAGTGGCCGAATTTGGATTTCGGACACTAGTGGCCAATTTGGGATTTTGGACTCTTGTGGCCGATTTTGGATTTTTGATAGTAGTGGCCGATATCGGATTCTGTACCCTAGTGGCCGATTCTAAAGTTTGAACGCTAGTGGCTTATTTGGGATTTTGAACACTTGTGGCCGATTTGGGATTCTGTACCCTAGGGGCCGATTCCGGATTTTTCACCCTCGTAGCCGAATCTGGATTTTTCACCCTAGTGGCCGCCTTTGGACTTTGGGCACCAGTGGCCGATTTTCATTTCTGGACTCTAGTGGCCAATAATAGACTTTGGAAACTAGTGACCGATTCTGGATTTTGGACATTACTGGTCGATTTTGGATTTCGGACACCAGTGGCCGTTTTTGGATTTTAGACACAAGTGGCCGATTTTTGGTTTTGGACCCTAGTGGCTGATTTTTATTTCTGGACACTAGTGGCCAATTATAGAGTTTGGACACTACTGGCCGATTTTGGATTTCGGACACTAGTGGTCTATTTTGGAAATTGGACCCTAGTTGCTGTATTTTATTTCTGGACACTAATTGCTTATTTTGGATTTTTGATTGTTGTGGCCAATTTTGGATTTTGGACACAACTGGTCGATTTTGGATCTTGGACACTAATGGCCGTTTTTTGTCTTTTAGACACTAGTGGCCGAGTTTTGGCTTTGGGCCCTAGTGGCTGATTTTTTATTTAGGACACTAATGTTCGGGTTGTTTTTGACACCAGTGTTCGATTTTTTATTTTGGACACCAATATCAATCAGTTTCCAGGTCAAAAATAGTGAAAATATTTTCTTACTAAACTAAGAAATATTTTACAATTTACTCAACATCCACAAAAGTCTTCAGTGTTGACCTAAACAGAGTCAGTGAACCAACGTGTACATCTTCACTGGGTCGACTATTTTATGCATTTATTATCCCGACAAAGAAAGAATTTCTATAGCAGTTTAGGTTGGTTACTTTTATATAAAGTTTATGGCTGTGGTTTGCTCTAATCCGAGTATTCTTTGTACGCTCGAAAGAGATAGGGAAGTAAAATGTTGTATTGTCCGGGCAAAGGACATGAATTGTTGTCCGCATTGGGAGTTAACTTGGAATGCCACGCTTTGCCCGGACAATACAACATTCTTTTTAACAAACATTCTTAGTTATCAACATTTTTAATTTTTACTTTGTACTTCACACCTAGTATTTTTTACCTTTTTATCATTTTACCCGTTGAAGGCTGTAGCGCAAACAGCCGAAAGCTCGTATTTCTAAAAGTTTTAGCCAGAGATCGTTTTTTAAATTTCATAAGATGTTTTATCCTGGCTGCGGCCCCTCTATCTTTTCACATATATTTATTTACGTCACTTTAAATTGATGTTAAGAGTCTCCGGTGTTCTCGACTAGTTGAAAAAAGATTGGCATTAATATACATGAACGAATTTCTTTCCTCTGTTCCGATTTATGTAACTATTATCCAGAAGATGTAGGGCATAACATTTATAACCATTTATAAGAAAATTATTTTCTACCGAGGAATGTGTTCCGACCCCTCTAGAGGCTCTTCCTTGCTTGGCGCTGAACGTCAACGCTCTACAAAATTCCTCGCTGGCTCCAAGAAAGTGGAAAAAACTTCCATGGAGCGTTCAAAGATTCGTAAGACAAGACATGTAAACCTTCCGAGCTTGATAAATTATTGACTATAAAAATTGATGGGAAGATAATACAGATACAGCTGTTGCCTCAAGAAAAATCTATCAAACGTTGAGATTTCTCCTTAAGATTCGAGTATTTAGCTGTTTGAATCAACCTTACTATTGTTACAGCTTTGAGGCATTTTCATCTCGATTGACGGGAACTGAATGATTGTGATGAATTGTTGGTGAATCCAATTAGGATCCTGTTGGCTGGATCTCAATTTAATAAAAAAGGGATCCCTTTGTTAATTATAGCTTGTTATATTTTTCTAATATTTTATATTTTCTTCATGCTGCGTACAAATTGAGAATAAATCAATATAAAGAGTGGCATGTGTGATCATGTGTTTATTTTCCCAACTTGACGAAGGCGCTTCAAGACAACATAGAGTTATTCAAACATGCTCTCAATTTTATCATAGTCCCCAGTGGACAATTGTGATAAATTTTTCAGGTAGGTCCTTGTAAACTATAGAATAGTCATTTGGCTTATAGCTTTAGAGAAAGTCTCAAATTATGGTATTTTCATGAGGCTAGAGTACGTCAAGTGATATGAAGTATTGATCAGTATTGTGCTTAAGCCTATAAGAGTTTGAATTTTGTCCAGAAAGTAAGGTTATTCTCTTGGTACCGCCTCGAGGAATAAAGTGAAACTGATTTCCTTCGGTCTGATAGAAAGATGTACAATATGTAAGTAAAAACATTTATACATATATTTCTTATAATCTAATCGATAAATTGTGAGTTAGAACTCCGACACAGTTTACCGGATTTACTAACCAACTGCGTGTTATACGTGTGGAAAAAGGCAACAACTATTGTGGTGATTTAAGAAAGAGAGGGACAAAATAAATGAATTATTTATTGGCTTGGGGTCGGTCCATAACGTGAAAAACTCTGCCCTCGGCCACTGCATTTTGAAAACCTCGCTCACATTTTTTTCAATGTGCCTCCCGAGCGGCAGATAACATATCCATCTTGATTAAATTGTTGAGCATTCATCAGCAATTGATTGCCGCAGGAGACTTAAACACTACAACAACAAACAACTTCAACAAAATCTCAACAAACTGAGCTCAACGCGTCCTTGCAGGACATCGAAAAAAAACTGGAACGACTGCAAAGGAGCAAAGAGTGAGAACGATGCAATTTAGACGATGGTAGGGTCGAGATGAAACGGTGATCCCCAGTCTATAGAGTACTCCGATGTGCGTAGACTGCTTAAATGGACTGCAGTCACATTTTAGGGTCAGCTGGCTCACAAGACTCGCCCGACATACAACACCTTTGTGATTCTGATAATAGCAGTGACCTCCACGCAAGTTTTTGGAACGTCAGTCTCCGTTCCTGCCAACTGTCCCTTCCCTTTTTTCTTTTTTTCTTTGATGGTCCTCTCTGTCACGCCACCTATCTTCCAGACGCCAATAATTAACAATATCGTGTATCACCGATAAATCAAAATCCTGCCCAAGTTTAAGGTCTGTACGAATTTGGGTTCATTGCTTAACCTACCACAAGAAATACATAAGGCTTCGTATGATGCCTTTAAGAGCAGTAGAAGTGTGACTGTCTGTTATTTTGGGAACTGGCAAAATATCGATCAGAATGAGCTAGGGCCTATCAAGTTTCACTTTTCTCGTAGGTCTCCTCACGCAAAGGTCCTCCAGAGGAACTTTGCTCCCATTCAATGGCGAGAAGACTTTCAACCAGGAAACCATCTATACAAATCTGCCTGGTGTTATGTTAATCTCCTCAAGCCCAGCATCGATACTCATTCGGTGTTTTGATTCAAAACTTCGATGTAAGATCAATTACGTGCTAGTCAAGGTGAGTTTTATTATAATCGATACTAAAAGCGGAATTGTTCAAGCGTGTGATTCTGCTACAGACCTGTCCGTGATTAACAAGTAAAATGAGCCAAATTCACAACTTTTCTGTGATAGCAAACTTAAGGGTTTCGCAGTAAACTGATGTCAATGGAGTCTTAAATTCTTCCATCGCCAATCATCATCGAATGAAATAGTCGCGTGTAAATTAGTTAATGTCGGTCTCCATTGCCGTAATCTTCGAAACGTTTTTAAAGTAGTCCAGTGAGGTTTCAGAAAGGTTAACCAAGCATAAATGGTCAGAAACTGAAAGTTTCGCTGAGACTGGTTCGGTCTTTCCAAAGGCTTTCTCTAATAGGTAAAAGTATAAAACCGTTTTTAGTTTCACGTAACACACCGTAATCCAAAATCAGAAGTACACACATTCGTCAATAATTAAAGATCTTAATCAGATGAAGTTCATATGATCGAAAATGACCAAAATGTTTCAGCGATTTCATTTAGAGCCTTTTGAGGAGACAAATATAACTCAGCCGGATATTGCACTCTTGTACTATTGCAATATATTTCTTTATTTTTTTATCCTTTGTCATTTCCACGCAAAATGTTGTTGTTTACTAAAATGGAGATGCAAGGTAAAACATTACATAAACTGGGCTTTAGGGTGAAAAAATTTTTTTGTAAGGGCGAATTCGACAACATATTGAAGGATTCAGTGTAAACTTCTAATACAGTCCCCGAAGAATATCAGCGGCTGGGTAAGGAGGGAAGGGGAGGAAGGGGGGAGGGGGGGTTGGTGGCGGCCGAGCTGAAGCTGAGGGGAGCGGGGTAGAGTCCCTTACGAAAACATCTCTAGCTTACCATAAAATTCGTTCGCAAAACTACATCATCTCGTCATAGACAGTAAATGATGTTGCAATAATAAAATAAAAATTGTACTCCCAGATTTGCAGGAATCTCTGAATTCTCTTTAAAGGCTCACATATTGAATTTTATTTTATTTTTTAAAAGATTAGTCCGGAAAACTCACAGGGTTCATAGGAAATTTTAGATTATCTAAAAATCATAGGCATTTCGCTGCTTGATTCAAAAGCCTAAGAGAGCCAAGGTAAAAATGATCAAGTCTCAAGCTTGTCAAGAACTAGGATCAAAGAAAGAGTTTTGTCATTATTTTTGTTTAGGAACATGTCGGCGAACTAAAAATCAACGAAGTAAGAGGTTTAGAAAGAACTCTTCCCATTAAGGTTGTTGTATGGCAACAGAATAAACAGAAAATTTGAAAAAAAAAAGGGCTTATTCAAGGTAGCGCCCTTTATTTTAAATTATCGAGCTACGTGCTCTCCAAAAAATTTTCTAATTACAAGGAAGTGCGAAGGATGTGAAGTAGAAGTAACTAGGAGTTATTTTCATTTACAGTCACCTTAAAAAGTAGTTGCACCTTAATCAGCATCGTAATCGCGTTTATTATTTGGTCGAAACGACTCTCAGCCCATAACCCAAACATGTTTAACGATAAAATACTTAACGAAGTGCCTTAGAATAACGTTTCGGTAGAAGCAGAAGAAGCAGCAGTAGTTACTGGCCGAAGTATGAAAGAAGAGCGTTAGTGCCTCTTCATTGCGTGATTTGCTCCGAAGCTAGTTTCTCCGACATTGCATCTTATAAATGAATAAGTTTTCATGTTTTTACTTTGTTTTCTTGTCAGTTCGTTGTGATATTTACTCTTACTTTTAAAGACTGTTGTGATTACGTACTTTGCCTGTGGTTTAACAGCAGCCAACCGAAATGCACTCTGAAAGGAAAACAAATTGTGCTGTTCAGGTTAAATGGTTCTCGTTGCCCGGTTTCCAGATAAGAATCTTTTTTGTTCGAGACAAAGAAGGCTTATTAACATGTTAGGGAAAGGATAAAGAATAAAGAATACGGTCTGATTTGTTTTATATTCAATTTATCCATAGAAAATATGAGCGGTTAAGGAAGATGAAATTCGTTGTACCGGTCGCAAGAAGGATTCCTTGCGGTCCTGTCGCTTTCAACAAATCATGCCTGACCTTTCTACTGGTGATCGCTTTACTATTTTTTTTTGTAACGTTTATGTACGCCTCCAGAAAGACAAGTTCTGCCCAGCTAGAATTCTCTAGTCGTCACGGCGCTATGAACCAGTTCGTCTCTCCACACCATTTACAAGTTGAGCTCACTTCGACGAGGAATTTTGAAATCCCTATAAATGCAAAAAAGGCAAAAATTATTATTTTGTCTTACCCAAGGTCTGGATCTTCATTCTTAGGCGACATATTTAATCATCATCCTGGAGTTTTTTACTTATTCGAGCCACTAATTACGGTACAAAGACGTTTCAGCAGAGATTCGTTATTCGAATATGACTTCTCGTCTTCTTCCTATCAAACCGCAGCGAATGAATTCCTAAGTAATGTTGTGAGATGCAACTTTGAAAGAAGTAATTTTACCCGCTACATTAGAGAAGCCGAGCGCAACAAAAGCTTAGCACTGAAGTCTTCCCCGTTTTGTTCTCAGGATGGATCATGCAAAAAACTCAAACCAAGGCAACTTGAATATGTCTGTCGAAACAGCTACAGCGTTTTTGCCGCAAAAGTGTTGTCACCCAGAGTACCAACCTCCTCTGACTGGATAAGAACGTTTTTACAAAGCTGCAGCTCTGTCAACAATGCCAACCAATGTAGAATTTTTCATTTAGTGCGCGATCCGCGAGCTGTGGCTTATTCTTTAAAGACTGTGCACTTTTTTAGGAGGAAAAAAGACCAACAACGTGAATTTTCGTGGTTTGTGAAGAAAATGTGTCGTCAAATGGAGTTAGACCTCAGCGGTATTTCGACCCTTAAAACTTTATTACCCAGTGGATACCGGTTGATTCGGTTCGAAGACCTCGCTGGGAATCCCTTTTCAATGGTGAGCGAGCTTTACAAGTTTGTCGGCATGGAAATGTCGGATGAAGTCAAACAATGGCTGTACGAGGCGACAAAAGCTGGCAATGCCCACAAAGGAGCCTACGAAACCATTCGCGACCCAAAGGAAGTTCTTGAGAAATGGAGAAAGAAAATGAGTCCTGCACAAGTGAAAATTGTTGAGGACCATTGTGCAAGAGTCATAATACAACTGAATTATTCACTGACTTAGAAGTGTATATATGTCCTTAGCCAGGTAAGAAAATAAATTAGTATAGGTTATCGTGATTTCGAGTGAAATTTGGGTGAGTAACAACATGATTTCTCATGCAATTTGGTTTTAAAAAGCACGAGTAAATTTTTCGAGACGACAAAATTGTACGAGCCCGAATTTATAAGTTGTTATTTACACCAAATTGCATGAGATATCATGTTGTTACATGTGAATAATTTACATGAAAAACACATCAAAGAAAGTCAAAACGGACGAAATTTTGCAGCGCGCGCTATTTGTAATTTGCACTCATGTTACCGTATTTACCCGTGTATAATGCGCGCCTGTGTAGAATACGCACCCTAATTTTTGACCTCTTTTTTCCGAAAAAAAAGATTTCATGACAAATACCAAGAATTAAAACTTCCATTTTTTCACTTAATTAACAAGAGCTGGGAATTCATCAATAATATGTTTACAACAATTTCTAACTAGTTGCTACTACAAATATCGAACGCACCGAGCACCTATTTACAAGCTTTTCTATTTAGTAACAGTCAAACGTTTTATAAATGTTGTAACTTGAAGTCCTTACTAATAAACCTAAATTCACAACTTGAATTATTATCATAACAGCCGTTCATAAACATTATTTCTACTCACAGTACTGCTGGTAGCTTGAATATAATTACTGCATTGCAATTGCGTGATTTAAGTACAATGTTCAGTGTCTTTAAACCGACTCACAGTCCGATTCGAATAGGTTTTCGATGACTGAATCCTCAAGTTCATTAGTGATCTCAGTTGAATTGTAAACCAATTCATCTTGTGATCCATTCGAATTGTTTGTGATCCCACACTTCAGAGAGAGGCAGCGATCATTTCTGATGGAATGCCTTCCTACGCTTGTGAAATATACGAACAGATCAGTTCCTCTGAAGCCTTTTTTGTCGTCCAGTAAGTTCGTGAATTCCATCAGCCATCCACTCCTTTCGGACTCCATCTCTAAATGGTTTGTTCAAAGATACATCGAGCGACTGGAGAAGGGAAGTTCGCGTTTGAAGGAAGTGTTCACAGTATCTGTCATGTGAGCTTCAAATGAGTCGTAAACAAGCAAGCTCTTTCTCCTCCCCAGGCCATCGATCCGTGCACTTTTACTTTCTTTGTTGCGTTTTTAACGTATGCAAATTAGGACGTGCTTAACAAACAATAGAATGCGTGTATAATACGCACCGCGATTTTGATGCTTGTTTTTATGGAAAAAAAAGTGCGCATTATACACGGGTAAATACGGTACATAAAAAATGCACTCGTTTTCAGCCAATCAGCCGCGCTTAATTTTTTCATGTATATTATTAATAAAAATACAATGGACAGCGTTGAAGGCGCGTTCTGATTGGCTAATCAAACTCCGAATATCCTTTGACATTCACCTCCAAGCAACTCGGGCGGGATTTGCGCCCGAAAATATTGTAATCGTTGCAGGAATAAATTAGTTTAAGTTATCTCTTTGTGCTTTGCTACCTCAATATTTTAGTATACACTGGAACAAACATTTACCTCGCTCCTTTATTTTCTCTTGGAATTACCAAGAAGACCTTTCCTTAAACACCTGCAGTCAGTCTCAACAATTTACTTGCCAGTGAAGTTAGGAAATGTCGGAAATCTCGATAAATTACTCGCCAATGCGATATCTTCCTTTCCAGTGGATATTATCATTACAATTACATAAAAGACCTTATAAAATTTAAAAAAAGTAAAAGTAAAAGCATATCACATTGTGAATTTCTCATTGCTATATAACGCGGTTGTCATGAAAATACAATTTTACATCCGGGTTTTGTATTCGCGCGCTGTTGCCTGGCGACCAAATTTTATGTCAATTTATTGTCTTTCCTACAAGGGAATTTTTTAACATATAAGTTCGCTTTATCCTCTCTTGGTTACGTTCTCCATCAAAATGCAGACCAGAAAACATGTTTGCGCTCCACACCGCATACATAGACAGGCGTGTTTACGTGAGAAAACTCTCGGCAGCACGAGCTCCATACTGAGAGGACTTCTTGATTTCGTGCTGCGTTTAAGAAAGCATCAGTCTTCTCTTCATCCCTTGTATATTGTTTGTGAAGTCGTCAGTAGGACATCATATCTAAACCTTTGTTATTTTAAGGTTCTCGTCATACCAAAAGGGTTTCAGTTGATGTCAGCAACCGGCTAAAATGTCATATAACAGCCAACTCATTTTTCACTCACAACAGCCTAAAGGGTCGCATGAGCTCTCGAGGTCAAACAATAGAAGAGGGAAGCTATAGGAAAGAGCAAATGCCTCCGCTGCCTTTAGAAAGAGGAGGAAATTTAAACAGTCAACGAAAGGAATTTCTGAGTTTACTTTCTAATTACTGCATTCATTTTCCAGATATCAGAACTAAAAGTCTATTCTATACACTTAATATTCGACCCCATAGATCTGCATTGGAGTAGCATTTATATCAATCAAGAATTGAGGCGTAGTTCAGTTAGAGGAAGATGTTTCTGGGGTTCTTGTCGATGCGTTCTGGAATTCGATGTTTCTCAAGTTATCGCTATTTTAAGCGTTTTATCTGCAGAAACTTTAAAAATTTTTATCAGCGCAAGGTTCAGATCTGTGAGTGATTTCTTGACCTTGGAGCTTACCTATGAATTAGTCGTTACTACTTGAGATTGTTTATTGCAAGGTTACAAGTCCCGCTACCTCACATACAAGCGCGTATCTTTTGTTAATAGTAGTTGAAGTTGGATTTTGTAGTGACATTTTAACAACAGGGCAGTGGTACATTAAATAAGAAGATATTGTGATCCGATACACCTGGTACCCTTCGCTCAGCGAGTTTGTCTAAAGCTATCTTCCCCCTAACTTCACAACAGTAGTCTTTAAATAAGAAAACAACAACAGTAGCAACAAAATATTGTCCAACTTCAGTAAAGAACTGGAGCAAACGTAAGCAAAATCAATGTTGGAATTCAACGAAATGTCCGACGGAAAGTAAGAAATCGGCATGGACGACGTGGACTACAGGCTATTAATGGATCCGTTAGCTTTCTAGGTAAATTAAGCGAAGCAGAATATTAATAACCTATACACAACTTGATACAATGTGCTACTGCCTCGACCCTAAGCTGAAGCTATCACGTAACACGGAATAAGTGACCACTATTAACCTAATTATTCTATAAATAATAGAATTTTTAAAATCTTGACGTTCAAGTACCACAACTTCCTCTTTATGTCTTTCATCAGCTGTGATATTTACTGGCACGACGCAGACACCCAGAGCTGTACCGAAGGGCGCCCCATCTGATTCAACACGGGGAATGGTGTTGTCTAACGGCTCTTGAAGACTCCTACGGCTATTTGTAACATTTGTGGATTCGGGTACACTGCCTTGGCGTGGTGTGTCCTTGCTAGGGTTTTCCCATAATGCATGCGTGTGGCCACTTGATTGCTTGTGATCAATGGAGTTAGTTGAGCTGGTTGTCTTTATGGTTACACGAGAGACATTTTCGTTACTGAGGTCTTCTGTGTTTGCATCATCTACAACAGAATAATTAAGAATAAGACATTGAATATCTAACCCACAACCCATAGTTCCACAAGTTTGTAGAAGTTAATAGCAGAACAGCGTATGAGACAAAAACGCGAGTCAGGAGTTTAATTTCTGACCGTTTTTGGTTATGTCTTGAAAGAAATAAACTAAGTTTTTGGTATCTCTCTAGCGTATCCTAAAACAATTATTTACCTCAGTGACGGTTAAAATGGTGAAAATTCACCTTCACCTCGGTGAAAAATTGTTTACAATTAGTATAGACCACACGGGCGAATACCACTTTTCGCGCAAGCTGATTGGCTAGTTCGGAAGTGGTTAGCAAGTACTGTTCACCTTCAAGCAGCCGAAGGCATCTTCTCATGGAGATTTCTTGAATCTGAGACGGAGTCAATTAGATTTTCAAATATCAAATTCCTTAAAATCGCGCGTCAACAGTTTAATTTCCAACAATTTTGGTTTCTGTGTAGTATATACAAAAACAATTATTCACCTCCACTTCGGTAAATAATTGTTTTAACAATTATTCACCGAAGTGAATAATATTTAAAAATAATGAACAAAAATACTTTTACAAAAATACTAGATTTGCATCTTCATACCACTCAAATCTATTAGGTGTACGTCGCCCTCTTGCAAACCAGCTTTAACCAAGATTGCAATGACATCAGGCCTTTGGATATTCCTCAGCATATCCACTAAGTGCCGGACTGTTTTTGCTCTTTGAAACATTATCTCGAGCACCCCATTCATCATTCCATCCGCACCATAGTAGTCTAAACTTTGTACTGTTTGAAAGCTCAGAGACATCTCGGCCGCCATGGCTTTCCAATTGTTTCTGAGGGGGCTAGGGTTGTTCAGCAACATAACAAGCTCGCTGAGAGTTGAACTTGGGACATCTTTCAATAGTTGCTCTGAATAACACACACAACCAATGTAAAATTAAAGCAAAAACAAACTAACACAACAACAACAACGAAAAAACAACAAACAAAAGAACAAAAAACCCCAAAGAATTAATAAAGGTGAGTATTCATATTTATCGTGATTCGAGGTAACTTATCTTTTTGCTTGATGTTTCCTCGATTTAAGATGAAAGATGCCTACATCCTTTCTTGAATAAGCAAAATTTTTCAATTATTGTTTATTCTACCCCAAACGCGCTTAAGTGTTACATTCAAATTACGTCCTTTTTGAAAAGTTCTAGAACACGCGGTTAAATTTTCTTGTGTATATATATATATTTATTGTTTTTTTAGAGGGCACGGTAACGAATCTTGCAATCTGATTGGTTCTTTACCCGGTCAGTATTTTCCTATCTCTGCCCACGGGCCACGGTAACGCTTTCGTGAATCGCCGGGTGCATCCTAACTTTCGTTGTCATTTTTCATAAATATACCTCGTTTTCCGGCTGGGCAGTATTTTTAAGCAAACACGTCGGTCACTACCTCAAGCCGATAAATAACTTTTGAATCCTCTCTTTTCTCTCTCTCAAATCACTTTGGTTGACAGAAAAATATTGGTTTAAGAATGAATTTGTATAAACAATATTGGTTGACAAGCGGCCTAAAAACCGTCTGCAATTAATTTTAATCGTTCACAAAAAGTACCCAGAAAGTTGAAACGTGAGGTATTTGGTTACAGTTAAACTGAACGATGGAACTTTCATTCATTTAATATCTGAATTTTCTCGAGCAATTTGTTCATAGTGAAATAGCGAGCGAAGTTTTAATTTAAGTTCTACAACTAATATACGCTCCCGGTGAGTCTTTCCAATTCCGTTCAATTTGGACATTTGTACCGTAAATTGCACAACAGAAATTGAAGGAATTTTTTTAGAAAAGGCCGCATTAAATTCCCTTGTGTCTCGTTGGAGTGTGCCGTTCGTATTTAGTTTTTGTGAAGCAAAGACCAGAGTTAAACACGCCATTACAGCAAACAAACGAGCAAACTCTCACAACTTCAAAATAAAAAAATTGAATTTGCTCACAATTACTTTCCTCGCCGTTTACTTAATGAACAGAGGTAAATCTTCGTACATGAATGAATGGTCGATGAGAGTGAGTAATACTTTCCGTTAGATCATTGACTGATTTTGAAGAAAATATTGTCGTGACAGTCCTTGCCAAACTAGTTCTGTTGGTTTTCAAATGTTCCTTCGCTTTTTTTTCTTGCGCGCTCTCTAATTGACAGGTGTCAGATTGTGACAGATACTTGTAAAAATAATGTTTCAAAGTTTGTTTGGAAGCCTTTTAAATCACCTTTATCGTTACGGAAATGAAAATGTTTCGCTGAGGCATCTCTCTTAAATTTGCATCACCTCTATTTCAACTACCATTTACTCACTCAAAAATTGTTCAGTTTATGGAAGATCTTGCCGTATTTACGGCCATAAATCATTCGCGTTCTTTCGGAAAGAATTTCGTCAAGTTTAAAAACAATAAATATGTTATTTACCGGCTAAGGGTCGGTCCGTATGGTGAAAAACTGTGACCTCGGTCTTGAAAATGCTGCCCTCGGCCTACGGCCTCGGGCAGTATTTTCAAGACCTCGGTCACAGTTTTTCACCATACGGACCTCCCAGCCGGAAAATAACATATATATATGCGACAAAACGTTTTCATTTGCTTATAGACTTAAATAATTTAATAAATGTCAGGAAATTGTGCTTTGACAGAAAAAAAAATAAAAGTAAGATGTTCAGTTTTATGCAAATAAAAGTTTCGAAGTTTACTTCGGTTGCGTCCAAACAGTTTTTGTAAGGTCAATGCCTTACAAAAATGTTAGTAATTTCGAGTTACATGAATTTGTTTCCAAAAATGCAAATCTCATGCAGCAACCAGACAAAACTGTCATGTTATACGTTTACAAGTTAATATTAGTCTTTATATTCTCCGCACTTTTTCTTTTTACATTTCTTCTGGAATTGACAAGGAGAATTTATCTGACAATCAGGAGCATCTTAAATTGGTGATCATTTCCTTTATTCTCATGACCTTCATATTTGATTCAAGGATGATACTGTGAGGAGAAATTAGAAACCAGTCACTCTTAGAGGTTTAAGGGTTTAACGGTTTACGAAAACATTCTCACCGGGGCCTGTGATTCTTTCTGTAGTTGTTCTTACTGATGGACCGGTGGAGTAGCTTGCTGTTACAAAAAAAAACAAAAAAATGCTCAGTTTTTCACATATCTGACATTTATTTCTGTTTTTGTTTTCGTTTTGTATTATTATCAGTATTTTTATGAATATAATCATAATCATTATATTCATCATATTTACTACTAACATTGTTAGTATCATTTGGAATATTCCTACATTTTGTTTGCTTTTTGATTTGTTTTGTTTTACTTTTTGTCTATTTTAGAATCAATAGAGATTGTCCAAACCAAGTAACTAAATCGTAGTACGACTCTTTAATTCTTAGCATTACCTCTTCGCTGCCCGGAGTAACAAGTCATTCGCGATCTGTAACCAACATTTACGTTTCCCCCAGTAACGAATACTGAGTATTTTCCTTGTGTTGCTAAAAAAAAAAATAAAAGGCAAATACAAATATCAGAAGAGGGCTATCGATTAATGTAGCGTACAAAAAAGCCCTCGTTACTGGAGCTTCGGCGCGAGCGTTTCTTCGCCCGCGGGAAAGTGGGAAGCCTTGAACAACACGAACCAACGAGGGGTCGATCCTCGAAGGGTCTAACATTATTAGCGCCAGACTCCCAGCTAATCTCTATCCGACTCATCTGAAATTTTCCCTTGGGAGGAGAAACTTGTGTCTATCAGCGTTAATGATAAGGGCTGCTCGCATGCTACGATCAATGAAGTTCGTTCAAATTTTATGGTTACACTTATAGTTTTCAGTTGTAACGCGACAATTCGTTACAACAGAGAGGCTTTCCTCAAACAATGTAGTAGTGTTTCCTTTAAGGAAGAAACTGAAGCAAAGTGTTTTTTTTTCTACGCCTAGCTGTGTATTCTCATGATTTGCGTGGAAAGCCTCTTTCGATTAAAAAAGTCTAGGAAGTATAAAGCAGCATCAGTGTACCTTGTAGGAGCCCAGCCATCAGCTTTGTCAACACTAGGAGACAAAATTGTAATACAAGTGGCATGAATTATACTTTTAATGTACATGAAAAAATTACGCGCTTCTGATTAGCTGAAAACGAGCGTATTTTCATGTAACGCGGGTGCAAAGTTGTAACGTGAGTGCAAATGTCAAATAGCGCGCCTAAGCTTTCGAAATTTCGTCTGTAATGACTTTCTGCGATGTCTTTTCGTGTACACTATTGACAAGTAATAACATCATTTCTCTTACTATTAATTTGGTGTAATGAGCACTTGACAAATTTTCAAAGACTACAAATTGCACTTGCCTTACGTGCTCGGGCAATTTTGCTGTCTTTGAAAAATGTATTCGTGCTTATTTACATCAAATTGCACTCGTAAGCATGTAATCACATGTAATTATTTTGTTTTGTGTTTATTATTATTATCATGCCGCTCATTGAAATTGCTTTATTAGAAAAATGTCCGTTTTCAAACACTATTCTAACTTTGAATAACCAATATGGCTGGTGAAAGTTATTATCCGACAAGACCTTATTGGGAAGTTTGTCGTATCTTACTGGTGAGGATATTGATAACATCGTTCCCGCTTTTGCGACTCTTTTTCTTTGAGAAATCAGTGGATTTGCGATGCTCAGCACAAATAGAGAAAATTTGTGCAATGGACCAAGCCTATTCCAACGCACTTACTATTTAAGAATTATATTATGACCTCGATAATTCTATTGAGGTGATAGTTGACGAGAAAGGACGTGGACCGAATCAACTATCACGCATATAAATTTCGCAGGAATAATCTAATTTTACAAAAGAAATCAGTTAATCGAAATTAACATCGCGACAAGTTCGTGTTTTTATTTTATTTTGTTTAAATTCGTACACTATCAGACTACTCATTCAACATGAGATAGACCGCGAGTAGCGTAGCCAAACAAATTGCATCGTCTGTCATCGAACAGAAGTTCTGAGATCTATGCTATTCCTGTGTTTATAATAAATGATAGCAGACCGATAAAGTACCGTCCTAAAAAAGCTTTAATCATCGAATCAATTCCGGCTTGAACTACTTTCACTTTCACCACCACAGTTAAAAGTAAGAAATCTGTTACTGCTTTGAAAATCATAACGCAAAATGTAGTTGCGAGAGAAGCATTTTAATCCTCTTCTTTTACGGAAAGAGTTTCTTTGGCAAGCAAGTCACTTTGTCTCACTCCTACCGGTAATCATGCTGTTTAACTGGCCCTTAAATTATTTATTCCCATTCTTTAATTATGCTTTTTGGACGTAGATCAAAATAAACAGTGGGTTATAAACTTGTAAAGAAGATGCGTCGCGGATACGACGAATATAGAAAGTGAAAATGGCTATTTTTAGTAATCCCCTGTCGCGATATATGAAGACGTTATAATTGCAATATAAAAGTTTGTTCGCACAATTGTGCATCTTAAAAATGATGAAACGCAAAGACCTAAAACAGCAGAAAATGGGTAAAGAAGAACAGGAATGAAAAAAAAAATATATATTTGTGATCAGTACTTCGAAATCAATCCGAACTATTAGGGAAACTGTAAAACTCGCTTTCGTGATCAATTTAAATAACACTGAGTAGACTTTGCTGCGCGATACCTCAGCCTTTTGATGATCTCAGTCATGGCTGACATTGGATAGTTCTAAATCTTGCTTCAATTGTTTGAAGTCAAGAGGAAAGTTTGCAATTTCTATCACGAACGATAAGTTATAGAAACAAACTAATATCAACATATTCGAACAGTAATAAAGGTTTTTGTTCATGACACTTACGTATTTAAAATACGATCTTTACACTTGCAAGTCCAGCACTGTAGGTATAGAAATAAGCCCAGCTTTTGGCTCGACTAGGACTTAAAAATCTCTTCTTTCTCTCACATATATATGGTAATTTTATTTTTCCTAATCTGTGAAAAGACCTTTTTATCCTCTCATTTCGAAAGTGCAAATGGGGAAAGCCCTTTGAGTTGTCATTTGTATTTTTAGCCTTAAAATGCCTTCAGACTTTATGTAGCCAGGCGTGGGCGAACTAACGTTTTTCGACCTAACAGAATCTTTCAGTTTCAAAATCCTGAGTGAAAATGGAATATTCTCCAGTGTTTTATTTCAAGACATTCTGACAGTTAACGTCATTAATTCTTTGTCTGTATGTATGTGTGCATGTTTCTATATATTGGCTCATATTGTAAGCGCTAAAGTTGCACATAATGCTGTTAAATTTAACCTTCTAGCCAAAACTTAAAAAAAAGTGTTGTATCAAAAAAAAGTTTGAAATTTACATGAGAAAGTGGATTATTCATAGTTTGCTACCCCATTAATTCTGTTTAAAACTTTGATCTCATTAAATCTTAAAATTTCATTCATCATAAGATTATAATTTTCATTCTCTGTTGAGTTATAAATTTAATTATTGTGTGCTAATTCAAACTTAAGACGACGGTAGAAAGTTCACAATATACCTTGAAAATATGAAAACCTAAGTTTTACGGCAGCTTATAGAATTAAAACAAATCTGCTGCTTTCCACAAATTTTGCAAAGGTGTTACTCGACCTGTGCTCAACATTTCACATAGAGCAATACAAACACAAAGAAAATTCACATAAAACTTCTTTGAATAAAAACTTTCACAACATGTAGGTATAAGTATCCAAAATTAACAGTTGATGGGCTAGGAACCATGAAATGCCATTGTGGGCTGAAAAACGTAATTTGCATCTCATTTGCAACAGTTTCTCTGCAGCCACAGTACGTTGCAATGGGGAAAACAAGTAAATAGTGAAGGTCATGCCATACTGAGATATAAATATTAGTATTAGAGAAGACTGCAAGCCTTTAATTCATTTTCATGAATTACAGTAAGAAAGTCAAAGTGAACAACTCTGAGAGGAAAAACGTCAACTCATTTTATTTATAGTTAAGGCTAACTATCGGTTGATGCACAATGAAGTATTTTAAAGGAGGTAAATTACCTAATTTATCTTTACAAGAATAATTTTTTCCTATTTTGTGACTTTTTTTAAGTTTGATTGCTTTTGTATTTTTTAACTTTTTTTGTTTGCATCTTTATTTGTTTGTTTTTTCCATAACACACTAGAGACTTGACCTAACTCAGTAATTAAGGTTACTACATAGATGAACAGTTTCAATCTATTGATGGCTGTTACATTATGTCTATTCTGGATAAAAAAAGGCCAAAAAATTTTGGTCCAATTCCCATGGCAACCTTTACCAAATTTATATAGGTACAATAGTATAATCATAATGCCAAAATCTGTCTCTAACATGAAATTAATATTATTTTTGTTTCTGTTTTGGTTGACCAAAATTTTGTGAAAGGAGGACCTTTACGACACACAGTAAAACATGTGTATGATTAAAATCTTTGACACATTTTTGACTTTTTAACTCCATTCCTTTCACAATTAGAGGACTGGCATTTCTCACTGGTATTCTGTGGCAAGGGAATTCTGCGGCAAGGGAATTCTGCGGCAAGGGAATTCTGCGGCAAGGGAATTCTGCCATAAATATATTAGACATTTTGCTATGAAAATTCTCAGTTCTAGCTAAGATATAACAGAGCCTGCGTCAAGCAGTATTGTAGCATATAGTAATTAATGTTGATAAATAAACTATAATGACATTCAAACCAATAATTTTGAAAAGAATATAAATAAATAAATAAATAAGAGATCAACATTTCGGTAACATCAACAGAAGCATAATTTGAAGAGGAAAATGAACAAAAAACTTTGTTTCCACTAATGAACAGTTTACTGAGAAATATTTAAACAATTAACAAGCTCCTCCAAAGCATTAATTGTACTGTCTTCAAAATGTCAGGGGTTCACATGGCTGCTTCCCATCTGCAACAGGGTTAACACCTCTTCTGAGCTCTCCTCCTCTGAAACAAGACAAGACAGTAGTGATTACAAGCTCCCTCTGATTCTCAGAACTATCTTAAAAGTAATATAACTGAAATAATATTTAATAAATAATATAACTAATAAAAGAAATTTTTTTAATCTGCTCCCTTGGGTATCCTAAGTTTCTCACTTTGTGATACCAAAGAGATGCTGATGATCTGAGTTAATTCCTTTATAACCCAAAAACAGGATTGAAATAATAAGGGTGTATTTTAATTTCCTAACAGTCCTATTGTAGTCTTCTGATGGGTTGTTTCTTGCACAAGATACATGCATCAACATCATTAACACAATCTTGTCATTGTCATTTCTATCTTTAAATTAAGTGCCAACAACAGAAACTAAAGAAACATCAATAACAGACAGTTGGATCATCATGTTTATCTATTACTTTAAAAACATTTCAAATAATCAAGAAACTATGTCCAATTTGGTTTTTGAAAAAGAGACATGATAAATGTTTTTTTTGTCTGCAAAAAAAAAAAAAAGAAAAAAAAAATGAAAAAAAAAATGAAAGAATGAAACAGAACACACAAAAGAAAAAAAGATATTTTTTGACTGGATGAAAAATTAAATTCTACATACAAAAAGTGTAAAATTTGCACCCATGTGGCAGTGGGTAAATGCTTCACCCTTGAATATAGCTTGTACCTGTAACACTTGGATGAAGATCTGGATGGTCAGGATAGCCAGCTTTAATGAGGACACTAAGGGCATCATACCTCTGCATCTCCCTCAACACTTCCACCAGGTGGCCAAGATTCACGTTGCGTTCCTTCATCAGTTGGAAAATTGCATCCATACCATGGCATTCATGGTCTGTGTTGTCTTTTAGTGATATTGCCTCTTCTAGTGTCAAGTTGAAGAGTTTCGCTGCTAAATCTATTCGGTCTCTTATCAACAGTGCACTGAGTTGAGAATATACAGTGTAAGGTATTGATGATATCAATTGATCTGAAAAGAAATTAATCAAAAACTCCTGTTGGTAATGAGCTGTGATTGCAATCCACACAATGAGAATAATATTGATCCTCCGATCCCTTACCTACAGTGACTACCTTAGAGCACTCTAAGTTTAAAATTCCACATATCCATATATATATGCCTATTATATTTTCCTCTTTTACTATATGGGGTCTCAGGACATCTCAAAATGACACTGTTTCTAATCAGAAATCTCTATGCGGACAACATTGGAAAATCTATGACTCCTGTGAAGGTAATGTGATGAGAGTTAAACTGAACAAAAAAAACACTGTCTATTTTCCTTATTAATTAATATTTGCTGTTCACATTTATACTATTATGTAGAGAGCAGCACTGAGAGAGCCGATGCACCTGGCCTAGGACTGGAACCAAAATCTCTTAATTCAGCATATACCAAACATAAGAAATTTCTCAGTAAGCTAAGATTATGGGTGGTAAGCACTTTTTACCATGGAATAATAAGACTATGTATTACCTGGACCAGTAATTTTTGCAAAAGTTGATTTTGATGACAATGTGTGATATCTTGTTTTATTACCTTTAAAAATAATAGTAAAAACGTTTCATGGATTTAAGGTTCAATTTTTTTAAGACAGACTTGAAATGAATAATTTTTTTACACTATCTTTGCTTAATACATATGTACATGAACTGTTTCATCTCTAGCATCTAGTTTCCCCTATCAGAATTACAGTTGAATCCAACAGTATGTTTATGGAAATAAGGAAAATGACACTTAGAGAATATTTATGCTGATGTTTGGATGTAAGGGGTTAATTAAGCCAAAGTGAACTGTATTTACCTGATCTTGTTACTCTCTAATATAGCTGCTACATATCTCCCTTAATTCAACATATTCAAACTAAAACAAATTTCTTGAAAAAAAATTTCCCTACCTGTTCTGTATGTGACATCCATTCTTGAATTATCACCACAAAGGACATGCCCACCACTAACATTGACTTTAAATTTTCTATTCCCTATTTGAAACATGGTGCAACTTTGTTATAATTTCATTATGTATGTTGGGAACACACATGTAAACAGCATAGATAATTTTAACAAACTTTTAAGGAGATATTTTCTAAATTACAGCAAAAAAGATATTTACATTGAGTTATTCTTAGTGATTCAAAATTTGAGAACAAATTGGAGAAGAATAAATTAAATAAAAACTTATAATTTCAAACAAGAGTTCTAGCGAAGCATTCATATAATTTGGCAAGGTCAGTAAAACTATAACAAAATATTTAACTTCTCTCCTTGCCTGTGATTATTTATAATAATGTCAGATATGTCATTTGCCAAAAAGAATAACGCTATTAAACTCTGGGTTGTTGCCAAGCACCAGCAGCTTGCAAAATTTGCAGAATGAAAAAGCGGCGATCCCCAGTTGGATTTTTGACCGTGAATGCACTACAGGGACTTTTGAGCAAATTAATGCACTTACAATCCCTGAAAATCTTTGAGTTGGCCTCTCTTAAAATTTCAGTCAGCCGCCCGATTTCTGAGCTACAACCTTGCATTACAACTTTAATTAAATATGAAGTTTTTTTATCCAAATTTCTTCAGCTTTAGTACGATTTCAACTTAATTATTTTCATGCTATTACAGAGCTTGTAGCTGCCTACGAAATATGCTTCACCGCACACAGTTCCTTAATTTATTACAATTAAAGTCAGGCTCAAATACTTTACACTTCATGCACACAAAAGCTGCCTTCTGTTCTTCAGTAGCCGAATAATTTCTGGGACGAAAAAATAAAACTACATAAAGCTGACGAAGATCGCGAGAGCCCTCGCTGAACACGTTGAACAATCTACAGCAGCTCCGCTTGGTAACCAGTGTGACTTACATTCAAGTCATAATGGAGAAAAGAAGAGCTTTTCGAAGTAGAATTAATCACATAAGACATTATGTTCATCAAAATACCTGCATTCTGTACATTCATATTTACTTCTGAAATTGACTATTCTCTGTAGCTTCTTTCGAGTGTTTCCCAGCGTAAAACCGTCGTTACGAGTCAGTCCGATTTATAGTTATACGAATTCAATGTTTGGCTTGCAGATTGATTAGTGCAAACTGTTATTTAACAGTAACGACGCAACATCCACTCAGACAGTGACGTACAGTATAATTTTGAAAAGGAAACCGATAACAATTTATTTTGGGAAAATTACCTTTGGCATTGGGGAATCCCCTTACTCATGTGTTTTCCATTGACATCAACGCGTCCTCTGTGTGATTTTAGGCCTTTTAAAGGCATGCCAACAAGCGGGAGTCGGTGATTCTCTGGTATTTTACCTAACACTGTCTTAGATATCACCTCTGTAGATGTATGAACACATTTTCATCCCGAAAAATGGCAGAAACTGGGAACGGATTATGCAAGGCACTCTGAACATTCTAAGATGAAGTCCAAAATGGAAATCAATCGACTGGGAACTAATAATCGAACCCAGTTCTCCTCGTGAGTACCTGAAAGTTTAGCCGGAAGAGAAAATCCCAAGTTCCTGAAAATTTCTTCCCCATCTAAACTTCCGATGTTAAAAACGAACACGCGAGTCAAAATCATTTCGAAGGTGCGGTTGGAAGTTACGAGTTCCCTCAAACTTTTTCCCTATCTTATAGGCTCTCTTTTACAGCTAATAGTTAAAATTTTGGCCATTTTATGGCTAACGATTACTTTCTTTCCATTGTGATGAAATTTTAATTTTATAGTAAACTTTTTTACAACGGTTACAATTTGCAAATTTTTACGCGTAACGGCTTAATTTGTTGGCCGTTTTACGGCTAAAAAGTTAACCCTATCGAGAACCCTACCTTAGTGAGCGTTTGAATATTCTTGTACAGGAAGCGGATACACTAAACACCACCTCAATAGAGCCCCATCGTTCTTTACATGTTTCGACATTAGTAAATTCATAAATCTGCTGGGTTTGGACTTCCTGCCTGAGCAGTTTTCACGAAATGCACAGCTAATTTTATATTTAATGCGCTTTGTTATCTTTGGTTTCACATCCGCCCACAGACCTTAGAACTTCCACGGATTTATGGTTATAGCTTTCAAGTACGTACTCAGCATCTGACGGGTGTGTTATTGCAATTCACCTCTATTTTGGTACTATTGTACATGAGGTTTAATAGTAATTGCCATTCTTTATTTTGCCTCAGCCAAGTCATTCCGCTAAGAACTGAAAGTTACTCATCCTTAAGTCTAAAATTTCTTGCTGCTTCATAAGTCTAGCCAGGTACTGAAACCATTCGCGTTTCATACAACGAACTGAATAGTCAAACGCTAGAATTGGTCAGTCATTTCAGTTGAGACGCGAAGCTAACGTCGAAAATGCAATGTCAGACATGACACACGTTTTTGAAAATGATAGTGAAAGAGTTACGAACGTGTTCAGCCTGACCTTTTTAGAGGAAAGGAAGCAAAGAAGCCACACGAATAAAACACTGAGTCCCTCATTCTTGGCAATATTGGCATATTTTCCGTCCGATATACTCGTGATCACAGTCATTGCACGGAATATAAGAAATAGCGTCGGTTCGTTGTTCTTTCGTAAAAGGATCCTTAGGTTTGGCAATATTGGCATATATTTGCCAAACCTAGGGATCCTGCTGTCACGAAAGAAGAACGAACCGACGCTATTAATTCTATTCCGTGCAATGACTGTGACCATGTATATACCGGACAGACCAAACGTCAGTTTGTTACACGTTTGAAGGAGCATCAAAAAGAGGTCTTCTTTTGCGAAAAGGGAAATTCAGCTTTGTCGGAGCACACATGCCTAACCCACAAGACTTGCACGCAGATTTAACGAGCAGATAACGAGAGGAATAAGTCCTCTCCCCACAAAAGGCTTGAGTGCTCATCAGAGAACATCTCTATGATTTGACGCAATGAACTGATCTGACAAGCGCTTAACCACTAAACATAAAAATAAATTCACAACTTGTAATACTCATCGTAGAGAAAAAAAACCCTCTCTTGTAATCGGAGAGAACTGCCCATTCATGGCTCTTCATTCTTTAATATAATAATCAAACTATCACGTTCGAGATATCAAAGAATCTTTTACGTTTAAGGGTTAAACCTTTTCTAGACCTGTTTGTGGGCAGTAAAAGAAGGAAAGTATCATTTAAAAGTTAATATGCTTTTTCAGTTTCTCTTTCAACTTATACGCTCTATTTACACCGTATCACAATATATGTGTGCGATTCAGAAGTGTATTAAAATATTTCCCTACTCTAACTCTCCCCGTGGGGAGTTACCTGAGTGACTGGGCGAGAAGAATTTTCTGCCTCTATGATAGTCCTGTCCACAATTTTTCCAAGGATGTTTTAAAAAAGCAAACTACCACGTTTTAATCAAATTATTTCGCAGTTTCTTTTATACCACATCTAATTTAAATACACCATTTCCATTCACAGAATTAAGACATCTTGGTTAAGAGAAGACTTGTCTGTATGCCTCTGATCGTCCATTTTGATGGCGTAATCTTTTAAATCTTGAACCCTGAGGACAAGTAGTAAACAAAAGGGAAAAGGGAACAAGAGAAGAGTGAGAAGTAATTAACTACAAATTTGTACACAAATCAAGCCTTTACAATCTAAAATAAGTAAACACAGTCTGCGTACTATTCTCTACTTTCCTAAGCTGTTGAACGATCAAGAGCTTCTCCAGTCAGTGATCACTTCCTTGGTTCTCGTGACTTACATGTATGATTCAGGGGTGATATTGTAAGGAGAAATTAGATGTTAGTCACTCTTAGGGGTTAAAGGGTTAACCTCGGTGAAAGTCAACAAAGCAAGTAGGCTAGTACTTTTGATTGAGGGGCTCAATTCGGGCGATTTCCAGCGCAATAATCAGTGGACCACGGTTCTTTCAACTATGACGTGCGAAAGGAGATTGGAGCGGATGGGGGTTGGGGAAGAGCAGCAGCCTACGATAAAACAGCAAACGTATATTGTGTCGTTGAGGTAGGCTAGTTCTACGTACAGTACTTACTTGTAATTTGCTATGCTGTCTGTTACCCATTCTAAAGACACAGGGATCGTGTTCAAGTGACGACAGACAGCTGTGACACAAAGGAAGAAAGATGTGTAAAAAAGATGATAATATTAACTTAGTAGAAAAAGGAACAATGGCCAAAAATAAAATTGTTTCAAACAAGATAAAGGTAATCAGTTTTCATATGAGAAGTGACAGCGTAACAAAAAAAACTGACAAGAACAAAAAACAAAAACAAGGTGAAATGTTGACTGTAGCACAGCGTAGAACTAAGAGAATGAGCCTTACCGTTCAAGTGATCAATGTTTGTTTTCGTATCTTTATCAAGGACAACAACTTTTCGGCCATCCTAGAAAGACAATAGCATTCACTTAATGCCAAGCTCAGGGGATGCATCGGAAGTGTTTTTAAGTCGGGGAAGGAAGAGGGAAGGGGGATGGGAGATGGAGCAACACTTTCGCCATACAGGTAATTTAGGGCATGCTAGTTAGTTCTGTTATTATAAGTCACCACTTTTCTTATTAAAGACATGCGTTGCACTACCTTAAAAGGCTACATCCTTATCTAGAATTTGGAAAATGACAATGAGTTAAAGAGAAAAAAAACACAAACAAACAAAAGAGACAAAATATATAAGGAAACATGAAGAAATGAAAATGAAATTAAAAGAGGAGAACAAATAGACTCACCTTTCCGATTCTTTTTAAATTTTCAACATCGGAAAAGACACGTGCTCCACAAAATTTTAAAAGCTGGCTGAGCTGGTCTGTAGTTGAAGGAAAAAAAAAGCCATTTAATAAAGTCATTTTTTGCGCCGCTCGCCTCGCGCTTGCCTCCGTTCGCCTGAAAACGCAAAAAAATCACACCTGTTCTGCAGGCTATTTAAGAAATTAAAAAAAGATGAGATTTTATGCAAGATGTAAGAGCTATAAAGGCTCACAACTGAACAGCTTCTCAAAATTCACTTTAATGCCACAAATCTTTACAAGGAGCAGACAATTCAAAAGAAGTACCTTTTGCGACCGCTGCACTAAACTTGCCAAAGCAGAGAACGTGGAAGTCTTCGAACAATAGTGCTTCCTGGAAAAAATAATAAGTAGGAGACGAGTTTTGGGAGAGATATACCTAGAAGGCAAGACCAAGCAAGAGAAAACCTTCAACTGGTCAGCTGGGTTCAACCGATGTTCGTGAGATCTTAAGTTCGGTGCTACATCGCAATAACAACGAAGTCTACCGCTTGCGAAATTAATCGGGGTTTTGTATAAAATCTCACTTTCATCGCATACAGAGGCTAGTTGAGTGGTAAATGCTACAGAGTGTTAGGTACAAATTTAAACGTTTGGTATTGTTTCATTTCCTAACAAAGGCATATATTTTTTTAGACATACCTTCTTACTTCTAGCTGTTCTTGCCAAGCAAGGGATAGAAGTTTGTCCAAGACCAGCGTCACCCCTTACTTCATAATCCGCCTGAGGAAAAAAAATAATGTATAACTCTTAACCCTTTACACGCTAACATCGGTATTCATATCCCCCATATTCTGTTCTCCTTTCATTTCCTCTGGAGCTGACAAGAAGAATTTGTCTGAAAATCAGGAGCTTCCTAAATTGATGATCATTTCCTTTATTCTCATGACCTTAACATTTGATTCAAGGGTGGTACTGTGAGGAGAAAGTAGAAGCCAGTCACTCTTAGGGGTTAAAGGGTTAAGGAGTGAACGCTTGTTATTCTCCCCTTGATTGTGGAAAAAATGTAACTGTGGCATTCAAGGGATGGTGCCATTATGAAACAATCCATGGGTAAGTAGCCTTAAACTAATCGAAAATATGTTTCTCTCGCGCGTGATTTTTTCAAGCGAATGATCGAAAAGACAGTCAGACAAACGGACTGGTAAATTAGCGGGCGGACATTCACTGAATTACACGGAGGCTAGAATAAGTACTCTAGTCCAGCTTTAAAGCTGAAATCGTCCAACCCATAAAAATAACGAAAAGTAAATATATATGTGCTAATATTGAAGACCTACTTACCTCCGCTACAAGTGCTTTGGCTGCAATACACGCAGTGATCCCTAAAAAAGAAGAAAAGGGAAAATTGTTGCAAAAAGAAGACACACGAAGAAAACATTTTTTGTCGCAATTCAACTGCTGTCATGCAAAATGCAGCAAAGTCAAATGACGTAACCACATTGAAATTTAGTTGCTGCTAAAAACACTTTTCTGCGCAAAAGAGAAACTCGATGTATGTGGCTACTTTTCTTTCCTTTTGAGGTGTACTCAGAGTAATCTGCCTACTATCAAACTGGAAAATATCATGGAAATGACGTGCACTAAACAAGCGTTCAATCACTCTTCATAGTAAGGCTAGCTACACGAGGTCGCACGACGATGCGACCCCTGGGCTTTGATTGGCTTTTCGAGCTGGAAAGATGGGTTTATATCCAGCCTTGTTGACCTAGCACTTGGTTAATAGCGCTTGCTTCAAAACACAAAAGGCATGATTACTGTAGCAAGAAAGAAAAGTAGGATAGCGAAGCGGAGAGTAGCAAAGGTATATCGGACTCGACTGGCAAACTGACACTGTGAACTTACAGTGATGACTGACAATCCATTTGCCAAGAGCCAATCCCAGTAGGTACTTCATGGTATAACTATGACGTGTCACCTGCATGTTTTCATCTGAAAGGAGCAAAATTCATTGCCGTTATCATCTTAGAACACAATTTGACCTTATTATGTTTTATGATAAATTTAATGATGTTTGATAAGTCAAACATTCTTGTACCTGATCCGCCACAATAATCTTCTTTGATAAAAAATCCCTCAAAATAAAACTAAGCCCCCCCCCCCCCTCAAAAAAAAAATTTACTACTTTCAGTCAATAAAACACTCCTTACGAGAATCAAGTTTAAATTCTTATGTTTCGTTGTCAGACTCAATATAAACACACATTTATAAATCAATTACCCGGCAACTTCTCTACGTACAACTTGATGAATCAGAAAACTTGAAAAATACAAGTGATAGGTTTCGTTCTTTGTTAAAGCTCTACTTCCTGGACAAAAAAAAATTAAAATTAAATAGAGAAATATTAAATAAAAAATTTTAGTCATGTAGAACTGAAAAAAAAAAAAAAAAAAAAAGAGAGAAGGACAAAACCCTCACGCAAAATTTTACGTAATACGGTATGTAGAGAAATCTGGAAATTTGTGATACATGTACACATACCGTTGGTCACACAGTGAGCATCCGGGTGATGAGGAATTCTCAATAGTACACTTAAAACGACGTACCAGACAATATTTACCAACCTGTTGCCATGATCACGTGAGTAGTCTTGCTGTTAAATTCGCTAGCCAGCTTCCCGCCATACGTTTCGGCAAGAACACGAGCTTCCGCCTGCAATTAGATCAACAATTGTAAGCTACAGCGATAACCGGCCTGACTGAATACATTAAATGTTTTAGTTCAAAAAAGAAGGATAACACAAAGTATTCCATACGTTCCATACATGCTGCAAAAGATCATCAAATGCTCCTGATTTTTTGATGATTGGGACGTAACTCGCCTGTTACACCAGTGGCAGCCACTTGTGGAAAAGTTATTGAAAGCTTCACATTTAAGCTCATTTCTGATGTATTTGGTCGGTGTAAAGGATCGCCGAGACAATTGTTTGGACGAGTCGTTGCAAAAATCCTAAGAACGACCCGAGCGTCATTCTTAAAATCTGTCAGTTGGCGCTTTCTGTCGGCCCTGGAGAACTTCCGCTGACCACCTCAAACGACTTTTTTCTCATTCTAATTGAATAACAATAATTATAGGGGGATAGAAATCTCAAGTTCCAGAGCAAGCGATATACTTACCAGCTGCTTCCTGTTTAGACGAGTAGCCACAAAAGATGGAGGTTTAGTCTTCTCACTTCTTAAGTTGTCCTTCTTCCGGTTCCTCGGGCTCTCTGGTGTGTTCGTGGCAGTGCTCAGTTCTATGAATGTCTCATCGGATAACCGACATTGAGCACGGGACACACCCTCAATCAACAGGCCATCAGCTGACAGAGAATCTCTTGATGTACTTTCTTGGGATCGAGCATCACGTGTCACAACACGTGCTCGGTCATGCGGCATATCGTCACGAGACGCAGTTTTATGTGACAGTGGCCCCGTAGAGTTCCTTCCAGAGATCGTGGAGGCTTCAGCAGAGCGCTTGCGTGAATAAATGAAAGGAGATCTCTTCTTTATAGGCGATAGTCCTTTTGCCAACCCATGTGATATTGGAGAATGACTGGCCGCATTGACATCTTTCACTTTTCTCGTAAACAGCAAGCTAACAACTGGAGATTTTCTGGGGACAAGTTCATCGACTACTTTTCTCCTCTTAACAAGCAAAAGAGACCCAGTCTTAGAATTCACAGGGTCCCTATCGTCAATAACAATTAAACCTTCATCTCTTTCCTGAGATTTTTTAATCTCACGGGAACTGCGCGGTGGAGAAGGCGTCTTATCTTGTCGGTTTCCGACCGCTGTGATGCTTAATCCATCATCTTCGTGACTAGGTGACAAAGCACGCTTCCGTGAGCGCGATCTGACAGCATTTTCGTTCTCTTCAAGATTCTCTTTTCCGTTACAAGGCGTATTTCTTAGTTCGCAGTATTCCTCTGTAATGCTGGTAGTTATTTCCTCACCAGCAATGTCTTCATCTTCATCTGACGATTGCCCCTCCTGATTTAGATAGCGCGAAGCGTTTTTCAGGGGAGAGGACAGTTGCCGCATGGGAGGGATGCTCTTGGGTGTAAGCGGTGGGGGTGGAGTGAGTGAAGACGTTATGATGGCACTATCACGAGGATCTTAAATTGTAAAATTAATCTGAAAGTGTAAACGGCTTTTTTGGAAGGAAGAGTTCAAGTCACAATTACAGCTAACCAATAATTTGTTGGGTAATACCGACTTTACTTTACTTTTACCTTGGATTAATTTAATCAAGTCAGTAATTTTTGCGACTACGCCTCTCTTTTTCTCGGTTTACAATGGTCACAAAATGGCAAACGGAGGAGGAAGGGGAGATCGAAATCACTGCAATGAAAGCTATATGTTTTCAATCAAGCCTTACAACCAACCACAATGTCATTCCAGTATTGAAGATACAAATTTCAGATTTGACAAATGAATCTGCATTAAGAAGAATAACACACAATGAGCTCAAACAAGTTCCTTTACATGTACAGCTGTACCTTCTTCCATGCAGTCCACGTCATCATCTATTTCTATGTTTCCTTCCTTTTGTTGCTCGTCTGTTTCAGCAAGATAAGCTCTTAGCTCGTCCATCTCTTTTTCCATCGCTTCAACATCCTGGCGAAGAACCTCCATTTTCTGAAAAAGAAAAAAAAAATTCCACTCCTATTCAATCAAATAAAGTACAAGTAACTCTAGTCTGTGAGGGGCTTGAGGGTAAATTTCTTTGGTTGTAGGTACAACAACCAGCCTCTCCACAACTGAGACTTCAGCACGCTTTAAATTATGTTTTACGCCCAAAAATTACATAGAAATTTAGCCTGGCCTCTGTAATAACATCATATCGGGGTTTTACTGCATGTGAAGAGCTCTTTAACCCCATTGTCTGCGGAAAGAAATGTCAGACTCTCCATGGCAACGTAAATTAAGGAATGACGATCAGAGATATTTAAGTACATGTAAGCCTTCAAATACTGTCCATTGTAACACGATAACTCGATATGGAGGAGTTAGTGATTGAATGAAAAGACCTACCTGAGTAGAGGCGGCAGCTTCTGATAAAACTGTAGCCGACGAAGCACCAGTACTGTCCAACGCTTTACACGAAGCTAGAGGATACGATTATTTGAATCCTTTAGTTCACAATTTAGCATGCAGTTTACAAATTCCGTTCAGTTTGCGTATTCAGTAGTGCATGTATGTGAGAAGATGGATTTTCATGAGAGAGATGTATCGGTGCAGTTCTTTTGAAATTCGATTTTAAAATCTTAGACATACATGTACAACATGTTCTTGGGAGACCAACAACGACAACGGCCATGAGAACAGTTTGTGAAAGACGTTTGGAGTGGATCTTAGCTACTTTGTAATCACATTCAGTTCTACGTGATGATGGAGTGTGGACGATTTCAAATCGTCGTTAACGTCGTTTACTAATTTTTACAAATAACCTCATCCGCTGAAAAGCTGTTAATTCAAAAATACCATTTTCTAGTTTTGATAAGAAATAGTAAATCAACTGAAAATCGAAAGAAAAAGTACTCACATATTCCATCGTCATCGTTGTCGTCATATCTCTCCTCGTCAGATGGAATTAGTTCCTGTGAAAAGAACTGCAATTCCTCTTCATCATCCTCGTCATCTTCACTGCAATTGTCATTTGGATGAGATTCAGACGACTTGGGGAGAAACACGGGCATCAGTAGAACTTCATCACTTGAAGAATCTACCTCATTATCACTAGCAAGGGCATCCCCTTCATTCCTAACACCGAAAGGATTTTTGCGCCTTACATCGTCTCCAAGGGAGATGTCCCCTTCATCATAATCACCATGGAAACAGTCTTGTTCACCGCTGTCGCGCACACTTGCCCCTCTTAATTTGTGCTTGAAAACATCAATTACGTCCTCAGTGTTTTTATGCGCAATATCATTATACGAAGGGACAGGAGAAATTTGAGAATTTCTTTTGTGTTCTGTACCTGTCCAGGAAAACGAATCCTGTACGTCACCGTGAACTTTTTGTCTATCTAAACTGCATGTTTGTGGCGACGAATTTGTTTTTTCTGCATCAGGGCAAGGCATATCACCCAAGTTCTTACAAGCTCTTTCTTTAGAATTTAAAACATCGGATCGAATCTCATTGTAAGAACTTTGACTGAAAGTTTTGTCTTGGGAAACGCAACGATCAGGTAGTGTTTTATCACAAAAATTCTTATTTATTTCGAAGTCATCAGGTGATTGACTAGGCGTGGCGTCCCATTCAGTGATTGCATTTCCTGGCTTCCTGCCTTGTGAAGACTCAAACTCCTTGCTAAAGTCAGGCACGATGGTCTCGAGGTTCTTCAATAAAGACGTGCTGTTTTCGCTCTGTTCACTGCTAGTAGAAGAACATGTAGAACTGGACGTTGCAGATTTTGAAACACGAGGGCTCTTACTTCGCCTACTTCGTCTAACAACTGGATTTTCCAATCGAGATTTCACGTCGTTATTCCTGTGCAGCTTTGAATTGGGATGTGACAACCTCGAATGAGACTGATCTAGGTTGCTAAGAGCATGTTTTGTGACAGGTTTAACCAGTGGAGTAGGTGGTATGACCTCACATTCCATGCACTCCGATTCACGACTCTTACTGATTATCGGACCACTCCCTGGCCTAAGTGAAATATCTGAATATGTATCATCTTGTGATGTCGAAATCATCTCGATTTTTCTTGTTTTCTTGGGAGGCGGTTCCGTCCTTGGGGCATCGTCTTCAGATTGCTTTTGGAAATGCTGTGAAGATCT
Source organism: Pocillopora verrucosa (assembly GCF_036669915.1). Lineage (NCBI taxonomy): Eukaryota > Metazoa > Cnidaria > Anthozoa > Scleractinia > Pocilloporidae > Pocillopora > Pocillopora verrucosa. Next base: position 5,592,098 of record NC_089321.1, read on the forward strand.
GCCAAGGTCTGGTATGTTTTCGCTGCAGTTAGTACTATCTTGGGATTGATCATGTGGCGGAAATTCCAAACCATGAAGAACCGATATGCTTTGACTCGTCTCAAAGCTCTGAGTTCCGTCTGTATTGGACGTTACCTCCCCAACACCATTAGGGCAATGGGCCAAGTCAACGACTTTCTCTCGCTCAACATTCCCATATTCGACCCCGATACTATCTCGAGAATTTCCGCTCAGGCAGCCATCTTTTTGCATATCCAAGCTGTTCTCTTCTTCAGTTTCGCCGTCACTGCAGGAAGGAGTTCTGGAATCTGTTGTTTTATGAGGGCTGTTTAGGTCTCCGACTGAAGTTTCCAGGCCGTCGTTTCCAAACAAACATGGCGTCATGGCATCCAAAAATTCTAATGAACTTTGTGTTGGAGTGTCACCTGAGAATTGCCCTTTCTGACTTAATTTCTGAGATGTTAAATGTTGGGCCTCATCCAAAAATTTACAATTAAAACCGTCCACAATCTCTTTTACTTCAGTTGCAGTGTGTTCCTGAGAATGCCACGTAAAAGAACTCGTCAAATGGGCTTTCTGTTTAAGTTCTAGCTCTGGTAATGATCTAGAGGAATCAGTTGTATTAACCAAATCAGACTCGTGTTCCTCCACTTCTTTCTGGACTGGTAACCCTTGGTGACCACTTGCCGTCAGTGACATCCCTTTTGAGTAAAAGGACTGAGGCTGCTGATGACGTTTCTTTGATGCTTCTTGTTTTGATCCACTCCAGTCTGCTTCTTCTTCACGATGTTTTCTCTTTTCGTTTCCCGTTTCTTCCTCTTTGTATGTGCTTTCCTGGTCTTGCGTTTCGTGGTTTGCTTGATTTTCTTTATTTCTATCCAAAACCAGTTTTATTTGAGGACACTCTCTAGTCTTTTCATCCTCACTCAGTCTACTCTCTATCACGCTGTTGTGTTTGCTGACTTCACTCTGATCGTTTTCCTTGTTTCTTTGCGAGTTTGATCCTTCTGTTTCCTTTCTTTTTAGCAGGTTTTCTCCACCTTGATCAACATGGGCAATCATTGGATTGATGACTGTCGCAGGAGATATATCGGAGGAAGAAACACTGGCTTGAATAATCTCGCTTGAAAGCACGGTCTTACTGCTATCACTTCCGAATGTGGAATATTCTTGAGCTTGTTCATCATGTTTCACCGAGAGCAAAATCATTCCATTAGTATGCATTTCTTCGCTATTTTCTTCATCTTTCTGTAATTCCTTCGTTTCGTCTTTGAAAGGAGACTTCTTATTAAGCAAAGGATCCTCAACTTGTTTTAACTTCTTGCGAGTGTTTTCAGAAAACCTTTGATCGTCGCTAGTTACAGTAGCTGCAGCTTCTGCACATCTCTTTTTTGTCTTGGTTCTCAACTGCAGAGATTTCTTTGAAGCTTCAGAACGTTTGTTTGTTGGCAACGGAATCTGCGATGTTCGACGCCTTCGCCTCATCTTAACTCGTTCGCACAAATCAGATTCGGCTGCTTGATTCTGTGATTCTTCACAATCAGCAAAACTTGCTCGGGTGGATGAAAACGTCTCTTCTTCGTGTTGACTGGTATCTGGATGTTGTTTTGAACTTTCATCCGCTTTTGATAGTTCCACTACATCTTTACTCATAAAAGGATCATCAAACAAGGAAACTAAACCTTCAAAGTCCAAACTTCCCTGCACACGATTCTTGGAACTACTAGAAAAGCCTTCAGATTGTAACCCTTTCTTTAAAGACTGAGGTGAAACATTATCGTTATTTCGTCTATTTTTGCAGGTCAATAACGGTCCCTCTTGAGCATTTCTTGCAGAACTCTCGATTTTGATAGCCTCGCTTTCGCTAACACCCTCAATTAAGAATTCTTCCCTTTTAGGAGACGCTTCCTCTTGATTTCTTATTTGGATCTCCCCCACGACTACTTCACATCGACGTTCAAGACAATCCTGCGATGGCAAAATAGAAACACTTTGCATAGTATCTAAACTACTTGGTGAAAAACACTCACACTTGGTGCTGGACACTGCACCTTCATCTCCATTGTTATCTCCTTTTACAGGTACTGGTGCCAAGGTTGGCGAAAGAGAAATCTTGTTTTCAATGAACACTGAGTTGTCACGAGGACTTGTCTTCATAGAGGAGTCGGCCTCGGCAACAGTTTTTGAACACACAGCGCGTTTAGGCTGTCCAGAAGCAATCTGTCGTCTCCCTTTACAGTCTATGGTTTGACAATTAACGAGGCATTCAGATTCAACTAACTGGGATGACCCTTGGTTGGTTGTAATAGCATGATCCTGCTCAGTTTCACCTGCCATTGAAGCTCCATCTATCGCCTGAGATGTTGAACCTTAGAATTTCAACACAGAATTAGCACATTAGACGTGTACGTGTATATGCACATGAAGATCTTAAATCACACACTCTGTACACACTATATAAGTACTAAAAATGCCGTGGCTGGGGTTGTCAAAAATATTTTGAGTAACCAGACAATGACACAAAGTAGGAGGCACTAAAGGTCTAAGGTCTATCCACAGCGAAGGGCTCTGGGAGCTACAAGCATTTGGCATGTTTTACTAAGAAGACAACGTAATGCGCTGGTTGCTGGCTTATTTTGACAATCTTGCATTGCTTATCATAATGAGAAGAAAAAAACAAAATATTAGCAAAAACGATTAACAACAAAACTATATTCACAATGATAAAAACACATTAATTAAAGCACAAGTGTACATATAAATAGATAAACTTTCTGACCTGCTTTTAAAAGTGGTTGGAATGGCAACGTATCTATCATATGAAGTAATTCTTCATTGACAGAGTTTCCATTTGTGTTTTCCTTGAGGAGATTTTTTGGGGCCGTTCTTCTGGAGCTTCTCGTCTGTCTTGTGTTGAAAGACTTCTTTGACTTTGCACTGTTTGTTGCTTTTTGTGTTGATATTGGTCCCAGCATTGACCTAATCATGTGGAGAACATGATAACATGATAACATTCAAACGGAAAAGACAAAAAACCAAACATGAGGAAAAAAATGCTTGATGCCCATACACCATAGTTGCATCTCAAAAGACTTATTTCTTTCCAATCCTTTCCTTCTTTAAATTTAAAATCAAATTATGGGCAATTAATCATTAACTGACAAAGAAAACAAAATTGTAACTGCACATGCTCATAGGTTTTATCAAATGTCTGTTCACCAGTTTAAACTTGTACAGTTAACTTTAAATCTCACCTTATGTTGACATTAGACACAGCTTCAGGCTTTTTATTCTGCAGAGAATGGTCAGCATCATCTATAGTTTAAAATAGGAATAATCGTAAAGAAAAGTGGTAAAATGATCCTCACAGACAAAGGTCAGCTGTAATTGAAGAAATTTCAAGTACTGTTAAAAGCCAGGAAAAATTCAGGCTTTAACAGGATTTGAACCCAGGCTTCCCAGATACTACCACCAACAGAGCTACAATGTACATGTATATACATGAATCCACATGTTGGGAGCAAGGCAAAGCCTTGTAGGCTTTTCACTCCCTTAAAGGATCTAATCATTACTAAATGAAATCAGTAGAAAATACATGTAGTCCATTGAATACTACTCTTCAAGGTGAGCTGCCGTTACAGAAATTGCAAAAGAAAGAAGACTAAAGAAACTTGACCTGGACAGGATTCGAAAGTGTGCTTCCCAGATATTAACTGTACATTACTACCAATTGAACAGTGAGGAAATATGTTAGGAGCAAGGAAAATGTGGAAAGGTGTTCTATATACATCAGACATTAAAGAATTACCTGGCTACTATGCAAAATTCTGTAGTTTAAATTTGATGGCCAGAGCTATCTTTCCCTCAGATGTAAATATTGTTCTTCTGATATACTGTGCATTATCATATGACCTGTCTGGCTTTGACTAAGGTTTTCTATAGGATTGCATGAGCCCTTCTAAGATTGAAGGGTTAATCCTTTAACTCCCATGAGTGACCAAGACAGAATTTCTCCTTACAATATCAATACAATATAAACCAGATAAATGATGAGAATAAAGAAAAACATCAATTTGGGGATAATTAGTTGATCCAATATTAAATTCTCTGAATTAACATTATATGAGTTGTATGATTGATAGTAAGGAGAATTACAAATTTGATCTGGGAGTCAAAAGGTTAATGTTGAATTATGGTGTTAAAGCATTTGAAATGAACCAACTTTTACACCATTTATCTCATAACAGTCAAATTTTGGAATGAAGGATGAAACACAAACCATTGTCATCAACATATATGCTGAAAGGATTCTTGCTTCTGGAAACTTTCTGCCCTACATTTTTCTGTTTGCTGACACATTTTTGTGGGGTTGGACAATGAATAGAATCTGGATCAACACTTCCTTTATCATAGACTGTAATAAGTGGCTTGAGTGGCTGTGAAGGTGGTGAGCCTGAAACAAAACAAACACTACATATGTATGTAATGGTACAATACAGTGTAAAGGAACAATAGTTATAAATCAAAACACTGCCAATTAGTCAAAAAGAATTTACACAGATTTTAAAGATTATTGCCAAGATCCTTAATAATTAAAAACTTTTTAAAATTTCAGGAGCTTTTAAAAACCATTGAGGATCTTGAAAGGAATTTAGCATTTGATTTCATGAAACTTCCAGCACAAAACTCCCCAGGGATTGTGAAGAAGAAACCCCCCTTGCAGACCCAGAGTGATTGCCCTGAATACTCACAAATATTTCTCTTGGAAAGAGCACTTCCTAACGGATGAGGTAGTCAGTTTGACATGTTGCAGTTCTTACCTGTTGGAATCCCTGTATCTTCTTGAATAGCTCCCTGTAAATTACGCACTGCAGCAGCAATTTCATTTAGTCTAGGGTTTGGTGTAAGGCTCCTACACACAGTGAGGAAAAAGAGAAAAATTAAAACCTTCTAATTCATTTTTGTAAATAATAAAATAAGAATGTCCTAATTTCCTATGGCATTTGCATGTGCATTGTGCAAAATATTTCAAAGCTCAATTAGCCCTATTGCAGCCAACATGTACCACTACAATTCTGTTCAATGCTTTTACTAAAACATCACTGTTGATGTGATTTCAACCAACCCAGCTCCCTGCACAGGAGAAAAAATGTGTACCAAAAGTTCTTTGTTTTTGCTTTGTATTCCATTTTTTAAATGGATTAAAAGCCTGTGATCTTTGTTTGCTTATTTGACAAAGCTGTTCTTTTTTTCAATTCATCCATACATAGACATTCAAAGGGTATTCTCATAAATATAACAAAGAACAAAGATTCAATCTAGTTTAATTAAAGAGTAAACAACAAAGAAAGGATATCAATATACCTTTTAGAAACTGGAGTCTTGCAGAGTGGGCAATACCATTTGTATTTTGACTTCTTACTGCTCTTTTCAAGAACTTGCTTGATGCAATGACTGTAATTTTTAACAAAAAGAATATTAAACAAGCTTCGGCTAGCCACAAAAACAGTTATTTAATACTCATCTATTTTTTTTATCAGTGACAACAAAATCAGCTTGTGGAAGTATTGCACTCATCCATTGCACTCATCCAGCAACATGTCAACAGCTCTATCTCTGAAGAAGATCAATTAAAATTTGATGTAGATACTGTAACATATTACAGGTTGATTGCAAAATTAGCTTTCATATTGAAGTCACAAATCAAGGCTAGGGGGCTCTTGCTCTACAGTCACACTCCAAGGTGCTAGAACTCCTGGCTGGTTTGCACAACCCTCAACCCAGCCACAAGCCCCCTAAAATCACCCTTCATGCTAGAGCCAGATGGCCCAGTGGAAGGAAAAAAACACTAAATAAATAAAAAAAAAAATTAATCAATAAATAAGGCTGTTTCCAAATTTTTGTTCAAATACATGGATCTTCTGGGGCTTCTCCAGTGACAGATTTAAGTGAGATATACCCTGAGGAATAAGTATTTTGGCAAGTTGTCTTCCTAAAGGACAGTAAGAACAGTACATGTAACTTAGAAAAAAATTATAGACTGTAACTGTAAACAGTCTTACACAATACTTGCACTAAGGTCTTTCAAGCAAGAAAAGATGTGGAGAAGGAGGACACAATGTGTGAAATGGAACTTTATTTAAATATCGTGTAAAAAGAAAATGGAAATCCAAAATGAGCAACTTATTGTACTTGTTGACAAACTTGTATAAAGCTTACATGTATACGCATCGTAACTTACCCACAAAACTGGTGATTACATTTCGTTGAGTGAGGATCCTTCAACAATTCAAGGCTATTAAGAAGTAATTTTGTAATATTATGAAGAATTCAACGAGATAAAATGAACAACTTACTCTTTTAGACCTCAAAACATTTAGGTAAATCGCAAAAGATAAATGTTGCATAAGTTTAGGAGACGCTAAATGCATTCATACCAAATCGAACACTCCAGACTCTTTTGCATCTGTTGAAGGGCATCTAAAACATCTTTCACTATCAAAGACATCTTTGCTTCTATACCGAAAGGACTTAATGAGTAGAAAACCGCTAAAACTTTACTAAAAACTGAGAGATACAACAACCAGGAATATTACGAGGCGCCATTTCTTGAAGTTCGCGCCTGGGAATCTTGGTTTCCAGTCTTTCACGGCCATGAACTGACAACTTTCGTGACGTCATAAATTTCTTCCTAATATTTCTTTCTTACTGCTGACTGCTGACCAGTTTCGAACGAGTTCCCTCTTAAGTCATCTGAAACACGTTCTAGTTAGCGCTCGGCAGAAAGATCCGTAGCCTTTTTTTAGCTCGGAGATGTAGTCCAAAAACGTCAACCATGGCCTATGTCCAGATTGATTTTGAAGATCTCGAATTCTTCGAGAAATGCGGTGGAGGTGCGTTTGGCTCTGTCTATAGAGCGAGGTGGAAATCGCAAGATAAAGAGGTAGCGGTGAAGAAAATCTTGAGTCTAGGAAAAGAGGCAAGTTGTAATCAAATGGTTACACGCGGTAGGAAGTTGCATGACCCTTTGTCAGTCAAGTCTAAACGCATAATCTTTTGTTAGGAAACTAGACATTTGGACCAGATTTAAATCAAATTTTTTAAGACTTCTCACAAATTACATGCCTTTGAAAGGCATGTGCATTTCAATGAGGTAAATCTCACCTGTGTTCTAATTTTATCACCCCGCTCTTGGAAAGTTCACGCTATTTTCAATTTTAAGCCATCTTTTAAACCATAAATGTGTGTTTACCTATGAGATCGACAATGTTTTTTAATTGTACTCACTCGCTTTACAGCAACGATGTAATTTAATATTGTTGAGGGTTACAATTCACAGTTGTGTTGTCCGTCCCAAACACACGGCTTCGTGATCTTAAAGCATGTAGGTGTCGAAGCTTACAAGTCGCTGTAACACATGTTGATTTATTTAGAATTGGGTTGATCTTTTAACTGACTGATGCTGTTTTGAGATGCATAATTCTATATGAATTGCACTTAAGTTTTTAGCGCTTTTGACGAGAGAACATTTACACGCTAAGATCTCACTCAACATGTACTTAAGGGCTTCTTAGCTTTTTACTTACATGTAAGTATGTCAAAAGCAAAATCACCTTGTCTCAATCTTACCTCATTTTCAAGTCAAGAGGCAGACATAATTATCGCAAAGACCTCCATGTAGAGATTTGGTTGAATGATACATGTTGCCGTGTGATTGTATTCGGCTTGCATTTCGTTGTTGTTTTATCTGAAAGACTCCAACTCAGTGCTGAGGTTTTGTAACATTGCTACTTGAAATTAATGCTTAACTTCAGTCAAGGGTAGTCCAAGTATTGAACTTTGAGAATCTTCCTCTCAGTAACATAAGCTGTCATCTTCAAGATGTTTATATGCGCACTTAAATTTATTATGGACGTGTGTTTTAGGCCAGTATTCTGAGCATGCTCAGTCACAAGCATATCATCAAGTTTTATGGAGCAGTAAATTCTCAGCCCAACTTTTGCCTTGTGACAGGTGAGCAGCTTAATTAACTCTAATGTATCTGCATGATGACATTGTTTACCCAAAATTGAAGCCCACGACTTGTTTGTAAAAAAAATTTTTATTTACTATTACCACTTTTTTGTTGTTTCGATGTGAGTGCTCTTCAAATTTCAGTGTTCTGGGAATACTTTCCAATAAAGATTTACTGGTGTAAGCAAGGTTTGGGATTGAAAATGGGTGATTATAATATAATATTTGTGAGGCAGCTATATGTATTATAAGCCTAAGCATGTACAAGGCTAGGTATAGGATTTTATAATAGCAACAACATCCATTTTAACCCTGATTAGGATAAAAAAAAAAAAGGCTTCAATATGTGTTGATTAAAGGTACAGACAGTAGCTGATCTCCAAAAGAACTTTAATTCCTTATTTATCTCGCAAGTTTCTCATGATTCCAAATTCCAATTAGGGATGCTAAAGATAATAGTCCATTTTACAGTTGTGTACTTGGTTGCCAAGCCTTTGAACAGGAGTAAGGCTAAGGTTGATCTTGTTATGACACAAACCTTGCTGCTTTTCAAATGTAAATTACTTTGTTATCATGCTAACAAGATACTGGTCTCTATCACAACAAGGTCACCTTCAGCCTCACTCCAAATCAAAAGCTTGGCAACTAAGTACACAACTGTAAAATGGCTTATTAAGTCTCATTATTTGTCTGATATTGTATTCACTATAAAGTATTCACAAAAATGCTAATCACCGCAGGAAACCCCAAAGTCTTGTATATAAGTAATGTATTAGTGTTGACTATGTTACTCCATTTTTCAGAATATGCTGCCAGTGGATGTTTGTATGATCATCTCACAAACAATAAGCTTAATTTTGACCAGATTCTACAATGGTCCACTGAGATTGCTCTTGGTAAGCAAAAGTTCATTCTAATTGAAAGGGGTTTCTGTGTGCAATGAAAGTTATTTTCAAACATTTGTATACAACACAGAATCACATTGGTGGCATTGACCAATTACCCAATTTTCTCAAGCATGTATCAACCAGCATGGGATATGTAATAGCCCAACAGGTAGCTTGTTAGACTTAGCAGGGAAGGGGATAGGGTCATTGTGTGACATGTTTTTGGGAAAGACACTTCAATCTCATTGAGAGAACACATCAAAGTATCTCTATGAACCACCAGGCACTTTTTAAGATGATATAAGTTGTGACAGGTAATAGGTCAAAGAAACCCAGTTCTAGAGTTATCTGGTCACAAATTTCTATCAGGGATTTATTATTTACAAGTACTAATAACAAATAATACATATTGTGCAGGGTACATGTATAATATTCAATGTGTTAATAAACACCAATCATTTTTATTGTTCCCCATATATTTACAGGTATCAATTACCTCCACAATGAAGCCCCAGTGAAGGTGATTCACAGAGATCTGAAGTCAAAAAATGGTAAATATTTTAAAATATTTGATCTTGCTCAATCAACAGCCTTATGAACTAGGCTCAAGAAACAGTGAGTTGGTACTGAAATACCTGTAAAAATGAGATTGATGTCAGTGGATAATGAAAGCTTGAAATTGCAATACCACAATCAAACTAGATTATCTTAAATTTTACACCAAGGTAAAATATTTCAAAGTTATTTAGAGTTACTACTTGATGATTTCAAAAGATGTATATATACATGTTGCACATTATTTATTGCAATTGATGTTTCCTGATCTTGAGTCAGATGTCGTTTTAGCCTTTGGAAGAAAGTCTGAGTTCAAATTTGAATGATATCTGTCAGTTGATAATATTATTATATTGGGTGTGGTAAAATACATTATTAATGATTGATCTTGGATAATAAGAAATGTAGTAGTAATTATTATCATCAGGAAAATAATTACCGGTAAAACCTTTAGTTAGCTTAGATATTATTAAGTAACTTTCCATTTACAATTTAAAGCTGTATAAACTCACTTTACCTTAACTGTTTTGTTTTGCAGTGGTGATTTGCTCTGACTTGACAGTCAAAGTAAGTGTGGATCTATTACAGTGTACAATACAGCAAGATTCATGAATCATACTGAACAATTGTGCCTTTAAGAATAGTGTGTATCCTGTTTTATAACATGAATGACATGCAGGGCATTTTGAGAATACATGTATTCTACTTTTAATATATCACCTGCCTTAAAACATTCATGTACATGGACATGTACCTTCCTCATTTCCATTGCATAGAAGTAACATGTTGATATTTACATGTAAATCCTGATAGCAAGCAGGATGTTCTTATTTTCTCAAAGTTCATATATTTACATATGACTGTTTAGGTAACATAAACAGTCATATAATTTGATATGATATTAGATGTACATGTGCACAAGTCATGTAATTAAGGACAATGGCTCCAAACTGCAATTTCGCCAAATATGTAAGATAGTGCAATTTTGAAATGTTACAGATCTGTGATTTTGGCACTTCAAGATTCCTTAATAACACAACTAAAATGTCTCTGGTGGGGACATACCCATGGATGGCTCCTGAGGTAAGAAGAACCTACTTATCTTTTTTTTTTCTTCTCTTCACCTTTCAGTGACAGTTATTGCTAGCAAAAGTTCCTTTTTGGTTACACTTGCATTTAAAAGGGTTGAATGTCACTTCACTGTAGCTTTCATCTATCAATTAGAGCAAGGTCTCAGTTTGAGTTTATTGCATATACACATACTCAGACAAGTTATAAATTTAGACTTATTTGTTGTATACTCAGGTTATTCAAAGCCTGCCAATATCAGAAGCCTCTGATACATTTTCTTATGCTGTGGTGAGTGAATCATGGTGCACATTCCAGATTATTGATATACATGTAGTAAAGTTTATTATTCTGTATTCCAGAGAAACTGGCTTACAATTGCACATAATTATGTGAGCTACTCCAGTATGGGAATTGGTTTTTGACTGGACTCATTATGTGATTTTGAATGAACCTTTTTTAAAATTATTTTAGGTGTTATGGGAAATGCTTACCCAAGAGGTACCATTTAAAGGACTTCTTGGTGTCCAAGTAGCATGGGTGGTTGTGCAAGAGGAAGAGGTAAATGAAAGAGATTTTGTAAATCCAAAAAACATTTTGAAATTTAACCTTTTGCTCCCTAATATCAGTATGCAATTTCTCCATACTGAAATTTTTACATTTCCTGAGATGGTGACAAGGAGAATATGTTAAACAGTCAAGAGCCTCTTTAGTTGGTGATCATTTCCCTTATTCTCATGACCTTAATGTGTGATTCAGGAGTGATATTATTGGGAGAAATTACATGCTAGTCACCCTTAGAAGTCAAAGGGTTAAAGAAATACATGTTGATGTATGTATCAACATACAGGCTATTGTCCCTGAAGGATGCACAGTTAAGATTCAGCCTCAGACTGCTCCCTGTGAATAAATGCCTTTGCTGGTAGTTTGTGATTTGGTTGTTTTAATAAATGAATAATAAAGAAATAATTAGACAACAGATACCTGGTATGCTCTTCAGGATATTACAAAAACCACTTGTTATGATAATGATGACAATTAAAGCTATGACAGTACTGAACTTGTCAAGTGTGGTTCATTTTCATTGCAATTATTTTCCAAAGAACATGGTATTTTAGTTTTAAATATGCTTTACTTTTCTACTTTTTGAATTATTCTGAGGTGCAAATTTTATGTTGAGTAAAATGTATCATCTGTACAGTGTAATTGATTTCTTCATCTTCCAGAGGTTGACCATTCCAAGCAGCTGCCCAGAAAAGTTTGCAAAGCTGATGAAAAAGTGTTGGTTGACAGAACCAAAGGTAGTCATGACTAATCCTTAGTAGTTCTGAATCATTTGATTATGGGTGATAAATACATGTTTGGTTCTATTTATGGTTTGGAGTATTATCAAGGAATACAATCCTTTAGTCAGTGGCCAAAGCATTTGTAGAAATCTAAAAGTTGATGTTTTGAAGTCAGTTACCCTCATACAAACTAATGAAGAAATAGAGGAAGAACCAGTGAAGGAATTAATGGTGCCTTGAAAAGGGACTGCCCTGATTTCTACAGAAATGAAGAGCAAAATCCTTCTCTATCAGCATTTGAAGTCAAAAGGTTTAATTTAACCTTATTAAAAAAATTGACTATCTTCACCAATAAGTATGGTTATATATATTGATTACTAACAGTATTTTCATTTGGAGAAGGAGGGGGGGGGAAGTTGCTTTAGGAGAGGGTGGTGGGGACTTAATTGTAAATGTGTCCTATGGCAGTACTCTTTTAAGGGAGATTTTGATTGTAGCATCTGTGATATCCATGCATCAGCCTCCAGTTTCACATGTATTGCACTCTATGGTTGATTTACTGTAATTGTTACTTTTTCCTTTTGTCAGGAACGTCCAAATTTTAATGAGATTCTGTCAGAACTCAAATCCATGAGTGGAGATGGTAGGTACAATAGTATTAATAACTAAGTATTGCATGCAAGTGTACACAAACAAGTAAAATAAAATTAGATTTTAATGTTAGGTACCTATCACCAACCTATGACAAACATGTTTGGGACAATGACCTAAAAGTGATAAGTGAAAGTC